>NC_086086.1:10736209-11104313 GCF_948474715.1 Cydia amplana
GTGGATAAGAGGCGACCTACTGCGCGTGTGCGTGGAGCGGCTCGCCCGCGCCTCCTACATGGCCAAGCAGGACCCCATGGACGCCGCGTTGTACTATCTAGCTATGAAGAAGAGGATGCTGCTATGGGGCCTGTTCAGGTCGAGTAGAGACGAGAAGATGACAGCAGTGAGTATTATTAGGCATAAAACTGGTGTGTGCGGTTATTCTTTATTCAGGCAAACACTAAGTATAAGTTTACAGCTACAGCCAAGACACTTATACTGTTAATACATAATGTAATCAGGATCATAAAATTAGTACACTTGTATCACACACATTATACACTTTTCGAACTATCTCTAGAAGTAAACATTATTATTATTATTTATTTTCATAAGACACAGTACATAGGTGTTACATTGAAATAGGACTGCCAAACTGCGAAGCAGTTTGATGGCAGTTAGTAGATAGATACATATTATGTCTTACTAAGTTACATAGAGATAAAAATTCAAATATTAAGTAACATAGGTAGAGTTTATAAAAATCCTGTTACTACGTTGTAGGGACGGCCACTTGTCTGCGAATATGTCTGCGTTTTGGACTGTAGCTATGAAGTTATTTAGTAATTTTATTGCTCGGTACGTGGGTGCGTTTGAACCATGATAGGTGCGAACATTTGGATATGCGAGAAGGTTATAATGTGTATTGTATTTATTGGTGTATATATTTATAGATATGATCCTTTAGTATGGAAACTATGTAATGATATATGACAAACTAAATGCATGTTCTTTCTCTACAGTTCTTTTCAAACGACTTTTCGGAGGATCGCTGGCGTAAAGCGGCGCTGAAGAACGCGTTCGTGTTGCTTGGAAGACAGCGGTTTGAACACGCTGCCGCCTTTTTCTTACTTGGAGGAGCCCTGAAAGATGCGTTGGAGGTAAACTAATGTGAATTTAATTTATACAGTATTACCTCCTGAGACTAAATGTACATATTCGTGCATTATAATTTGAACCTTTCATGAACCAAATAAAGTTGCATTTCTTTTGTTTCATTGGTTTTTAGGGTTCCGTACCCAAATGGTAAAAACGGGACCCTATTAATAAGACTCCGCTGTCCGTCCGTCCGTCCGTCCGTCCGTCTGTCACCAGGCTGTATCTCACGAACCGTGATAGCTAAAGTCTATTACATTTCATAGTATGAACATCATCTGTCATTCCATACTATGAAATGTCATTTTAGTCTACCGAATAAAAAAATAGACTTTAGACAGTTGAAATTTTCACAGATGATGTATTTCTGTTGCCGCTATAACAACAAATACTAAAAACTGAATAAAATAAAGATTTAAGTGGGGCTCCCATACAACAAACGTGATTTTTGACCGAAGTTAAGCAACGTCGGACGGGGTCAGTACTTGGATGGGTGACAGTTATTTTGCTTGTTTTATTTTGCTTGTTTTGCTCTATTTTTTGTTGATGGTGCGGAACCCTCCGTGCGCCAGTCCGACTCGCACTTGGCCGGTTTTTAAAACAAACGAAATCCGCTATAATCTACATATAGAATAAGGTTCAAATTAAAAGTTAGTAAACTTTATATGGTGGGTCTTACGAGGTTAAGAGGGGGCGTAAAGACAGGAAATTAGAACAAAAAAAAACTTGCGACGGAAGATTTGGCGATCGCACGAGTTTTAACGCTTTACCTCAATAACTGAAAGTATACCTCCTTTTATATGCTTTTATTACAAAAAAAATGATTTTTTTGGAAATGTCAGTGAATAGAAATATTTTGTGTAGGTGCTGATAACTCGACTAGGCGACTTGCAGCTGGCCATGGTTGTTGCGAGGTTGTACGAGACTGACAACCCAGCGTCACCCAGTTTGAAGAGATTGTTAATGGATGAAATTCTCGGGTAAGATCCTAAATTTCATGTTACTTTCAAAATTTGCAATTAAATTTAAGTTCAAGTTTTGAATAAAATAACTAAAAACTGTAATAAAAAAGTTTTTGGCAAAAACTTCATTTTTGGTACAAGCTTTTATTGCTGACTGTACTTTTCTTACGACAGGCAACTAATACTCATCGAGACAATTCTAAAAACCCCTAACACAATTAGGTTGCGTTGTTTCGTCACAGAGTTCCTATGGCCACCTCCTGTCTGCATCATCAGATCAGTTCGATGGTACCATAATATTGCATTGTCACCCGACTTACATGTGTATGCAAAATTTCAGCTCAATCGGAAACCGGGAAGTGGATCAAATTTAACTTGCAAGATTTGAATACAGACAACGGGACAGGTGAAACTAAATAAAAGCTTGTAACAACTCTTTCTTTCGGAAAAGAGCACCAGCTCTTTTTATATTTTATCAGTGAAGAGTGGTTCACTACAAGTGTAAAATAATTAACTAGTGGCTCTGTGAGCTGTAGACCTCGCGAGCATAGCTTATTGGGACCGTGCACGATGACAGTGCCACACAGCGGTTTGATCAATCAACAATACAAAGACTTTTAATTCATTAAAAAAAAATACGAAGTTTAAGTGAAAAAAAAAATACAAAAAGTTATGTCTTACTGGGGATCGAACCCAGACTTTCTGTGTGCAAACAAAAAAAGCGATTGTTTACAAAATGCGCCATGATAGTTCTTAGCTAAGCTGACGAAATTCGGCTACTCATTCTCGAGTACAAACTAAATATCTAAATACCGCCTAAACCAGCAATACAATTTTTCTGCATTTTTTGCCATTTACTATGTAAATATGTCTCAAAAAGAAAATACTCTTATGATATCGATACGACTATTTGTTTAAGCGCGAGGTATCACAACTCCTCCATTTTTGAAAATTTCCAAAAACGGAATCGACAAAAAAATTTTATTTACTCATAGAATCTGGTCACAAAATTTCACAAGAATCGGTTGAGAATTGTGACCTGTAGAGGTGAACATCCGGACATACAAAAGCAAAATGCCCGAGTCAAAACGTAGACCTTCGCTACGCTTCGGTCAATAACAATACATTTTATATTGATGTATGACGTAATACCTCTCACGTCGAATGATGCACGATGGTTCCTTCAAGTCTCTTTTGGTTGGGCTTAATTGACAAAATAATCTAAGAAATATGTTTTACCGTATTTTTATTACTTAAATGATACAATTCTGAATAAATTAATGTGCAAAATTTCCAAAAACTGTCTACAAACATTTTACATGACAGCTTCTCCATATAAAATTGAACTGTCATATGACCATCATAGGTAGTCTTAATATTGCCCTTCTAATCCAGCATTTGTTTATTTAGAGGTGAAACGGAAGACGGCGAAATAGACCTAGAGCGAGCGCACCCCGACCCATTCGTGCGCTCAATGGCACTTTGGGAGCTGAAGCGATGCGGCGAGGCTCTCGACACCTTACTAGCGCCCGCGGGCCGTCTACACACCGCGCGCGAGTCGCGCGACAACGAGCCTGTGCCCAGCGTGTTCAACTTCTACGTGTACCTGCGCACGCATCCCAGGCTGAAGCGGCACAATCTGCCCAGTCAGGTCAGTACGCTATGCTCTGCGCGCGCATATACTCAACAATAACAGAGATAGCACTAGTGCCACTGTAGTGATACAGTAGTCCCGCGCAGTGGATGTGGCATAATGGATGCCAGATCTGGCACTTTTTCACACTCTTTGGCATCCAAATTATCCATTTAGCATCTGGCATAATTTTTAGCATAATTAGTGAATTGTGTCCCTAAGCCAAGTTTGAAACCTTCTTGGCAGTGTAATTCATGGCCCAACCGTTAAAAAAGGAAATTTTATACATACGACGAACCTTATAACAAACTACCGCACCGCAGTTATTTAAAATCACATGACATTTCTTGTAAGGTCAGTACGTCTGTAGAGGCCTATAGGAATTATGACGAGTTGGTGCTCGAATCTGTTATGTGTTATCTATGGTATTTGGTATAGTCATAATTTTCATAAACTTAGTTTACAAACGAAATCTGTTACTTTTTTCACGGCCGGTTTGTGATGTTGAGGCTAAAGGTTCAATTCCCATAAGAAAATTGTATCTCGCGCCTTTTCTACCTACAAAGTGGGTGTCCCAGCCAGAGTGTAACTATATATTTTGTTGTGCCTATTTCCTATTTTACATGAGCCACATCATGGCCACATCACATTAAGTTTGACAGCACAAAGGCTTGTTTTAAATTGTTTAACTTATTGTTTTCAAATTTTACAATATATGCCATTCTTGTCACAATTAGATCGAGAGAATCGGGCTGTGCCTTCTCTGCATCAACAGAACAGTTACATAGTGTGGAGAGCCTCTATAAACGTCGCGTTTCAAAGAAAATTGGCATTATAGCTGGTCAAGCAAATTTTGTCAGTAAAAAAAGGCGCGAAATTCAAATTTTCTATGGGATGATATCCCTTCACGCCTACATGTTTCTACTGACAAGATCTGCTTGACCAAGTATAGCTAACCAAGTCAGTGCAAAGTTAGCTTGGTCTGACTCTATAAAAAATCAGAAACAGCATTGTTTGATTTATGTGGAAGACACTCATTTTTAGTTACCTATATATTGTTTAGCATTTTTATTAGCACTTTCTAAAATTATTTAGCATAATTCTGGCATTATCTAGACATAAGTCTGGCACTTTTACAAATTCCGAGTTGGCAACACTGGTCCCGCGGGCCGCTTACACACCGCACGAGCCCAGAGCGCCCTACATTATTCTTATTTATGCAGCGTCCTATAGTCTTGCGCGCAATTTTGAACGTTTAATGAGTCCATACATCACAGGATAATAAATGATAATGTTTCGAATTTAAAGTTGTGAGACATACTAACGCGTTGTTGTTTAACCTCTTCTTCCTGTATTATCTGTATTGTTTTCTGTAATGAGGTGTGCAATAAAGAGTATTTGTATTGTATTGTATTGTAACGCGATACACCCGTCGTGAACGCTGCTCGCGCTGTTGGTGCTTGAGAAAGGAGACTTCCGAAACATGTCGCGCAAATGACTAAAAACAAGTGAGTCTAAACCGTAAAATTATTCATTTATAACGTTTACAAGTTATTATTTATCTCATAGCAATGATATTATAGATAGGTTATAACTATAGATAGGTTATACTCGTAGGTAATTGAGGAGCATAAAAAATACTTTTCATCACACTTGCTCGAAAAATATCTTATTTAATGCAGGTGTACTGAAGGACAAAGGCCTATATTGAACCCGCGGGAGTTATGGATTGTGAAAAAAAATGCGGCTGTCGTGCATCTAAAGATCTCGTATGCAAAATTTCACTTTGCATAATCTCACGTTGCATAATGTACTAATCTCTTTCTGTCATTGTCTCACAGGGAGCAACACTAGCCCTCCTCCAACAAGAGTCGGACGAAGGCATCACCCGACTGGAGCGGCGGTTGTACTTCCAAACGGCGCACGGGCACTTCAAGGCGGGCTGCCCCGCGCTGGCTCTGGAAGTATTGTCGAAGCTACCGGCGCGGGTGCGGGACGAGCGCCGCCCGGCGCCCGTGGCCGCGCCCTCGGTCGACGAGGCGACCATACATACGGGGCAGCTGACCGATGCGAGCGAAACAAGTAAGTTTTAATGGTATTTGAGAAGACTAGTTGACATCGCTATGCCCGTAGCGTCAACACAGCCTCGTGCCTTAGTGTAAGGCCTGAGTGGACGCTCAAGTTGGGCGTGCAGCGGGGCGAGGCGTGCGGCGTGCATGTTAAACAAATGCAAATGTATAGGAGCGGCCTTAGTGCACGCTGCTCAAATCACTTGTTAGCCCGACGCCACGCTGCACGCCCCGCCGAACGCTCCGCTTCGAGCGTCCACTCAGGCCTTACATTACACTTATATAGACATCGTATTCCAACAAAAGCTTCACCCGGCTTTAGTGACGGTTGTACATCCAAACGGCGCACGGGCACTTCAAGGCGGGCTGCCTTTGCTAGCTTTGGAAGTATAATTGAAATACCGGCGCGAGTGCGGGACGAGAGGCGCCCGGCGCTCGTGGTCGCGCCGGCTGTCGATGAAGCGACTATATTTAAAAACAAGCAACAACGGTTGCACTCCGGGAATGCCGATAGAAGTAAAAACTCACCCCACTATGTTACCGACGCCCGGTAATACGATACATACGTTTAGCGGAGATATTCTATTTATTTATTATATATCATTCTCAAATAAGACTTTTTCATTGACATGTTTATTTACATACTGCCATGACAACGTCAAATTATTTGAACATAGGTAAAGTCTTGAAAAGGAGTCGGCAACATAAATGTCAAATAACATTAAGTTTTTCTTTATTGATTTAAATGCCATTTTAATTATGAGTGGCCACCTTACGGGGCTTACGGTCACGTGATCGCCTTACGCCCCTTACGGTCACGTGATCGCCTTACGCTGTCTCGAGTTTATCATTTTTCCCACCTCAAAAAGTGCACAGCGCCGCACAGTTTTCAGTTCAAAAATACTATTTGTTTCGTAGAACAAACCGCGAACTTTGATCCAGCGCCTGCAGAAATGGACTGGGGCTCGTCAACAATGGACATGGACTGGTGCGCGCCTGTCAGCAAACCGAAAGACGACGAACTGGTGCTCAGCTGGGACGAGGAAGATGACAAGGGGTATTTATAACCTTCCTATTGACCACTTGTCTCTTATAAGCCGCGAATCGATCCAGAGTCTGCAGAAATGGTCTGGGGCTCGTCAACAATGGACACGTACTGGAGCACGCCTGTCAGCAAACCTAAAGAGGACGAAGTCGTGCTCAACTGACGTGCTCAACAAATGACAACTTTGAAATCAAACCAAATAATTTATTATCTTATCAAATTACATAATTAAAACACAGAGTCAAAAATTACTACTTAAAAATTGTGTATACAAAAAAAAATACATATTATCGGCAGCAGACGGCGATGTACTCGTATTAGCCTATTCTGTGTCTTAATCAATGTAACTTGTTTAGTTCCGGAGCATCAGGCGCATCAACGCCTCCGCTAGAAATGAAGATGGACAAGACAGAAGAGGCGGAAGTGAACGGGGCGGCTGAAAGCGAGAAAGAGAAGGAAGATGAGGCGCCATCTGTCGACATTATGGCGCAGCAGCTCAAGTTCGTGGCGTGCCTCAAGATATTGATGGAGGAGTTGAGCACGCTCGCTACCGGGTTTGAAGTTGACGGTATGTACACATTTTTAAATCACTTCAATTTTGCCGGGTAGTCAACTGTGGTTTACTTAGTTTTATTACATAAAACAAAGCTCTACTTTTATGTTCGTTATAAATCATTTTCAATCAGAAAGTTGCACTTGTTAGACACTGACTTTTTCTTGTCTGGCTGGGCCTTGGAAGGCTAAAGCCAAGCCCTCTGGTACCTGAGGCCGGACAGCATTTGTTTTACATGATATTTACACTATCAAAAGTTTATATCTTTATTCTAAAATTAGCAGATTACATTACACCTCCATACAGCGGTACTAAATACCCATTCTTCCACAGGTGGTCACCTCCGTTACCAGCTCTACATATGGCTTGAGCGCGAAGTCGAAGCCCTCCGTCGCCTGTGCGGCTACGCGTCCGCCAGCAGCGCGGCCGGCGGCGGCGAGCTCATATGTGCTGACGCGGACCCACCGCCATTACCCGACCGGCCGACGTTGCATCAGTTACTAATAAGGGAGAAAGCGGACTTTGAAGCTAAAGTGCAGAGGGCAGTTCGGAGAAAGAAGTGGCTTAAAGGTAGGTTGTTTGTATAAGTTAATTAGGAAAGAGAGCGCGAAATACTCATTATATTTGGCGGCGGTAAGCTCATTTGCGCAGACGTGGACCCACCAACACCGCTCGGCCGTCCGACGTTACATCAGCTCTGAGGGGCTACCGCGAACCACGTTCAACGTGTTGCCTCTCTGTCGCACTTGTAAATTCGTACGTAAGTGTGACAGAAAGACAACACATCGAACGTGGTTCGCGGTAGGCCCTCTGATGCTTGCAAAAGCTTGAATCCCCTCATGGGCCACCAAAATTTAGAGCAACGCGGACTTTGAAGCTAAAGAGCAGAGGGCAATTTATTTTGAGGTTGTGCAATAAAGTGGATTTGCATTTATTGTTGTTGTTTATTATGATACAGCGAATGAGACCCTCCTCCGAACATTGCTGTCCTACTGCTCGCTACAAGGCGCAGGTGGGGGCGGTCTCGCCTCCGTCCGCATGGAACTAGTACTGCTACTGCAAGAGCTGGGACAAGACAAACAGCACCAGCAGTTACTGTCGCCTCTGCCGTTCCCTACTACACTGCCGCTGCTGGCCGCCGCGGTGGCCACCAACAACACCGTGGTGGCGGATCCTGTCAGACACCTGCAGGTTAGGATATTCCATCTGTCCAATATCTTGGTCCAATGTGTATTTGCGTCTCACATTTAGCTGAATGAGAGACTGAGACGGCATGCACTTTGGACAAAGAAATTGGACAGGTGGAATACCACCCTTAGACAATACACTCGCGTGGAACAGTCCTGCAGGAGTTAGGGCAGGATAAGCAGCTAGCAGTTCTCTGCTACCAACGTCCACACAGTGAACTGATGATTTCGTAAACCTGATGGGAAACGACAAAGTCCACTGATGGTTAATAGTACAGCACTACAATGGATTGTGATGACAACGCGTTCATTTTTTTCTAAAATTTTGAGTCTTCTATACAGGATGTAACCAAAATAGTGGAGATCCGTTTATCGTGTTCTGATTAGGAAAAAGTAGAAACAGGATCCGAGTTTATAAAGATGATTAAATAACACAAGTTTCGACGAATTTACCGAAGTTCAGGTGAAATTCAAATACAAGAACTGCAAGTATTTATACGAGCCCATTTGAGTCCAAGATGATACAGAAATGACAATAGATATTCAATTCTAAATATATAAAACACTAGCAGAATTGTAACAACAAACATTTTTCAACAGTCCGTCGCGCAAGACATGCTGGGAACATTGGGCGAGATGGGCATTCCCGGTGGCTCAGCCACTCGCCTCTTACACACGCTACGAGTGCTCGCCGTGGCGCTTTCCGCCTGCATCTACCAGAGCCTGTGCGACTCGGACACCTTCCATCTCAAGCACCACCACACGGACAGGTACGTACGTGTATTGATCTGACGAATACATTCGCGAACCGCTCGCTCACTGTTGTTCAGTTTGGTAGCACTATAGTATGTAGACAGTCGTATTTTTCGTGTCTTTATGAAATAAAAAACTTATTGCAAATTGTTTGTAAACGAATTGGTTGCCGAACATGTTTTAAAACAGGAAAGTGTTTTTTTTATAATTCCGCTCTCTATATATTCTGGAGTGAATAATCTTTTTTTTATCAGTATCATTGCCGAAACACCTGGAACCCACACGTCCCATATGCTGGCTCGGCAAAGACGGTACTCAACTGAAGAGCTTACCGTCACCACCCCACCTAACAAATGGCCAGGTAAAATAAAACTATCCTAATGCTAATTACTATCTTTATTAATTAATTTTATTTTTATCGTAAAGTGGTAATATTGATGCCTTTAACAAACACCTGACCGATGGTGAGTCGATAGCATTTGTGCGTAATGCCAGTTTAGGCTTGTTAATGTGTAATTTCATCATTATTTTTACCTTATCCGACGTTTCAAAGTTTGGGGTGAAGTTAGAAGGAGCTATTCTTTTCACCGCGTTAAGCTTTGGATTCCTCCGAAAACGGTGCCGTCATATGACGGCCATCATATAGCGGCCGCAAAAGACGGCCGTCTTTACGGTGGCGACATGTGGAAAGTACCACGGCGTCATAACACACCGTCATCCACCAAGGTCAAAGCGGCAAATTTGAAAAATGTAGGCGCGATGGGATAACGTCCCATAGAAAATTTGAATTTCGCGCCTTTTCCTACTGACAAGATTTGCTTGATCATCTATAATTTACTTGGAGGATGAAATATCATCAGGAGAGGAAAATAATCGTAGTACGGAATCATTTATTCAAATCTCGTGTCATTTATTCAAAATGGCGTCACCGCTATCTAATAAAACGTTCACGAAACTATCGACGCCGTCATGACGGCCGTCATCTTACGTTACGTTGACAATCAACGTAACGTAACGCCGTCTAGGAAACCGCGCCATCTTGTTTACATAGACAACGTTCTAGTGACGTCAGTCAACGCTATATAGCGGCCGTAATATGACGGCACCGTTTTCGGAGGAATCCAAAGCTTTAGCGTTCGTATGCATCATAACATTCATAACTATAGTTGGTCAAACCAAATTGTCGGTAAATAAGAACAAAAAAATCTATACTCATCCTTTTCTTTTGGGTGCTAGTACTAGTGTAAGACAAAGATCTGTCTATGTTTGAAATGAGACAGTCTTTTGTCAAACTATAGTGTGTCAAAGGTCTGTAGACAGAGAGAATCATACTATCTTTGTCTTACACTAGTACTAGCACCCAAAAGAAAAGGATGAGTATAGTTTTTTTTTGTTTCTATTTACTGACAAGATTTGGTTGACCCAGTATATACAGGGTGATTCATGAGACGTGAGCAGGACTAAGTCTACACAATCAGTAAATGTAACAGAATCGTTCACAACAATATTTAAGTAAAACAATCACGCTTTTTTTCTGTTTTTATACTTTTTGGTAAGGACAAATTTAATAATCTACAATCATGGATACCCTACAACATTTAATTAACAAAGATGAAACCTTTTTAACCGTTATGACAGCCCTTTGAGTATGAAGAAAATAAAATGTCAAACTTGAGTGAGATACGATTTTTCAAAAGTAACCAGTCTTCGATGACATTCAATTTAGCACTTGTTATGGATAAAACAAAGAGGGTGACCATACATGTCGTAAATAAATTATAACTTTTTTTAAACAGTATAAAATAAATTAAAGTTAATCTCACAAGTACTAGTACGAAACAGTTGTTTATAGGGCGAATCAACTTTTTCTTGTCACTCGTTGCCATGGTTACGTTCAGTATTCAGTATTCAGTATTCATTTAATCATTGCTTTGTGTGTACAAAAAGGTCTTATGAATATTATATTATGTTACAACACAACCCTGTAAGGTTCCCCTGGGTCACTCTTTAAAACCTGATTTTTAGGCATTTAAATTTTCCAAACACGCTTTTTTGTGAAACTTATAAACCCTTTCCATAGAGGGTCGTCTACTAAGCGTGTCAGAAGAAGGTGGTGGACAATGTTTTCTAACAAACTATGCTACTATTGTCTCTTGGCTGACCGGACAGAATAACAACAAGAAATAGTTGATCCACCCTATAGCTAACTGTATGCGTAGGCTTGATCCTGCTCACGTCTCCTGAATGGTGATACAGGGTGCTGTATTCGCATGTTCGTCTAGGAGTGTCAGCGTTGCGCGGTCTGGCATTGCGGGCGGCGGAAGAGGAGGAGGCCCCCCGCCTCCCCGTGCTGCTGGCGGAGTCGTTCTGCGCCGTGTACCTGGCGCTGCTGGGCTGGGCGCTGGCGGCGCGCGACGCGCACCTGCTGTACCGGCTGGCGGCGCACACGGCCGACGCGCGCGCGCATGCGCGGCTGTTCGGCGGCGGCGTGCGCCGCCTGCTCACCACCGCGCCCGCCCCGCCACAGGTCTACTATAATAGCCGGTTTAAACTCTCGCGCGAGCCGCGAGCCGCGCCACGAGACGCGAGTCCACCGCTTACACTCGCGTTCGGCTTGTCATTAAAATAAATAAAAATAAAATAAAATCACTTTATTTCAGACAATAAGTCCATATAAAATTAAAATTACTATAATATAAAAATATTAAACTTAAACTAAGATTCGGTTATAAACCTTATGCCGTGCCGTTAGTGTTTAAATTATATTAGCTCGACGAGCTTGCGAGCCACGAGACGAGCCGCGAGCCCACCGCTTACACTCGCGTCTCGTGGCGCGGCTCGCGGCTCTTCTCGTGGCGCGAGAGTCTAATCCGCCTATAAAGATCGGTTTTTCTAGGATAGCGGCCGTCTCCATACTAAATAATACGGCTAAATATGGATGTCGTAGTATTTGTATGGAGACGGCCGCTATATGACGGCACCGCTTTCGGAGGAAACCAAAGCTTGGGTGTAAAGCTTTGGTTTCCTCCGAAAACGACATTCATAAGTCTTTGCAACCTCTTACAAGCCTCTGTTCAATTTAGTCTAATTCTAACGAGCAGTAATGTCAATATCACCGATAGGGAAACCGATTATCAACGGTTTGTTAGATTTGACGAAAGTTTCGTATGTAGATAATGTACTTTCGAAATATTAAATAATGTAAGTAAGTAATGAGATAACAGATGACAGTGAGTTGATACAGTACTCTGTGATCTACCATATAGGTGTACAAATATTTAGTCTTCTTATATCTAACTTATTATCTAGATAGCTTAGAACTTGTTACATATTTACATCATAGCAAATTAATTGAAACATTCGGTTACATTGAAATTATGTCAAATAAAATAAATTAATAGAAAGGACAATTTTGGTCACGGGCGAAGTTTTTGTCAGATAAAAATTGATTGATGGTATAGTAGGTTCCTTTGATGAGCTCTGTCTTTAATTTGTTTTTAAACTTTTGTATCTCTAATTCTTTAAGGCTTTCAGGTAGGTAGTGAATTGTATATTATGGACGACATGCCTAATATACTTTTCCTTAATAAAGCAGAAATGGGAAGGAATTTAGCACATCTGATATCTAACGGCAAAGCATTCCACAGCCGAACAGCTAGAAATGTTAAATAAAGAGTTGTTAAATTTTTTTATGAAACAGATAGCGTAACTAACCTTATATTACTTATCTGACCACTACCCTTGTCTACTATCACATAGTGTAAACGACTTATATCACGAACTAACGAGCGAAGCGGGAATGTATGTTAGTTGACCCCTATGACACCATCGACGACGCTACGCTCGACTCATTTGCTTAACACATTCACTGCCAGGAACCCACCTGGTGGGCGCTCGCTTTGCTCAGATACCGTTGTGCGCCGTTTTTAGTCTGGCAGTGAATGATATCATGATGATTTGTTTAGAAAAAAATAATTACACTTAATTAGTATATGTTTCGCAGCCAAAACTAGTAGAACGCGCTGAAGGCACCTCCGTATGGTCGTCCCTCCGCGAGAAGCGAGCGCTGCTCAACATGCGGCTGCTCGGGCTCGGGCCCTCGGTCCCGCACAAGAACATACAGGAAGGCCGGCCCACCTACAGGGAGCAGTTTGTGCCGCCCTACTGCAGCATATTAACATTCTTGTTGAATAAGGTACGTTAACTTTCACGCACACACACACAGACAATTTTGTAATACCTACTATAACCTAGTACCCAAGCAAATCCGTCATATTTCCATTTGTATCCGTTAAGCTTTGGTTTGTCAAACTCCGAAAGAAGTGCCGTCATATAGCGGCCGTCTCCATACAAATACTACGACATCCATATTTAGCCGTATTATTTAGTATGGAGACGGCCGCTATATGATGGCACCGCTATCCTAGGAAAACCGATCTTTAGGGAGACCTGTTATTGGCTTCATGAGTGTATCCTAGTTATAGGTCTATATTGTTTGTTAAAGCTGTTGGTCTTCTAATAAAATAAAGTAACCTGAAAAGCACCATAATTTTATTTTATTAACAATTTTCTATAAAGATAGCAGTGTTAATTTAGTTTCCCCCGTCAAATTTTGTCACATCAGCCTAGAGCAGAAGTACAAGAAACTTACGAGACACATAAAACATATTCATGTAATTTGTTTCTAATAGTTTACTCTATATCGAATGCCCAGTATACGGAAAGCAACTAATCAACACGCAGCATGCGGTGGTCGATTCTCAACTTCGTCCGCTACTACACTAATCTGTGTACTCCATAAAAAAATAAGCTGCGAGGATAAATATGACGAGAGCATGTTTAATTAATTCAGACTTGTAAAATTCATATGAATAACTCATTGTTTTCATATTAATATCTAACATTGTCTTTTGTTTTTAGCCAACTCCCGAGCAAGACCCCGATTGCTGCGATTACGATTCAGCGGAGTCGGGTGCCGAAGATCCCGATGACAGCGGCAGCGAAGCGGACGATGACGACATCTTTGATACTAACCCGGCCAGGTAAGTGCTATTGGCACAGAATAAATAATAGTACTAGGTACAGAAGACTCACTCTCTAACAAAACGCGTCTGTTACGATCAGCACAGATATGGCCTAGGTGGCGACAGCGCCACGCGCGGCTTATGGCTTTCCCCAAAATTGGGGCCGAACGGGTGTACTTTTAGCTACCTGTAGCAAAGCGACGAAATCGCGGAGTGAGCCACGCCTGTCATATGCGAAGTTGGTGGTAGGGGAAATAGAAGCCAACGCCAACGGACGACGTGGTGAAAGTATTAACTTTCGTCGGACGACATTTTCATACTAATTGGCAGACCAATTGTCAAATAAGCTATATGTCCCACAGTCCCCTAGTGGGTTCCTACTGTGCCCAGTTCATTATGTATCTACTGCTTAGGGACAGAGATGATAATAGACCAACATCAAATAGCGTTCTGACCCTTTTCTTATGGCGCGTCCGGCTTGTGGTTTCTAATACAATAAGATAAGATAAGATAAAATATAGTTTATTCAAGTAGGCATATTACAATGCGCTTATGAACGTCAAATAAAGCTACAACGGTTCCAACCCTACACCTCTGCCTTGAGAAAATTTAAATCTCAATTGGAGGAGGGTATTCCAATATGGGACCGGCAACAAACTCGGCGGGACACATCTTATAGTTAACATGCATTACGAGTAAATAAGAAAAAAAATCATGCAATTACACACAGTAAGTACAATACACAATAGAATCTCCAAGTAGCTCAGCTTGAAAACATAAGACTATATATAACACTGTAATATTGTTCACGTACAGAGAGGCAAAGCGCACTAAACTAGTGAATACAGAGCACTCCGACCCGGACTCTTACTCGTGGGTGCTGATGCGCGTCGCGGTGTTGCGGCTCTCGCAGCAGAAGTTGCAGCACTTCCTGCAGCTCTGCGGCATCGAGATGTCAGGTATAGTAGATGGGTTTAACCGTTTCGTTGTGTGTTCCATTTTCGAAAACTTGGCTGTGGCGGCGAACAATTATTTCATGACACGACAGGCGTGCCTTACGTCATAGGATATGATGGCACGCCTATCTTTGTCATACGCCACACGTAAAAATCATTGATGACACACCTGTCGTGCCATCCGCACCGAACCGGTTAAGTAGATTATATGTTACATTTCTGCATTGGTTTATGTATTAAGAAACCTTTTCAATTTCAACTGAGTTTTTCGTGAACTTGTCTCTAAGTGCCAGTAGCACCACCCGCACTTGACAGATTGATCAACGTCACCCGGCGCGCCGCGGCGGTTTACAATGAAACTTTCCATATTTTTTCTCAAAAATGGACGGCAAAGTCGACGTTGCCGGTTAAAAAATTGGTCGCGAAGTGCGTAGTTTATGGTCAGTCAAAAAATTAAAAAGTTAAAAACATTGCAGTCTCGATTTCGGGACTGCAATGTTGCATACAAATTACATTATTTAACGAGTTCCAAACTTTTTAAAAGTTGAAATGGGGATATCAAATGAAGGCATAGGTCCAATTAAACAGCCAAACAGAGGATCAGCACTTATTATTATAATGTTGGTACCGCGACTATTTAGGTGTCTCAAATAGGTTGGCGTATTTTCAGCAAAAAAATACACTTTTTTTTTAAGGCGGCAAAGCAAATATTTTCAATGGTTTTACTTTTTTCTGTGATAATTAGACCGTTACTCAGGTAATTAATTTCTATTTCTTGCACCATTTTTGAGAAAAGCACTATATATGACTCCGCTGGAAGGCTACTTGCTGGCTTCGGATTCAATTAAACGGACTCCCAAGGTCGTCCGTTTAAAACGAATCCTCAGCCTGCAAGTAGCTACTTCAGAACCTCGACAATAATGTACTACACATTCTGCACATTTTTAGAGCTGGCAACAACGAGTCCAGCCGTGCACGCCGCCTTACGCCGCGTAGACCAATGGCAGCAGCAGTTGACTGAAAACTTAGAGTCTAGGGCCCCGCCCCCTGACTACATCCCGGGTTGCTTCCCGGAGCAGCTGCCGGCCGGCCCGCCCATCAACAAGTACAGGTCAGTCACCGTGCCCACAAAATAGATACAGTACAGAAATCAACCTACATACAAAGTGCGCTCGAGCAACGCACACATAGACACTGCTCACGGACACGATATCTCGGACCGGTTGGGACCAGTGCGAGCGCGAGTGCCATCCGCTTGAGACACGCGTCTGTGAACTTTTTTGTGCAGTAATGGAGAAACAAAAACAAGTTATTATAACTGTTCAGTGGACGGTTGTTTGAATTCAACATAAAACGATGAATTGTCGTTTTTTAAGCTACCAGTGGTTTCAGAGAGGTAAGTAAGTATCTGCTTGTATTTCGATGGTTCGTTTTAACGTTAAACAGAACAGTTAGGTAGGTAGGTACCTATGCACCCCGCCCCGGCCACTACTAGATACGAGTGCCACTATCACGTTACTACGATAGTTTTTTGTGCATAAATCATAGTTGACAACCCTAGAGCGACCGCCGAGCGTAGGTATGAAAAGTGAAGTACATACATGTGATTGACTTCTGTACTGTATCTATTTTGTGCCGTGCCCGTGCCGCCAGGTCGACCCATGGCCATAGAGAAATATAGAATAGAGTGCTCACTCCATACATCCGTTTTGGTACCAAAAAGACTATTATTTTCGTAGTCGACATTAGATGTACATAGTAGAATAGCGGGATTATCAGTACCGCTACTTAATACTAGATGTCTAGTGAGTGGCGACTCACGAAAATTTTATTGAACAACAATTTACAACTAATATTAAAGCAGAAGGAGTTGAAAATAGAGTTCCGGCTAATCCATTTACATTATTAGCTGAAAATAATAGTCTTTTTGGTACCAAAACTGATGGTATCAGCGTAATTCGTCCCATTCGTTTTTCGTTCATTTCTTATGTCCGTCTCATTCTGTGTTCGTCACTCATTCTTTATTCGTCTCGATCGCTATATGTCCCTATCGTCTTAAGTACAATTATGTAACCTGTCTCTTTCTTAACAAGTCTTTTTCGTTTTTCGTCACGGTCTTTCTTCTTTGTTTGTGTCTCTCTTTTTTGGTATCATTCGCACTTTATCTTTAGTCACTTTTGTTATTCGTCTCACTCTTTTTTTGTCTTTAATGGTAACTCGTTCCGTTCTTTTTTGGGCACGTTCGCTATTCGTCCCGTACTAGTAGGTCTTAGTTGCTATTCATATGTCCTCCGGATCGGAATTCATAAACAAATTGAAGTTTATATGTCCCGTACATATACAGAACGGAAAAAATAAAGCCAATTCTAACAACTTAAATTCGAGCGAAATTATCATTAAGTGGCCAGTAATATTAAGTACGCAGATTGTATAAATAGAGTCATACCTCCTTAGCATTTCCAAGCAAATGAACTGTCAGAATTCAAAGTGTTATTTTAAATGTCAGACCAGCCCATCGACACCCCATACTATGATAACTTAGGAACGTACTTGTTACCAACGTTGAGGCATAGAAAATAATATTATCGAATTAAAATGACTGCTGTTGCATTTTGGTAGTACATACCATACTTGCTTTCAAACATAGACGTATTATACCTACTTTTCTTTAGGTTGGTATGATCGGTAAAACGTCTACCGTGTTTTTAAATTATCGTGAAAGCGGTTATGTTACGTGTTTATTTTTGTGTTTAGACTAAGTAAATAACTTTAGCTTTTATTTAAATGGGGGGCAAATCTTTAAGAAAATGTGAAGTTTGTGGGGTCAGCGTGTAAGGAAACTGACTTCTGATATATTTTTCACCAGATTTCCACTTGATCCGAACAGGTCGGTAAACTGATGTTTTTGTGCGATATTTTCATTTTGAGTCGTTACCAGATACTAATTTAATTAGTTTGGAGTAGTTTTTATCGTTTACAATCCTTGATTAAAAAGAAAACATTCTGTGAATAGATTCTTCTTGTAAAAAACTAGGTAACCTAAGACACGAATAGTGTGCGAACAACTTATCAATAATCCCTTTATTTCAGATGTCGATTATGGGTAAAGGTAACAATGAGGTAATGAGGATTTGGAATATTTACCTATACAAAGGCTGAATGAAACTCCAACCTCTGAATATCTACAAGTGAATGTAAATAAGCCTGACAGCTTTTTCCCTTTGTGGGAAGTTGGAGTTCACACTTCACAGCCTTCACAGGCAAGACTCAGTGTTTGCAGAAGTGCTCTAAAAGTAGATTGTAGCTTTATTTACGTTCATAAGCGTAATGTAATATGCCTACGTAAATATAAAACTATCTGTATCTTATCTTTATTATGTAAAATAAAATTATTTTTATATTTTGCAATTATTTTATTAATCCACCTGATTCTCAAAATTTACTTTAACAGTAGTATAGTACAACAGCACGTATCGCACATTTATCGATATCGATAAACAGTAGGTACCGGAAGTGTCGAGCCCTAGCGTTGTTTTTTTTGTGTTGGCAGTATTGACATGTATTTGGTGTGTTGGCACAATGTACGTTCTTAATTCGGTTTAAGGCTTGTTCGAGAGTGCCGACTCTTAAAACGTAGTGATTTAATACTCTTTGTGTCAGACTACTACGAAATTACATGAAATTATGACGATCACTCGGTCAATAAGATATAATTTAAAAAAAAATAAGATTGACGGAAAAATATAGTTACAAATAGTGACCGAGACGCAAAACGAATGTAACGAACTTAGAATTAGACTGAAAATGAATGAGACTAATCACGAATGTGACTAATAACGAATGCATGAAAAAAAATGAGACGAATAAGTGAATGAGACAAAAATCGAAAGGGAGTAAGAAAGAATGAGTCCTAGGAAGACCGTGACGAAAAACGAAAAAGACTTGTTAAGAAAGAGACAGGTTACATAATTGTACTTAAGACGATAGGGACATATAGCGACCGAGACGAACAAAGCATGAGTGACGAACACAGAATGAGACGGACATAAGAAATGAACGAAAAACGAATGGGACGAATTACGCTGATACCAAACTGATGTATGGAGTGAGCACTCTGTGTATTTTTTTTCTCTATGCCCATGGCGGCAGCTGAGAGCCTGACTACAGCCTTCTTCTTACAGCAGTTGCCAGCTGGCCCTTTTATGTAATAAATTTAAAGCGTCTGGGCGAAGTGTACAGTAGAAGAAAAAAAGTTAATAAGTAGAAGGGCTGACTGGAAGTCAAATCTAATATGAAATAATTCACAAATAGTGAGACATGGCGAGCAATCTGACAATCCCACCAGTGAACGCTCTAAAGAGTAACGGCGTTATTCGTAAACGTCTGCTAAGTTAATCAGCTGATGCTGATGATCATCGTTTGTCCCTCTCTATGGCATAACGACAGATAGGGACAAACGACGATCATCAACTGATTAAGTTAGCAGCCGTTTGCCTATCTGCGATAACCATTTTTAACTAGGTAACAAATAATTCGTTCGTTGAATCTGGATGTTACTAAAACACTAAACAAACTTACTGTTTCCAGATGCTTGTTAGAGAAACACAACACGCCATTCAACTCGAATCTATTTAGCACTGCGCCTGCTAGACGACTGTGGAGTTTCCTCGTTCGACAGGAGTTAGTTCAGGTACCTAAAATAAAACCATTATCTGCATTTAAATAATTATTTTGACTACATATTATTGCCAGTATCCTAAAATAATACTATTTTATCTGTTGGTGTACAATAAACCCTGTTATTGTAGGAAATATTTATACGCGCGGTGTTCTCCCGGCGTCGAACCATGTCCCTCTCAGCAGACGCGACCGGGGAACCGCGCCCGGGCTGCCTTCCCAACCAACAGAGGCTCGGGGACGATCTGCACAATCCAGTCAGGATTATACACAAGGAGCAGGACTCCATCGCTGCTTTCTGTCTCAACCGGGTGAGTTGGTATTCTGTACACGAAATCATTCAAAGTTTAAAAAATAGACCGTATTAGAAGGTACTACCTATTAGCCGAAACCTACAGAGATACTCCTCGATGAAGATTGTCGAAGACTTTTTGAATTTTGAGGAAAACGGGAAATCCTTAACGGAGGCTGGAGCCGATACTGCGGTGGTTCAAGCGTAATCTTAAGAGAAATTTATAGGTACTCGCAGGTGGCTTACTTACCCCGTTAGTCCGTAGTCTCATCAAATCCCTAAAGTCTTGATCTTCTTTTTAAGCGGATGTGAAATGTTCTTGTAGTATGTAGCGGGAGCGATTTTTAATTTAAGCGGGATTTGTTCGGTAAGATGCAGGAGGGATATATATATCCAGTTTAGCAGATTTTTAAACTTGGATTTCTAGGCGCTTATAATGATTAATATTGCAGGTCGGCGGTGCATTGCTTGCGGTAGCAACGGCGCGCGAGGTGCAAGAGATGGACGTGTCGCTCCTGCTGCGCGGCGGCGCTAGCTGGGCCGAGGACGAGTGCGAGGTGGACCTGCTGGCGCTCGCGGCCGACCCCGCCGCGCTGCCCGACACCGGCTTCCTGCTCATACAGCACCAGGACAAGTCAGTACAGTGGCCTTACCATGACGTCTTATTGCGATTCTGTATAGGACCTAAACTGATTTGCTAAAGCTTTGGATTCCTCCGAAAACGGTGCCGTCATATTACGGCCGCTATATAGCGTTGACTGACGTCACTAGAACGTTGTCTATGTAAACAAGATGGCGCGGTTTCCTAGACGGCGTTACGTTACGTTGATTGTCAACGTAACGTAAGATGACGGCCGTCATGACCTTGTCGATAGTTTCGTGAACGTTTTATTAGATAGCGGTGACGCCATTTTGAATAAATGACACGAGATTTGAATAAATGATTCCGTACTACGATTATTTTCCTCTTCTGATGATATTTCATCCTCCAAGTAAATTATAGATGATCAAGCAAATCTTGTCAGTAGGAGAAGGCGCGAAATTCAAATTTTCTATGGAACGTTATCCCATCGCGCCTACATTTTTCAAATTTGCCGCTTTGACCTTGGTGGATGACGGTGTGTTATGACGCCGTGGTACTTTCCACATGTCGCCACCGTAAAGACGGCCGTCTTTTGCGGCCGCTATATGACGGCCGTCATATGACGGCACCGTTTTCGGAGGAATCCAAAGCTTAAGGGACGGAGTTATGCAACTCGTGTAGCTCTGTCCTTTGATAATTCAGTTCAGGTCCTAAACAGCCAGGTGTTGCTCCTGTTCGGCGTACTTAGCAAGTACACATGATATTTTTTTGCTAAATAGCTTTCCGTATACTCTTACTTTAGTTCTAGCTGACACTACCAATAGCCATGCACTACCATAGCCTTTACTATTCAGGTACGGTTCAGATTGATTTCACAATTAACATCTAGGGCGCTTCAGATATAAGCTCATTGAATAAATCCCAAAATTCGGCTTCTTAGATAAATACTAGGCAGATTGCATTCGGAATGAATATAAGTAGTTACAGTCTTATAGCAATCCGAAATTAAACGCGTCTAATTACACTCTTGGTCTCTAAATGACGTGCCAGTTAACAATAAAGTGAAACAAACACTAGAGCTGTTTGTACAGTAATTTTAGGCTTGTTTTTATGGAATTTGTTCAAATTTTGTAAGTTGTAATAATTCTGGCAGGCCCAACAATGGTTCCGTGCCCGGCACTGGCAACAGCTCGCCGTTGAACCCCAACGCGCCGCAGATCCCGGTCGGTATGGCCAGTCAGACGGGGCGGGGCGCCAGCGTCGTAAGTATACTTTTAACCAATGATTTATAACTCAAGATAGGTTATAGGCGTTCCAAAATTGAAGCGCTGAACTTGTGACAAATTGGACAAGTTTCCTTTAGTCGCGGCTGGACAAGCGAGGAATGTGTACGTGCTAACGAGCTCCCGCACACCGAAAGAGAAAGGGTCGACCTTATGTTTAACAACGAGTGTGACAAAGATGGATGGAATGAGAAAATTAATCAAAAATAACAGATTTCTTCATAGGCACAGAAATAAAATATGGAAGTATTTTTTGTGCGCCTCAAGTATGAGTATAACCTATCTATGGTTATATAATATCATTGCTTTTAACCCGTTCATTATTGAAGACGCGACGTCTAATACCTTCCTCCATACATTTATTCTACCCCAAATCGAAGACAACGAGGTATATGCTACCACGAGCGACGGTATAAGTACACCTTTCTGGAATGAATAATTTTCATATCACGACTTATTAAATCAATTAAGTATCCAAAAGTGACATCTAACGTGCACATAACTGATTCATAAGTGTTTTTATGTTCCTAGATGGGTTTAACCCTTTTCCAGGCACAGTCGTTTATTGACCACATACGCGCCAATAGAATTTCAACCTTAGTAATCTGATTCAAGGTACAAATTAGATTGGGCTTTCGGGAAATATGACTTACCTTCAAATCAATATTCGAAGCTGAATTAATTGGAATATATTTGGATTTGTTGGGAAAACCGTGTATATATTTGTGTGTACTCGTACACAAGAACAGATTTGATGATAAGAGAGAACAGATGATTTTACAAATTATTTCGTAAGTGCAGTTAAAAAATTTGATTTCTGTTCCACTTCGTACCTTGTCACAGTAACAATTAGTTATTATGAAACCCAGACACGTTACGATGTGGCAAATTCAGTCGTCATATAAGTCCGTCCGTCTGTCAGTCCATTTCTATTTTCTACTAACTACTACTGTAGTGCGAGAACTGTAAATGCTGGTATACAATAACGCACTGTATGTGATAAAAATATTTTAGATACGTAATTATAATTGAATATATATAACTATTTCGTATTTATTTTATAAATAACATAGTTTATTGAGTATGGATATAATTGTTATAACATCGAATTAAATCATATTACTGAAACTACTAATAAATAATAGTACCTATGTAGATTCATTAGTCTGTCTGTACCTAATACTAATAGATAATTTATTAATAACTAATACAAACTAATAATCTAATAAAGGTTGATTTAGGGGTTGGATGGGTTATTGGAAAGAATTTAACTCCATGGAATGATACTAATAGTTTGCTACTGTTGATTGATAGTTATGTTATTGGGTTTTACCACAAAATAAGTGAAGCTAACGATTGTTTCGAAATTGACAATTGAATTAATGCAAATAACGGAATGCGAATCGTGTATAAAACGACTGATTGTTGTAAATAATGAATTGATTGACAGCTGGATCGACGGGCAAGCCACGCAAGTACTAAGCCAACTGGCCACGAAGCGTATATTGTCACAGTACGTGAATGATATTAACTAATGCACAAAACGGGTTAGCTGACGAACGAATCAATGTCCCCAAACCAAATTACACTCTAAATACAACAGTGTAAGTTTCAAATTGGAACAACACTGATTCGTTCACAGCGATACTAACGTGGTGTGGATTGTATATGTGCGTGACGTTATCTGTATCCGTGTCGTCTTTGCGGGGCTTCGCTCGTGCTTACCTATACTTCTATTTGCCGACAGCTGCCGGCCTAGCCAAGGTGACAATCGCTATCGCTTCGCCATCGAATCGCATTGTGTCTCTCTATCACTCTTCCATATTAGTGTGACAGTGGCACTTGCGTTTCGTTCGCTACCACAGACAATCCAACCTCTAGACATAGCATAGTCGCGCTACCCCCTCTGCCACACATACGGTGGCGTTACTCCAACTTCGAGTCAATGCCGTGCCGTGATTGGTCCGTGTTTTTGAACGGACCAATCACGGCACGGGATTCGCTCACCTCGTCCCCCCGCACCCCTGTATTTTTGGCAGCATCGGTTTCATCAAAGAATTGGCCTAAGCTCAGTCTAGAGGTTGGATTGTCAGTGTTCGCTACTGAGCGTTAGCGATTGGCATGTTGTCTACGGGGCCTGGACCGGTAAACGCACAAAAGATAGGGTTGATCACAATAAAATCTAGTCAACACTGATCATAGCACAATGTCCTGTCGGTTTAGATTACAATAACTTGTTTCACATAGAATAACTCTGTAATGTGTTCGCGGGTCGTAACTGAGAGTTGGTCGCAGGTGAAGGGCTTGCAGTTCCCGGGTTGCCACGACGCGAAATACTGTCGGCTGGTGCTCCACCGTTCGAAGCTTCTCATGAAACCGGTCAGTGACAACCCTAGCCAGTTTCGTTCACTTTTACAGTCACTTTCTCAACCAGTGATTTGCACTTCAGCTCGATGTTCATTTTGTTTATTATCGCTATCAGTTTCCTTTTTCGTAGGTTTTTTTTTAATTTGAAGAGGATTTTCGTAGATTTCGGTTCGTCATCAAACATCGCTCTTTGTTTATGGATTTATAATTTTTTTCACTCGTTTTTCATTGTAGCAGATCCTGTAGCCGTCGACCGATTTATTTTCTCCTGTTTTAGGTGTATGTGTGCGTTGGTGTTGTCGTTCGGAGCTTACATATGTATGTTTGTGTTGTCCGATGACTATGTTTAACCTACAAAAAGCATGATCTGTCCGGTGTCTGTTTAACACAAAATACTAATTTGTTCATCCTTTTATTTTATTATATTTTTATACAACACGGTTTCTTTTTTTATGCACCATATGTGATATGTATAATATATGTTTACGTCCTTTCTAAATGATATACAATATTCATTTATGTATAGGTGCTGAAACACAAAATTGATAACATCAAGCGTATGGCAGCTCATCCTTCGCAACCATTGTGTAAGTATACGACAATTTGAATACTATCGCTAAAATTAGACTCCGACCAAGCTAATTATGCATGGCACTTGCAATGCACCAGTAGATATGTCCACTATACTATTTGTCAGTGCCGTCGAGTGCTTACTATTATCTCGGGACGATAATTTCAACTTTAGGCACTTAATACTTCCAGCTAAATAATTTATCTCTACGCTTCACATCACATGGCGACCCTGCCATTATGGTTTGCTGAACTACAGCGCGCTGCACCAGCCAGTAAATGGATTAAAATACAGATTGTACCATACTATTAATACTGAGTTCTCCCAACGGTTATTAGACCTGACGGGCGGTGCCGACGGGTCAGTCCAACTCTGGGAATGGGGCCACTCATCCTGCGTATGGTCGGTGCGCGCGCCCGGAGCCTTCGCCAAGGTCACCCGCGTCCGCTTCTCCGACTACGGGAACAAGTTCGCGGCTGCGGATGCCGACGGCAACCTTGCCATGTGGCAGCTCCACCCGTCGGCGCAGCAACACGACTCTACGCAACCCCACGCCTCCGCTAGGCCGTTCTTCGTAAGTCCTACTTACAGTTTAAACCTTTCAATCAAAAGGTAGCTATCATCAAGTACAGCAATTACATGAAAATACTAGCTGTTGCCCGCGACTTCGTACGCGTGGATTTGTATATTGGTGGTTATATATTCTACATTAGCTTAGAACATTATGCAGCAAGAGATTGCGGTAGGACGGTTAATCATTTCTTAATTATTAATATTATACAACGCATGAGACTTGTCTTTCACAACCTACGAAGTTTCAAGCCCCTAACTGAATAAAATTGTCCTCCATGTAATCCCTCTAAACCCCCGTAGAAGATTTTTATGTCCTCTATTTAATAAAACCTACTACCTAACTACCTATTTACGAAGTTTGAAGTTCCTAGCTTTAAATAAAATTTGAACCCTATACAAACTTTCAAACCCTTTTTAACCATTTTAGGGGATGAATTTTTTAAAAGCTGAAATTATTTTTCTTGTAGGTATTCTAATAATATGCCTTTATACAACGATTCTAGTCCCGCACTCAAAAAAATGTTTGGCCTCCTCTGAAATTAGTTTTCTTCTCTTTTGATAAAATACATTTTTACGAAGTTTCAAGTATGTAGCTTTAAATAAAATTTGAACCCTATACAAACTTTCAACCCCCTTTCGACCCTTTAATTAAGAGATGAATTTTTATAAACGCTGAAATTACTTTTCTCGTATTTTAATAATATACCATTTTACAAAGATTCAAGCCTCGCACTCACAAAAATGTTTGATCTCCATACAAAATTATAAACCCTTTTTCACCACCTTGAGGGATGAATTTTCGAAAACACTAAATGAGTTTTCTTCGCTTTTAATAAAATACCTTTTTACGAAGTCTCGAGTTCCTAGCTTAAAATATAATTTGAACCCTATACAAACTTTCAACCCCTTTTTAACCCTTTTAAAGGATGAATTTTTAAAAACGCTGAAATTAATTTATTGCCCGTTTAAAATAATACCTTTTTACGAAGTTTCAAGTTCCTAGCTTAAAATAAAATTTGAACCCCATACAAACTTACAACCCCTTTTTAACCCTGTTAGGGGATGAATTTTACAAAACGCTGAAATAACTTTTCCTATCTTCTAATAATATTCCCAAATAGAAAGATTCAAGTCGCGCGTTCAAAAAAATGTTTGATATCTATACAAACTTTCAACCCCTTTTTCACCACCTTAGGGGATGAATTTTCAAAAACGCTGAAATTAGTTTTTTTGTATCTTAATTTAATACCTTTTTGCAAAGTTTCAAGTTCCTAGCTTAAAATAAAATTTGCACCCTAAGACGAACTTTCATCCCCTTTTTAACCCCCTTAGGGGTTGAATTTCCAAAAACGTTGCAATTACTTTTTAGGGTTCCGTAGCCAAATGGCAAAAAACGGAACCCTTATAGATTCGTCATGTCTGTCTGTCTGTCTGTCCGTCTGTCTGTCCGTCCGTATGTCACAGCCACTTTTCTCCGAAACTATAAGAACTATACTGTTGAAACTTGGTAAGTAGATGTATTCTGTGAACCGCATTAAGATTTGCACACAAAAATAGAAAAAAAACAATAAATTTTTGGGGTTCCCCATACTTCGAACTGAAACTCAAAAAATTTTTTTTCATCAAACCCATACGTGTGGGGTGTCTATGGATAGGTCTTCAAAAATGATATTGAGGTTTCTAATATCATTTTTTTCTAAACTGAATAGTTTGCGCGAGAGACACTTCCAAAGTGGTAAAATGTGTGTCCCCCCCCCCTGTAACTTCTAAAATAAGAGAATTATAAAACTAAAAAAAATATATGATGTACATTACCATGTAAACTTCCACCGAAAATTGGTTTGAACGAGATCTAGTAAGTAGTTTTTTTTTAATACGTCATAAATCGCCTAAATACGGAACCCTTCATGGGCGAGTCCGACTCGCACTTGGCCGCTTTTTTTGTAATCGGCTATTATGCCTTTCTAAGAAGTTTCAAAGCATTTGTAATGGATTCAAACTTTCAACCCCTTTTTAACCCTGTTAGGGGATGAATTTTACAAAACGCTGAAATTACTTTTCCTGTATTTTAATAATATCCCGAAATACAAAGATTCAAGTCCCGCGTTCGAAAAAATGTTTGATATACATACAAACTTTCAACTCCTTTTTCACCACCTTAGGGGATGAATATTCAAAAACGCTGAAATTAGTTTTCTTGTATTTTAATAACATATATTTTTACGAAGTTTCAAGTTCCTAGCTTAAAATAAAATTTGAACTCCATACAAACTTTCAACCCCTTTTTAACCCTGTTAGGGGATGAATTTTACAAAACCCTGAAATAACTTTTCCTGTCTTCTAATAATATCCCCAAATACAAAAATTCAAGTCCCGCATTCTCAAAAATATTTGATCTCCGTACAAATTTTCAACCCCTTTTTTACCACCTTGGGGGATGAATTTTCGAAAACGCTGAAATTAGTTTTCATTTTTTTTAATTTAATACATTTTTACGAAGTTTCAAGGTCCTAGCTTAAAATAAAATTTGCACCCCAGGACAAAGTTTCATCCCCTTTTTTACCCCCTTAGGGGTTGAATTACCTAAAACGTCGCAATTCCTTTTTTTTGTCATCGCCTATTATGTCTTTCTAAGAAGTTTCAAAGCATTTGTAATGGGTTCAAACTTTCAACCCCTTTTTAACCCTGTTAGGGGATGAATTTTCAAAAACGCTGAAATTACTTTTCCCGTCTTATAATAATATCCCTATATACAAAGTTTCAAGTCCAACACTCACAAAAATATTTGATCTCCATACAAACTTTCAACCCCTTTTTCACCACCTTGGGGGATGAATTTTCGAAAACGCAGAAATTAGTTTTCTTGTTTTTTAATATAGTACATTTTTACAAAGTTTCTAATTCCTAGCTTAAAATAAAACTTGCACCCCATACAACCTTTCATCCCCTTTTAACCCCCTTAGGGGTTGAATTTTTCAAAATCGCTTCTTATCTCTTGTACACTTTATAAATTCAACCTAGTGTACAAATTTCAACTTTCTAGCTTTTGTAGTTTCGGCTCTGCGTTGATGAATCAGTCAGTCAGTCAGTCAGTCAGGACACTTGCATTTATATATATAGATTGGATTTCATTCTAACAGTATAACTGAGCGAAACTCAAAATGATCTCGAACGGACCACATTCCATAAAGTCTATAACAACTTACCTAGTCATATAGTAGCTGAAGAGAAATAACTTTTGTTACAAAACTAAAAAATATTTAATATCTAAAGCTTTTTACACTCTCGAAGAATATATGAACGACGGATCAGAAAATATGTATTAGTTTTAAGTGTAAATTTTAAAAAAATTCCCTAGGTTAAGTTATATTTTAAGATTTGTCACGCCCTAGCAGGGTCCATGCTGTACTTTATAATGTTATTATTATAATATGTAAACACCTTGTAATACCATGGCTGGCATTCAATAAATGAAATGAAATGATGTCTGATACCTTATGTATGAATATTTCCATACAAAGTGACGTGTTTATAAGTAAACTTACGCTAGAATATTTAATCAAGTTCTCTAGGCCTAATAAACTTATAACTTTTTTCTTTCTTGCAGACTCACCAGTGTCATAGTAAAGGAATAAGTGACTTCGTTTTTCTTGGTTCCTGCAGTTTAGTTGCTACAGGTAATTACGATTATACGTCATTCAGATTTTGTGATAATTCTAGCTGTAATAAACTGTAAAGTTATTAATAACTGGTTCATTTTGTTTTAGCCGGGCATAGTTCGGAAAGCAAAAATGTTGCCATATGGGATACGTTGATGCCGCTCAAGAAGGCGTTAGTTGTTTGTGAGTATGCAATATTTTATGTTCTTTATTAATTTAAATGTTACTTGATTAAATTTAAGATCCACTAACGGTGAGAATGCTGGACAAATGCGTTTTACGTCAACTGATGTAAATTGATGATTGATGTAAACGCAGCACACTCCTTTGCGTCACATTATCAAAACATTAACATCGCAGATTACCTGTCACGATTAAAACGCTCCGAGCGAATTCAATCGACGTTTTTACAAAAAATACTAACTGCCGGCGTCAGCGATGAGTTACTTCGCTTCGATTCGGAGTATTTTTTAAGTGGCCAAGGCATAACAATAAGGGCCGATAGACGGCGCGCGAACTCGTATACGATTTTAGTTACATTGCTGACCATTGAGGTTACATCAATTCAGCCGACCGATCAAACGCAATGTATAGTTTGTAGCTTTCTAATAGACCCCGAAGGCTAATCCTATTGTCTATTGTTCAGTAAAACCGCACGTGCTACTTACCTGCAAAAAAGGGTCCTAATTATTCTATTTGGCACCTGAGCGCGGGCTAGTCCAACGCTCAAAAAACCAGTGTAGGTGCGCTCTCCGATAACGCGCCTTTGTTACGCATCTCGATGACACATTTTAGACTGGTTCTGTAGCGTTCGACTCGCCGGCACTCAGTAACCGAAGTACCGATTTTTTATGCAGGTGGTTGTGGCACGTGGCACGAGCGGTTTTTCTTAACAATAGACAATAGGATTAGCCTTCGGGGTCTATTAGAAAGCTACAAACTATAATGAAATTCGCATGCGAGTTCGCGCGCCGTCTAAATGAGCCCTAATCCTTGTTTACCCCGCAGCCTGGACGTGCCACGAGGGCGGCGCGGCATGCCTGGCGTGGGCGGGGTCTGCGGGCGCGCTGGTGTCGTGCGGGCGGCGCGGCGACGTGTTCGTGTGGGACCTGCGCACGCGCGCCTCGCGACACAAGCTGCACGCGCACCACGCGCCCATCAAGTGCGTCGCGCTCTCGCACCACGAGGACCAGTACGCCATCGGCGCGGCCGACGGGGACATCAAGGTAGCTCGAACACAATCTAAAGTCTCTTTCTATGGAACTTTCTAACTAGTGGCTCTGTGAGCTGTAGACCTCGCGAGCAGAGCTTAAAACTGAATAAATGTATGGCAAAAATATTTATTAAAATATAGGTATAGTTACATGTAATATAAACAAAAAATTAAAAACTACATAAAGCTACAAACAAAAATTAAACGAATACGCTTAACCCGCGCTTGATAAATAAAAAATACAAAATTTTTAATTTTTTTCAAAAACAAAAATAAAATAAAAAACAACTATACGAAATTTAAGTTAAAAAAAATACAAAAAGTTATGTAGCAGTATACAATTACCGGGGATGGAACCAGGGACCTGCCGGTGCAAACAAAAAAGCGAACGTTTGCAAAATACGCCATTATAGTTCTTACTAACGCTGACGAAATTTAGCTACTCATTCTCAAGTTAAAACTAAATATCTAAATACCGCCAAAACCAGCGATACAAATTTTCTGAATTTTTGGCCATTTAATCTATAAACATATCTCAAAAAGAAAAAACTCTTATGATACCGATACGACTATTTGTTTAGGCGGGAGCTACGAGGGGTATTCAAAATATTCTCGGTATGAGAATGAAAACAAACAAGTACGAAAAGTTTGATATTTTTATTTTTCAATATACTCCCCCCCTATGTTCATACACTTAAAAGATCGATCAATTTTTTTTTTAATCCTGCATAAAAATATTTTTTATGTTTCGTGTAAAAATGCTCCTCCACTGCCGCCTTCAATGCTTCATCGTCAGAAAATTTATTTCCACGCAGATCCTTTTTAAGATTGGGGAGCAAAAAGAAGTCGCTGGGGGCTAAGTCCGGACTATACGGTGGGTGAGTAACAGTTTTAAACCCACGTTCAACAATAGCTGCCTTGGCAATATGAGCAGTATGGACGGGGGCGTTGTCATGCAGAAGCAGAATACCTTTGGTTAACTTTCCTCGCCTCTTTTCTTTAATTACATCCTTTAATTGACGTAGAATGTTAGCGTAGTACTGTCCTGTGATATTTACACCTTTTTCTTTATAATCGATTAGTAATACTCCTTCACAATCCCAAAATATCGTGGCCATGACCTTGCCAGCTGAAGGGATGACCTTCAACTTCTTGGGATGAGCTGAACCCTTAATGTGCCACTGCATGGACTCTTGTTTACTCTCTGGGTCATAATGATGAACCCAGGTTTCATCTCCAGTAACTATTCTTTGCAGCACCTCATCAGGATTTTCACCGCACAGGTCAATAAAATCGGAACAACAAGCTACACGCATGTCTTTTTGAAGCCGAGTCAGCATTCGCGGAACCCATCTTGCACTTACTTTTGACATATTAAGATGGTCATGTATAATATCATGTACGGTACCAATAGAGAGATTGGTTACTTGTGCTATAGATTTTACCTTCACTCGACCATCTTCCAATATAAGTTTTTCCACTTTATCAATATTTTCTTGTGAAGTAGCTACTACAGGCCGGCCAGGTCTAGGGTCATCTTCAATACTCTCCCTTCCGCGTTTAAACTCGCTTGACCACTTTTGAATGGTAGATAAAGAAGGAGCAGACTCACGGTAAACACAATCCATTTCCTCTTTTATGGTTTTTTGATTTTTACCCTGTTTTGTCAAGAATTTTATCACGCATCGATGTTCTAATTTAGTTAACATTGTCAATTCGCACAGGATGTTCATGTTCGTTCAGCAATTGCAGAAAAACAAAAGACTATCTCGGTTCGAATTATACTTTTTTTTAATGTCAATGAATAAACCTTAGCGGCCAGTAACGAAAGAAATTTTAGAAGAGGTCGTAAGATATCAATACCGAGAATATTTTGAACGCCCCTCGTATCACAACAACGCCATTTTGAAAAATTTCCTAAAACCGGATCGACAATTTTTTTTTATCTAGTCATAGAATTCGGTCACAAAATTTCACGAAAATCGGTTAAGAATTGCGACCTGTAGAGGAGAACATCCGGACATACAAAAGCAAAATGCCCGAGTCAAAACGTAGACCTTCGCTACGCTTCGGTCAATTATGTAAGCAAAAGCATAGAGAAAAAAATACAAAGATTGCTCACTCCATACATCAGTTTTGATACCAAAAAGTCTATTAATTTCAGTGTCTACATCTAGCATCGAGTAGCGGAACTATCAGTATTGCTACTTGACAATAGATGTAGCACCGACCGGAAAATCTTATGTTGTTCAGCATAAGACTGATGTATGGAGTGAGCAATCTATGTATATTTTTCTCTATGCTTTTGTTTACATAGTTAGCAAGTTCCATAGAATGACACTTTACAGTTGAAGACTACGTTCTTGAATATTTTGTTCAAATTTGCTATTATGCAGTATAATATTACCATACTAATCGACCGCTTATTGGTCGAACGGTCAACATATTAAACAATGATCAGTCGATAATTATAGACGAGTTGTACAAAATATTACGCGACAGACTATGACTACTAGTTATTAAATATTAACTTATGCATGTGGAGCAATAAAAGCATCTTTTAACCCTTCGTATGTCTAAGCACTGATCAGTGTGCACAATTTGAAGTCCATTGTTTAATACAAAAGGTTTAAATTCGTTCACACTGATCAGTGCTAATACATACGAAGGGTTAAGCAAGTTTTTACTTAACTCCTAACCCTAACTTTACATGGCGATCCTGCCTCAATGAGGCCCTGTACCTATACTTCTCTGTATTACCTGGTATTACTAACTAGATATTTCTTACTTACTATAATATGTTTATATTACTGTTTCCTCATCTCTGTATTCGTTCCCAGGTGTTCTCACTGATGACGCACCAATTACTGCACACGTTTGCCGGCGAGCATGCACGCAGCTCCTTCTTCAAGCACATCGGTCAAGGCGTCACGCAGATTCATATCGGTATGCATAAAATTAAAGTGAAAATAAATTAAATAATGGGCCATACGGTCACAGCTGGGGGTCTTAGAATTAGTTACGCGGGCCAGACATTTAAAAATACTGTGTGCTGTTTTACTTCTATTCCCGTATATATGATGTGTCCTAATGGATACATGGACTCCTGGGTAACACAGTTTTGATATTCAAATGGATATGTCACCGTAAAATTGTAAACACCAGTCAGTTTATAATCTCGCTAGTTAAATTATAAACTGACGGTAGGGAGTTTATAATCTAACCTAACCTACGTTAGATTGTAACCTAACGGGTTGACAGTCTTATGGTGTCAGATACACAGGACAAGGAACGTGTTAAGTATTAGTGTAACTACAATATAGAAGGTCAAAATCCCTCCGTACTAAACGCGGCCCCGATCCCAAATCCCAACCGTTTTATGTGAATCTTTTGGGAGTCGGGAGAAATTTTCAGATCCAGTGTTATGCAACCGCGATTGCTCACTAATTACCTAGACTCTAAAGTTTTGGCATAATGTGTTTTCGTATGACGTACAGACAGCGCCGGTCGGCTGTTCTCGTGCGGCGCGGACGGCACCATGAAGGTGCGCAAGCTGCCAGAGCGCGACGCGCCGCCGCCGAGCCAAGCGCAGTATTCTAATTAATAGGTGAGTTACTGTGTTGACAGACTGTGAGCCTTGTTGCAACGAGACTTATCTCGTTACAAAGCCCCCTTAGTTACCTTTACAAAGTTTCCATTAAGAGCCAACAGGAGTGGTCATTTCTCCATACAAACGTACTCGACTGTTTCCTCCGTGGGTTTTGAAGCTAGAGCAATGATTTTTTCAACACAGATTAATATTGTCAATATCTGTGTCGGACCGTTTTGCTTTTTTTGATATTTTTGTTTTTTAAGGCGCTAGAGCCCTTCAAAAATGGCCAAAATGGCCTAATTGACTATGCCGCAATAAGAGGCGTGCTATTCAAAACTGATATCAATTAGTCAAAAAAACGGTCCGACACAGATAATGTCATAATCATTTAGATTTCCAAATTTGGTTACGATTGGTTAAGTTTTGGAGGAGGAAACAGTCGAGTACGAAACCTCGATTTTTGAGATTTTTACGCAGGATTTTTCGCCTTGTCCTTATCGCACTAGTTTTAGGAGCCGCTTCCGTTAGCGAGACGGGTATATTTACCTAAAATATATAAATCTTAGCTCCTGTTGGCTCTTAAGTGTGTTGTTTTAGCACTACCATTGTGAACTACGTATCGTATCGTTCAAGAGCCAGGTGTACCACAGTGTGTGTAAGAGTGAGGTTTCACAGAATATGATCGCGGTAGAGAGAGGTGGTCGAATAAATATCCACTAATATCAGTTTGGTGATGATTTGGCTCACTCTTAACATTCACACAGAATGATCCGCCTCGCGGAGAAATTGCCGCTCGTAGGTATCCGTTTGGTCTATGTTATACCCTGTCTTTTGACCCCTTGGAATAGTATTGCCGGTATTAATTTGTATAAACGCAGTTTTTTTATGCAATTGTTTTTAATTGGTTATAGGCAGGCGAGGTGCAACAGCGGGAGCGGTCGCAGGCCTACCCGCGATACCCTTGTGATGTATTTATCGTTATTGCTACTCAATATTACGAGTATGAGATATACGCTGTTAGACTAGTCACTGTTATTAAATCTTTAGTTAATTCTAGTGTGAAATATTCGCTATTTTTATCGTAATGTACCTTTGTCCTAGATGAAAGATATAATTTATTTATTCGCACGTGCTGTTGGTTGAATTTGTATAAGTCCACTTTATCGGCCGCGGGCCTAAGTGAATGAATAAAGAAGTTGGTAAACTCGCGTTTTGAAAGCATCACCATATCGAACAGAGCACTGTTTTGTCTTGTGGGCGAGGCTTTACGGAACCAACAAAATTATCTCAGTTTCCAGTCTGAATATGTTTCACAATGGAAATAGCTGGAACATGTGTTACGGTATTACACATGCTCCAACATTGACGTATACCTCAGGACGGGCCTTACGGGCACTAAAAATGATACTAGTTCAGCGGTTTCACTCAGTAATTCGAGCCAATCGTGCAGTCTAACGCAACTAGTTCCGACCAATCGCGCGCGTGATGCGAACTCATCAACCAATCGAGTTGTAGCTGTGTCACACCGCTGTACTGGCCCCATTCATGCCCGGTCCTGACTTCCTGAGATATACGTCAATGTGCTCCAATTACCTATAAAATGTAATTTATTATTTGGCGTTTTTGTAAGTTTTATTCTTTGATTTGGCCGATTTCAAGTTTCATATTGAAGTTGGTGTAACTTCAAAATGCGAGTAGGTATAGTTCGTAATTCTTATGTGGTATTGTATCGTCTGAAGTAGATTGTGTCTAGTTTTAACCATGTGCAATAAGATCGCTAACTTATGAATAACGATGCCACCACATCGTCGAAGCCTTTAATAATTACAGTTAGCCCCTTGATCAATCTAGCTTACGTGAGTGCGTATTACTTATATATGTGTATCTTGTTAACGCATAATAATTTATAATATTTATCTCATGATTGTCTTTGTTGGCTATCGTGGATGTAATGTTTAACTTTTATGGAATACATATAATCACATTCGTTTGTGGGGTCATGCTTGATACAACGCATTATTGTTGAATCTTTTAACTATTGTTGTATAGTTGAAATTATTTGAGATTAACTAACTTTTTAATATCTTATGTTAAAATATTATAGATGCAAAATTGACAGCTGAGATCGATAGAGTTGGGCGGTGCCATATGTTTAGTGGTACCGTTTGTAAAATGTTGGTGCTTGACTAGTTACCGCGTAATGTTTGGGGCCCTACAGCGCTATCTATTTTTGCTGCGGCTATGGTGTGTTGCACTACTGTGTGGCTGAATTACTTTCATTTTGCTACTGTATTCTTTCTCTTCCTATCACATTTCAGACTGTAATAACGATCATTTTGTTCATGTCAAATAATTTCAACCATATCCATGTTACGCTTTCATACACCCCACGCTCTTAGAAGTAAGTTTCTCTTTGTAATCTAGTAGCAATCGAGAACACATCCATTTGTAAGCAATATTTAGCTACGAATTCTTTTGGAAGGAATATATATTTGAATGAAGTATGTTGCGTTGTTTATGCGGCGCCCCTCGTTACGTTACCAGTATTATCACAATCGTAACTATACCCAAGGATGACTTATCAGCATACCCCGGCGGTTTTGGGTGCGGGAATGTCTTACATTAGCCAAAGGATAGGTAAAAACTATAAAAACAGCACATTTCAAGCTTACTATCTGTTTGTAATTCATAGTTTGGTAAAGTTGACGAAATATAAAGTGAACCGATCTTGTTCGAGAGGTCGGCTCACTTTATATTTCGTCAACAAATCATTCCCGGGCCGCACCCAAAACCCCAGTGTCTATGCCTATTAATGGCGGAGCGTTTATGGAACACAAGTCCCAGCCGTTTGCCTAATTTGAGAAAATTGAGGATTTTAGCGTACAGTCGCCGTCAGCAGATATATCGTAGCAGCCCAGGTGCTCAAAATATCTGAGCACTCTAACGCCTTCACAACAGAGGCGTGTGCGGATATATGTGAGCGCCTTGGCCGCTCCGATATATTTGAGTGCGACTGTACAAATTTCAAAACAGGTCAAATTAGCCCTTGCCTTTCTACTGGGAACAATTGATGCGCCGCCACTGTAACTTTAATTGGATAATAATTTATGAACTTTAAACATTGCACTATATTATCAATATTAGAATCTGTCAGGAATTGGGACAAAGCATGACTGAGTATCACCTATACCTGTTTATAAGAGCATGCTTTTTCACATTAAATGCACCAAATTCTGATCAGTCCATCATTATATCCGTTCATTAATCTTATGAAAGTTATATGTATAATAATATAATGTGAACTGCCTTTCTCATTCGTAGTGGCAAAAAGACACTTTTTGTTGTTTTCTTATTTAATCAAGTCTATTTGTGATATGGTATTTATTTCTATAGGTTAATGTTATAATATAATCACCAAAGTTAATGATTTAAAAATATTTGAAAACTATCCGTGTAAAACCAAACGAAAACTAAGCTTATGGATTTTGTAAATGTACATAGAAATTTCGCACAACAATCACTTGAGTATTTTCTGAGTTATTTATTGTTATCGGGTATCACTTCGTTTGTTATAAACTTGTTTTCGAAATTGTTTGTGTATTTTTTTTTGTAATCACCACATCACAACTTGCTTAGTGTTCCGACATAGTTTTAGAACACGCTTTATTTTTTTTTAACCTGATACGTTTACGTATAACGTGAGCCGAAGTAGAAATAATATAATTAATAACCTTGGACAAGGTAAGAGTTATCGTATATTATACAGTGGCGTAGCTAGGCGTGGGCGGAGCGGCCTCACGCCTATGGCCTCGCACTCAAGGATACACATTGAAAGAAAAGGGCTTTGCAGATGCAACTTCGCCCAGAATTATTCCACTCTACGCTACTGTGTATATATCCATACAACCCGTACACAGTATATTATAGTTCACCTTGTCTTTTCTGTACCCGAAAGTTGTAATATTGACAGTACGCCTACAGCTACAGTTTTGATACAATTTATAAATAGCAAACTATATCGGGACCGATTTAAAACACAAACGCAAAAGTAGGCTCCAGCATTACTTTCGGGTACAGAAGCGACATTTTTCCGTCTGTATGGTATCCATATTTGAACTGGTAATTTAGTCTACTACGAACATTTTGTATTTAACCCCAAATTCACCATTCTTACTTTCTGAAAAAAAAAATTAACCTTCGCATTTTTTTCCAATTTGGAAAAAAATACGAAATCTATATACCTACTTAAGCAATATTTGTGCCATTTTCAAGTAAAAGGCAACTACTTTACTATCGGTTGGCAATTAAGCGATAAAGGTTTGATGAGAAATCGTCCTTATTGACGACTTATTACTGTGGTGCTTTTTGCTTGAAAATGTCACATACCTAATACAGTCAGCAGCAGAAGTTGCTAAGCGAACGAGGTGTTCAAAAACGTTAACAACTTTATTATTAAGAGAATAAAAGTGTGTTAGTCATTTTGAATTCCTCGCTCGCTTAGCTGCTTTTGATGCTGAATGTACCTACATAATTTCTGTGGACTGTCCTCACTGTTGCCGTGCAGACTGTACAAAATTACTTTTGTAGGGTTTTAGCTGTGATCTGTATTTTGTAAGTAGTAAATTGGCGTTGTTTCAGTGAAAAAACATGTCTATAGTAAAGTTTATAATATTATTGTATCTATTTTGATAAGTTACATATGAAACAATAACTAATGATAATAGAACGTGAACACAGAAATCGTTTTGTCAATTTAAATATAATAAATGACCCACTAGATGAATATAAATAAATAAAAGCATTCTGCACCTACGTAATACTAATGCTTATTTTGTTTTATTTATAAAAGATAATTTAAAATAAAAGTCAACTTAATTCAGTGGTTTTTAATTTTAGTAGACACCTATAGGATTAACTTAACCTTTCATAATTATGTGTATGTTGAGTATAGAGCAGAAAAAAAGGTTCATGATAAAAGCAAAAATATGATTGATAATTTTAAAAACACAGACAAGACGAGGTTTAACGTGTCCTGCCCAAAAGGAAGAAAAATAATACTTACATGATGTAGGTAGTACATGTAAAATAATAGGAGGAACAGCAGGCATTATTCGTACAGAATTTTCTTTGTCTAACGAAACGTGAACGAAACGCGTTTCATTAAAACAAACAAAAATTGCGGTACATAGTTGAATTTATTCAATAAATAAAGTTCTTAGTGTAAAAAGCTACAACTACACAAAACAATACTGTAGTAAGTAGCAAGAAGTAACAATGAAATCATTTTAATAACTTACTATCTATATTTGAAACCGAAATACCAAGATATTCTGACGCAAACTTGAGAGCACTTTCCTTGTTTAATGTGATCTTTCCTTGAGGGTTTTCCAAGAATATGGTGACCGCTTTACTACCATTAGCAACATTTACAAACTTACAGAATGGACTAGAAGCTGTTTCATTGGCCTTTGGCTTCGCCATAGACACAACAATAGTTTTAGCGTTTAAGTTGTTAGTGCTCTTTACTTCCGCGCCGTCGCACCATAGGGTAAATTTCATACCATACAAACCGAAAAGAACTTCAATTTCGTGATGCAGATTTTTCAAGCTTATGTATTTGTTAGCTTTGTCTGTGAGGATAATGCTAGCTTGATTACCGCTGGCGCCGAACCGCGGGGTCAAACCTTGTAAGGTAATGTTAGCCCACGGTTTTAGGGGTAGTTCTACTTCTTTCCGCCATGTAATAACCAACTCCAACTGCGAGCCCTTCAGCTCCTGCGTTTCCCGAGTGATTACAGGTTTCGATGGGGTTAATTGGTCTAGAGTAATCATCGGAGCTTTCACTGTAGTCTCTATGAGATCCCTGTGTGAGTTTATGATGCGGGCGATATCACTCGTCTTACTGACGGCGTAGTAAATATTAACTTCGTCGGTGGGAACGAGATGAGCCTTCTTCCTCAATTTCTGTACCCTGTTTATAACCTCCCTTGCAAATCCTTCGTCAAGCATATCTTGGTCTGGCGTGACGTTTAACAGAATAAGCACGTCGTTGTCGCTATGCGCTTCGTACTGATCAGTGCCTGTTGCTTGGAAAATTATTCGGACTTCCGACACGTCAATGCGTTGGCCAACGATCTCGACAAAACCGTCGGCAATCAGTTTTTCGCACTGCTCGTTGTTCAAGTTCTTCAGGCCCTGCGTGACAGCTTTAAAGTCTCCCTTCAAACGTGCGCCTAGCAGCTTGTGGTCAGGCTCAGCTTTCAGTGTGATGCCGAACTTTTCCTTGTCACTTGTCAGCTGCAAGTTCTTCACATTCATCTCTTCTAGAACATAGGTGTTTAACGACTTTACGTCATCCAGGTATGATTGGTCTCGATGGATAACAATCATTTCTGGCAGCGGATACTTTATGGGAATAGTTTTGCGATCCCTAAGAACTCGGCCGAGTTCAATTACTGTCTGCATTCTTTGAACTGCTCTCTCGATATTAGTGTCTATGAATTCAGATTTCGGCTCTGGAATCATGTTGAAGTGCACGCTTTCTAGAGAGTCTCCTGGCAGCAGTTGGCGCAGCGTCTTGTACATCAGCTCAGTCAGGAAGGGAGTGTAGGGAGCCATCACTCTGATCATGTCAAACAGTACTCCAAACAGCGTATCCAAAGCCGCCTGGCAATCTTTAACTCCAAAGTCTCCCTTTAGCCTCTTCCTGTTCATACGCACATACCAGTTGGTGAGATGATCGATGAATTTAGTAAGCCTGGGAACAACGGTGTAGAGCTTATAGGCTGCCATTTCTGTCTTGACAAAAGTAATCAGAGACTGAGTGAAAGAGGTGATCCACTTATCCATAACGTTCTCTTTCACGTTTTTCTCATTAAATTTGTAGTCCACTTTGTCTTCTTGGATGATTCTTTCAACATTCTGCATCAAAAATCTAAATGCATTGTACCAAGGGAGGAAGACATCCTTAATGACGTCTCTGACACCCTCTTCCTTGAATCGCAGGTTTTCGGCTCTGACTACTGGGGAGTTGACCAGATACAGTCTCAATGCATCGGCACCATATTTTTTAACTACCTCCAACGGGTCGGGATAGTTCCTTTTGCTTTTTGACATCTTTTGCCCGTCAGCTGCTAAGATAAGGCCATTAGCTATCAAGTTTTTGAACGGTGGTTTCTTGAAAAGAGCAGTCGATAAGACAATGAGAGTGTAAAACCATCCTCTCGTTTGATCGATACCTTCAGCTATAAAGTTGGCGGGAAATCTTTCCTCGAAGTCCTTTACGTTTTCAAAGGGATAGTGGCATTGCGCGTAAGGCATAGACCCTGACTCAAACCAGCAGTCAAAAACTTCAGACACCCTTTTCAGAGGTGGGTGGCCTGGTCTAGCTGATGGAATCTCCAAGTGATCAATGCTCTCTCTATGTAAATCAGTTATTTCTTTTCCCGTTAAAGCACTGAGCTCAGCAATGCTGCCAACACAGACAATCTCTTGTTTATCGGGAGATATCCACAGTGGAATAGGAGTGCCCCAGAACCTGTTACGGCTAATAGCCCAATCGCGTGCTTCTTTAAGCCAATTTCCGAATCTCTTTTCTTTCACATGATCTGGAACCCAGTATGTAGCTTCGGCAGATTTTAAAAGGTCTTGACTCATTTGCTCAACTCTTACAAACCAAGATGGCACAGCTTTGTATATGAGAGGTGTCTCAGAACGCCAACAGAATGGGTAATTATGCTTCACCTGCCCCAGTTGCACTAGGCGGTTTCTTGCCTTAAGATTTGCAATTATATTCTTATCCGCATCTTTAACATACTGTCCGAGGAAATCTCTGACGGGTTCCGTGAATTTTCCACTTGCATCAACTGGGCATACCATTTCTTGGTCTTTTGTTATGACGCCTGCCGCCACGCAGACTCTGAAATCGTCTTCGCCAAAGTATGGGGCCTGGTGTACAATGCCAGTACCAGAGTCCTCAGTAACATACCCATCTGTTAGCACTTGGAAGGCATTAGGACATTTCTCAACAAAGTAGTCAAATATAGGTGTATATTTTAAACCTTTTAGTTTGCTCCCTGGGATTTTTTCAAGAATAGTGAAGTCTTCAAAATTCTTGAATATCACTGGCAAACGTTGTTCCAGTAGCACATAGCAGTTTCCTGTGCCTTTTTCCTGTACCTTAAGATATGTTAGTTTGGGATTCACACAGAGTGCCAAGTTACTCGGAAGTGTCCAGGGAGTTGTAGTCCAAGCTAACAAGGAGAAACCTTGATTGGTCGGAAAAGAGACCACAACAGCAGGATCCAAAACATCTTTGTAATTCTGTCCAGATTCAAAATTGGACAGTGGAGTGGAGCAGGCAGTGGAAAATGGCATTACTTTGACTCCCTGGTACACCAAACCTTTGTTATACAGTTCCTTAAAAACCCACCAAATAGATTCCATGTACCATGGGTACAGTGTTTTGTAGTCATTTTTGAAATCTGCAACAAGAAAGAACCACATTGAATATTTTAAACCAAAAGGTCACAGTTTCGAACTCTGGTTTGTACTTATGAGTTTTTGAATAATTAATGTACAAAATATCATTTGATATTTACTAGTTGCTTTTTGGTGAAGAAAAGCATCCTGAAGAAAGGCTCATCTAGGGTTATCCCAATAATAAGGTCTAATTTGCCCTCTGGGTTAGAAAGTTAGATGGCAGTTGCTTTCGTAAAGACTAATGCTTGCTAATTTTGGTATTAGATTGCCAAACGCACCTCAGGCTTTTTTGCCAAAAAGTGCAATCAAAGATACATACATACATACTACATAATTAATACATAAAGAATACTTTACCTATCCACCTCCCCATACGCGTGATGATGTTCTCCCAATCAGTAGAATATCGCATGACGATTTTGCGGCACTCAGCATTATACTTATCAATGCCCATTTTCTCCACATCACTCGGCCCCTTGATACCGAGGGTTTTGTCAATTTCATACTCGACGGGCAGTCCATGACAATCCCAACCAAAGCGCCTCTCTACATAGTAGCCCTGAAATATGTTTTATAAATCTCAATAAAATATACAAGTTCTATAACTTTATTGAGCGAGCATTAGCAAAGGTCTCCTTTTCAGGTTTCCATCTCCATTTTTAAGATCTGGCCACAACATAAGACATTTTGTAGACAATTTCACCAAAGCAGTGATTAAATGGTAAAATTGATGTGTTTTTTAAGAGATTTTGGGGTTTATATTGTCTGATGATTTAGTTGATGGTAAGAGCTAATTTTTTAATTGAATGTTGGTTGTTGAATAAATACCTAAGTATAATTTCGGCGGTTAAGCCTAATATTTACTTTTAATAAATTAGGCTTTATAATATAATAACTATAATAAATACATCAGATAAATAACTCAATATCAAACATGGTGCGATATCTGATAATATTATAAAATAATACTCAAACAGTGTGGCATTGCCAAGCAAAATAACTCTAAAAATAATCTATGGTAAATGGAGACTGTTCCTGAGAACACTCTATTGAAAGATCATTCAAGGATTACCTGTTGATGAGCGTAACGTGTCACTACGTCTTTGATGGTGCCAGCAAGGATATGACCGTAGTGAGGTAGACCGGTGGCGAAGGGCGGCCCATCGTAAAACGAGTACCTATAAAGCAAAAAGTTATTTTATTAAATGGACAGATTTGGAATAGATTATAGTTGAGTTACTAATATCATCAAGTTAACTAGGTTTATGCTAGAGGCCGTTCTACATAACCTAACTCACCGAGGTTTATTTTTTGATTGCTTCAGACAACTTTCAAAAGCGTTGATATCTTTCCAGAATTGTAGGATTTTCTCCTCTTCCTTTGGGAAGTCAATGTTCTCGGGAACTCTTATTGCTTTTTCCGACATGATGAAATCCAGGTATTGCTTATTTCATCATACTTTTCTACCTCTTCCTCCTGAGATTTTCCTCACGGGCATATGCGGTTAAGAGTGCAATTTGACATTGACAGACACGCTGTGCCAGTGTGGCAAATACACATATGATGGCACCTGTCATTGTGACAATATATAGCTGTATTTTTCTAGTTTTTTGGGGTTCTATAACCATGATGGTAAATATGGAACCCTTATCGCTACTTACCAACTTGTGTCATGTAAACAAAGCATAACATAAGTCAAAATGACACATGAGACATGCATTGACATTGACATGTAATTAGTAGAATTACAGATTACTTTATACATAGAAAATGCAAATGCAATGAAATCTTAAAAGTTTTTTCAATTAAATAAATCTGTCGTATTACATTCAAAAAGTAAACAAAATGGATTGTCAGTGGTTGAAATTATCGCCTAGGTAAGGCGGTGCTTAATTAATTTAATATTGTAATACTAGCATCCTCCCCTCCTCTGCCCATTTTATTAAAGTGTTTATCTGTAAGAAGTCTACATTCAATATCAATTTTATAGACACATAGTGAATATAGTTAAAAGTTTGTGATTTAGTATATTCATGTCAATAGTGTCTAGTTTTGTTATAATTCTACTAGTACCCATACTTTAAACAGTAAATAATGTAGTGCCTTATTTTTTTATGATTGCAGCTTAAGTAAGGGCATCGCTTTTGTTAATCAGCTGGACACCTCAAAATTTGAGCAGTTCCTTCGAAGAATTGTTACTAAGTTGAAAATTCAAGATACTGAGATTTTCACCGAGGAGGAGCAACTGAAACTGCAAAAAATATTTAACGTAACTGAAGAACAACTGTTGTTGGCTATTAAAACCCTGCTTTATGTATTTAAGAGACTATTAAAGTTTGTCTTCATGCCTAAAAATTTGAAGAACGATTTGGAGTCATCGGGATTTTTAAGTGACAAAGCTGAAATTATATTGAAAACATGGTCTGTTGAAACTAAAACAATGGTCAATGAATTAGACACTGAAAATCAAAAACATCTGGACACTTTAAACTTTTCATGGACAGTTCATGCGGAATTAAGTTCAGATTATCACAAGAAGAGTAAAGTTCCAAAAGCTTACTTGAGCTGTGGTGGTGAAAATGAAACAGAAATAGAATTTACACATCCAGAGCTTTACTCAATGTTTCTTCAGTTTGAATCTATCCAAAATGAATTGGATAATGTAGTTTAGTATAGTACCAATATTTGTTTGTATCTTAATTTTGTCCTTGTTGGTAATTAATAAAATTTATACAACTAATTGGTTTTTCTTTTTGAGATGGCATACAATTAATTGCCAATTGGGCCTTACAATTAAATTAGAAACCTAGTTTAACCTAGTAGTGTAATGTTAGTAGAAAAAGGCGGCAAATTTGAAAAATGTAGGCGCGAAGGGATATCGTCCCATAGAAAATTTGAATATCGCGCCTTTTTTTACTGACAAGATTTGGTTGACCAGCTATAGTGGAAAAGGAAAACATCAGCTGCTGTTAGAGCGAGAGAGCTATAGCCGGTCAAACAAGTTTGTCAGTAGAAAAAGGCGCATTTTTTTAATATGGCGCCCTTTTCTACTGACGGAAATGGCTTGACAGAGTATTGTTTGTTAAAGCCGTTATAGACGAGTGTACCGGAGTTACCGGACCGCCACCTTGATGCGATCAAAATATCTCTTTTTCGCTCCCACTTACAGCTACATCCTTAATGGACGTGCAGCGGACCACCTTACGACACGATCTATACGTGCGGTAGTGTGTTATGGATTTTAACATGCTTAAATTATCTTCATCGTGTAAACACTTTTTAAATACCCATAGACAAAATGATACAATGCAAAAAAAAGTGACGTCATAGACGAGACTAGTATTCACATACGATACGTCAGAGGTTTTGGCAACCCGTAGGTGAACTATTTTCTTCATTGTTGACCTTTCCTAAATCTTAGGTGTAATTATTTCATCATTAGAAGTGCTTTAGCTTTACCGTTTATATCAAGTGTAGATATTTTGACAAAGCCTCAACGATGGACTCGGAAGACGATACAAAGGATGATGTGGATTCTGGGAACGAATCGAGCGGAGACGATGTCGACTTTGTAATGGACGAGACCCACAGTACTAGGGAACGGCAGGTGGAGCTGGATGAATACCCGTACGAGGTGCTATCTACAGAGGAAATCGTCCAACACATGGTTGATTGCATCAAAGAAGTGAACACAGTCGTCGAGGTCAGTATGTTAGTGATAAACAATGGAGCGATAGAATGAGGTTACTCGTCCACTGGACTGCCACAACAGGATCTTTTGTGTTGCCCTTATACTTTGTTGCACTTAATCTGACTATACTTCTCAGTCCATCATCTATACTTATATGGTTCTAAATTTCCTTTGTCTAACAGAGAAAACTGATGGCCTAAAAACCTAATTTCCTCTTATTGGTAGAAATAAATTGTTCTAGTTTTTTGGACAAGCATACAAAGTTTACCTGTGGGAATTCCCCGCCAGAGATTCAGTGCATGTGTGAAGAGTTTAGCTGGAGTAGGCATATGACTCATTTGTTATTCTGAGTAATCATACTGATGCTTATTTTCTATTTGGCATTTCTACTGATATTTCTTGTATATGATATTTATTTGGGTCTTTCCTTGGTCTTTCCCTCCATTTATTTTGAGGAGTTTCCCTGCATGAATACAACAAGCATGTTTCTGGTTTTGAGTTGATGAAGTAAAAAAATATAAATAAAGATAGTAGCACAATTCATATATTGTAACTAGCTGTTGCCCGCGACTTCGTACACTGGATTAGTATATTTTCCCCATACAAACTTTGGACCCCCATTTCACCCCTTTAGGGGATGAATTTTGAAAAATCCTTTCTTAGTGGACCCCTAGACCTTATAAGGAACCTACTTGCCAAATTTGGTCTTTCTAGTCCCAGCGGTTTGGGCTGTGCGTTGATATAAGTCAGTCAGTCAGGTCTTTCACGTTTATATATATAGATATCTGGGAGACCGAGCTTTGCTCGGAAAACATATAAAAACTCATAAATGCGCGTTTTCCCAGAGTCAAGACCAAGCTAGATCGATTTATCGCCCCCAAAAACCCCCATATAGAAAACATCGAAATTGTTAGAGCCGTTTCCGAGATCCCCGAAATATGTATATAAATAAATATACATATAAATAAATAAATAAACAAGAATTGCTTATTTAAAGGTATTAGATAAAGATAGTGTTTTGTAAACATATTCTCCACATTATCTAACAAAGAGTCAACAGAGTTGTTTTGTCATGCCAAAGTTCATTAGTTCATTCAGATTAATCAATTGATTATGAAAGAAAAAACAATATTATTTACTCAAAAACATTGCATTACAACAATAAGAGTTTTAAATTAAACCTTATATATTAATTATTAAAATATTTATATTCCCAGCAATGGTAACCCTTAGATCCTCGAGCTATGGTGTAATTATTTCATATGTTCTATGTGTTTGATTGACTAATTTACTACCCATACAACAATCTTACTTTTATACTAAAATAACAAATCATCTTGTAAATAACAAAATTGAGAATTGATAAGATTCAGGCATTAAAAGAGAAACATTTCATTAGGAACACTGGTAGATTGCTCTGTTAGTTTATTGTGAAATGCAATAAAAATTCCTCACATTCTCATTCACAAACAATATCCAATAAATATTTAATTAGTGGTTAAAAAAACTCATTACATAATGAATATATTAATTATGTCTAACCTGAGAAGACACTATTGTTTTGTATTAGGAAAAATACAACACTAAACTAGGTTAGATCAATAATTGAGTTGTAGCTTGGATGAACTAAGAATATAAATGACTAACCTTCTTCCTTGGTCTCCAGTACCAAAGAGTTTGCCCCTGATTTATGTTTGTACCTGTACTTCAACATGATAAGAAGATACAAAATGGTTAAGTTTTATTATAATAATTGGATTGAATTTAAATTCATTATAATAATTGAATTGGATCAGCTTCTAGGTCAATTCAGATGGTTAAACACCTCGCGCATGACTATAAACAAATAACTTGTAAAAAAAAATTGCATCATCAACATTACAGTACCAAGACTTCTTTTTGAAACACAACTGTAGTCTAATGGTTTATAATATAAATATACCTATTATATATTTAGCTTAGCCTTTATCTCTGGCCCTATTTTTTTCTTTTATTCATGTTCAAGTTCATATATTTCTCTTTTTTTTTTCATTTTTGGTGTGTCCGTTTGCCAGGTGGCAAAGGCCTCCTCCAATCTTCTCCATTCTTTCCTTTCTATGGCATTTTGAAAGGCCAGAATGGAGAAGGTTGGAGCTGTGGCTTTATATAGTCTAATGTAGCATTCGTTTTCCAGATACCAGCTACAACCACCCGCATACTGCTAAATCACTTCAAATGGGATAAAGAAAAGCTCATGGAACGTTTTTACGACGGCGACCAGGATCAATTGTTTTCCGAGGCTAGAGTCATAAATCCATTTAGAAAACCAGTTATACAGAGGCCAAAGGTATTTATTTAATACTATACCGTTATACCGTTTTTCGATCTTTTCGCCGCCATTGACTTGATATAAAGTCAGTACATTTCGTGCCCCACATGCCACGACGCGGGGCGGCGAAAAGTTTAAATTGTTTTTTCAAAGTTTTTGTGTTATTTATCTTATTCTGCCCTTGCCTGTGTAGGAAGTAACATAAGAAAAGCAAGTTCAATTTGGTTTATTTGGTATCTATGTGTAAATATCCAGTCTAGTTAAATTAAGCTGAAATATACATATTTATGTAAATGATGACCAAGTTATTAAAGAAAGAATAGTTGCTGATGCTGACTATTCAAAATTAAATATTTGGCACAACTAGTTTTAGAAGTTGAGTAATAATTGGGTAATATCTTGGGTAATATCTTTATTGTGACTATGCAAATTTGATTTAGAACGTGTTGCAGCTGCCGAGACGGACGTCGACGTCGGGAACTGAAGAGTGTGAAATATGTTTCACAGTATTGCCAACTGCCGTAAGTTACCAATGTTGCCATATATGGTTAGTAGAAGTATCTATTGAGGTCAGTGTCATATATAGTCGGTGGGTGGGTGTAAAAGTTGGCCAAAAAGTATTCCGTTATGAATAAAAATAGAAATTTGGAATAAATGATTTGCCGAATTTGTTGTATAACATTTGACTGATACAGTGAAACCTGGATAAGTGAGACTTCAAGGGACGAGCAGATTTGTCTCACTTAAAGAGGTATTCCACTTACCCAGGTTCTCAGTTAGCCAGGTACAAATAAATTTCTGTCTCATTTACAGAGGGTCCCATTAATAGAGGTGAGAATAGAGGATATATATCAGTTATAGAGGTGGTTAATAAGGTATTTTGTAATTATCTTTAAAAATAAACAAGGTAAAATAATCCTTGTCCCTAAATATTTTTTAAGTCTGTTTAAATATTTCTTTGAATTTATTTTGAATGATTTTCCAAAGGATATATTTTTTCAAAAATATTTTATACGGACTACTTTGCATCTTAGAAATTTATTCAATGAAATTTTGTTTATTTGTGTTACTTATCAAGGTTTCAGCTTTCGTTTCGATAGTTTTAACTACATAAAGTAACTAAATGAAACTTGAAGTCGTTTAGACACAAATACACAATTAAGCAAATGCGGAATTTGTGGATAATAGACTAAGAGTTAGTAAGAATACGGAAATTGATCAATAAAGTCCAAGTTAGAGAGGTCGTAGATTGACGTTATTTCAGTTACAGAGGTCAATTCCTATAAAATTATAAAAAAATAATTAGGAAAATGTAATCTTATAAATATAGTCTCAGAAAAAGAGGTAAAATACCCTCTCTGTCTCAATTATAGAGGTAAATGTGACTATAAAATCACAACAACTAATCCCAGTTAGAGAGATTCGTTTTGTCTCACTAACAGAGGTAATTCAGTGCTAAAGTGTCGGGACCTCACCATGAGTCCCAGCAAAAGAGGTTTCTCACTTATCCAGGTGGGACCTTAACCAGGTTTCACTGTATTTTATTATAGTCCGTTTTCTATTGGGAAACAGTATGACATTTTGGGGTACAGCAATGCCGTTTGGTACGAATGTTATACACGTCCACCTAAGCCCAAAAGGCCCGGTAGCCAAGTTGAACTCCGTGTCTGGGAGGGGGGGGGGGGGGGGGGCTGAAAGTACAGAGCTCCCGGCGGTCAGAAAAAAAAATCTGGCGGATTAGTTTGGACCTTTGAGTCAAGTTTGGAGTCGTTTTCGGGTAACTAGATAATGCTCAATTCATTCCCCATACCAGTTTTTTAGGGTTCATTAGCAAAATATGACGCAATCCTTAAAATAATAAACTTTTAGTATTAACGAAATCCAAACAAACCCTCATATTTTCAAATTTTTGGTATTAAACTTGGTTTATAAATATACTGTTCGAAAGCCCATTTAATGCAGATTATAAAAACATTAACAGTAAATATAAATTTGACTATTTTTAATGTGAAATAAAATATTGAGAGTACTGCGATGTGCGCCAGCGCAGCATAGGGGACGGCAAAAATACCATAGAAGATCAACTTAATATTATAGTAGCTGCGTCCCGCGGTGTTACTCGCGGATAAAAAGTAGTCTATGTGTTAATCCAGGGTGTCAGCTATTTCCACAAACACTCACAAACTTTCGCCTTTATAATATTAGTGTGATTTTTAATCATTTTCAATTTATAAACGAAGTCAGGTAACATTGTTAAAAATAAAGAAAATAATAGAACGTTTGTAACGATTTATTTACAACCCCCTCCACAATTACATAATTCGGTACATTTGAGCTGGCGTTTGAAGCAATTACACCTGGCACTGCAAGATTTCTTGCACCGACATCTTATCAATTCTAGCCATGCTTGAGCAGCCATAGGACTTTCGGTCCACAGTGGCACCCAAGTGGACTGCACGGTACAGACTGCCGCCAGCCATCGACCATCTCACAAATGCTCCACTCCGAGTACGTTTGCCATTCATTCGGCCTAAATTCATATCATTCTCCACATCATGCGTTGGAAACCTCATAATATATCTGAAGAAAGATGTTGTGGAGTGCCAAGTGGCGATATTGAGCATGAGCTCTCTCAGAATTAAGGGGTTTGTTCTTCTTGCTGTCCTAACTATAAGCAGCAAGTCTTCGCCAACACCATATCTTAAAAGCGCCAACCTTTGCACATCACACGTTCTGAGGCTCCAGGTTTTGGTACCATATTGGAATATTGATACTACGAGAACTCATACCAACCGAGTGCGTCGGTAACTCGGAGTACGTAAATTTGCTCCGTCTGCTACCATTGCTCGTACTTTGGTATTGGAATGGTTGGTTGGTACTATTAAATAGATTAAGATCCCATGTTATGACAAATGAAATATTGATTGATTGATCTTAAGACCTCTCTAGAACTTTGAACTTGAATTTTCTGTAGAAGAGCCGCCATTTCGATGTATTTCTTGTTGTTATTCCTGTCAGCCAGTCAACAATAGTACAAGCAAGGATGATGATCGCAACATTAGCTGGTTAGTTTAGAATGTACACAATTAACAGGAAAAAATAGTAGTTCATACATTGCCCCCTCATCTTTATTGACGCTGAACACTGAAGATTACTCAGTTACTTTAATCCGCGTGTCCAATAGCTTGTGCCAGGGATCGGATACCGGTATTTTTTGTATGGGAACGGAAACGGTATTTTTTCGTTCTTTGCTAATTACTTCATTTCTAATTGGGCAATCTAATAATACGAAGTCGTAACCTAAAAACACAACTGAGTGCTACATTTTGAGTATAAAATAATTCGAAAAATATGGTTGTTTCTATGTTTTTGCAAAAAACCGGTTCCGATCCCTGGTTTGTGCAACTGGCTATTCTGTTTCATTTAATAAATAATTGATATATATTTGACAACTATAACATATATTATACAAAATAGACAAATTGTAATCCAAATACCTAGCTAGAATAGCTGATTAACAACACTCAAGGTCACGCCGATTTGGCGAAGGTCATTTGGCCCGCCGGGCGACGCCCGCGCGCCGCCCGCCAACTTCAAATAGGTAATGTCTGTGAAGTTATCCCATTAGTAACAAAATGATATGCTAGTGTGTGAACTTAGCATATCATTTTGTGAAATTCCATAGAATTGGTTTTTACGATAAAAACGCCAGAACTATTGCTAAAAAGTATCAGGAACTCTAGAACTATGGTGCATGCTAATAGAACTCCAAAAAAAACGTGATCTGCTGGACTTTGATATGCCAACTTCACAGACATAAATAGGTACGTGCAATAATCATTTTATTAAGCATTGAAAATAGTTAAATGTATATTTAATGTTAATGTTATTATAATGTGCATTAAAAATGCGCTTTCGGAACGTATTTTTTATAAACCAAGTTTAATACAAAAATATGAAAATATGAGGGTTTGTTTGCATTTCGTTACTCCTAAAAGTTTATTATTTTAAGGATTGCGTCATATTTTGCTACGGAACCCTATTTTTTTTTCTGACCGTCGCACTCCCCCCCCCCCCCCCCTTTAGACACGGAGTTCAACTTGGCTACCGGGCGTTTTGGGCTTATAGTGGAGTCAAAACCAACGTGCCGGCCGGGCAATAAAACGAGCTGTCAGTAAGGATGCGGCTGAAGTCCATATTTCTTATCGATGAATCACGCTTGTTCTATGAAAAGTACTATGCATGTGCATGGTAGTTATAAGTAAAATCGATTCCATTATCTATAAATAAATATATTTACCTCGTTAGGTTTTAGTGATATCTAAATGGTTCATTATAAATAGCAGTCATTAATATCATGGCATTTTGTTACTGTTGCAATATAATTAGTGTACCTATTAGGGTAATTACGAGTATTATAATGACCTAACAATGTGACAGTAGTTATAGATTAACTATAGAAACTTAGAGCTTTTTATTGAGTATAACTTATTATAATATTTAAATTAAAATTATTCAATATGTTTTTATATATTTTATAATTTATTTTGTCTACCTAAATATAAAAATAAACCTTTGTTACGAAATTTTCTTCTATATTCATATTACACTTAAATACAACCTTATTATTATAAATAAATCCATCGATAATGTGCGAAGGTTGCGGCACGCATCCCTACAAGCAGGTAGAAAAGGGCACGTGGCCGGCCCGGAGGTTTATGGCCCCGCCGGCACGATGGTTTTGACTCCACTATAGGTGGATATGTATAACATTGGTACCAAATGGCATTGCTGTATTCAAAAATGTATACTTCTCCATACAAGCATTCCCAATAGAAAACGGACTATTAAAACATGTAGGTGTAGGTATATGAGTATTTCAACATTCTCAGAATTTTCCACTAGGTGCGCTCGACTAGGCTATGGTGAATCAATTTATATTTATTTTTAATATTGTATTTATTTTAAATATTTTAAACAATGGGGGAGAAACATGACTTTGACTATTAACATTATTTACACCGTGTTGCTGGAAAACCACTAACCTTTTAACCGACATTAATCATGTCATGTGTATATACATGACAGTGCGAAATGTTTAAACTCAATCTGATGTGATGCTCATGCTAGTTAGAGACGATTATAAGATGGTACGGTGCTTCTCAATTCTCATCATCATTGGCCACAGCATCTTTGCAGATGATAGTTGCAGCTACTAAAGAGGTATTTTGAGGAGGTAGTCTAGAGCCTACATCGAGTGTGAGTGCAGCTAACTAATAGCTACTATATCTGTATCAATGGCAAGATATCAGAATATCTCCTATATATTGAATAGGCTATTAAGGTTCATTGGACGACAAACACTTCATTAATCTTTAGATACATACAGTGATAAGATCTTAACACCTTTGTCTTCCATGTTTTCATAATAATAATTTGCATTTCAACTCTTTGTTTATTTCCAGATGATGACGGGTCTGGAATGCGGCCATAGATTTTGTACACAATGCTGGTGCGAATACTTGACTACCAAAATAATGGAGGAAGGCTTAGTAAGTCAAATATGTCGATTTTATTGTATTAAAATACAGTAAAAAGTCAATTAATACTATGTTACTACGATCCTGCATATCTTCGAAAAAGTGTACTTCACTACATAGTATAAAACAAAGTCGCTTCCCGCTGTCTGTCTGTCTATCTGTCTGTATGCTTAGATCTTTAAAACTACGCAACGGATTTTGATGCGGTTTTTTTAATAGATAGAGTGATTCAAGAGGAAGGTTTATGTATAATTTGTTACCCCGTGCGTAGCCGGGGCGGGTCGCTAGTAAATATATAAATGCATTTTTATAACAAATCGAAAGTAAATAAAAGTAAACTATATAGATAGCTATTTGTATTCTGTGATATGACGACGTCAAGACGATGACGTCATTAGTCCCTGTAATTTCGGTCGTTGACACCGATTATCTTTCCAAACATTTGCCATGTTTAAGAATGAACATTTATCAAAGATTACTTAGCATAACCTAACCTAAATTAAAAACTTAAAAAACCCCCCGACTATAAAATGAACATGGCTAAGAACACTCGGGATAAAATGATCTATGACACAAAAAACTAAACGAAAATCGGTTCATCCGTTTGGGAGCTACAATACCACAGACAGATACACAGTACATAACGTAGTTGTAGATCAGTTTTATGTAATCCCTAAAATGTGTTGTTGTTACAGGGTCAAACTATAGCGTGTGCGGCGCACGCGTGCGACATATTAGTCGATGACGCGACTGTAATGCGACTGTTGCGCGACGCGCGCGTCAAGCTCAAGTATCAGCACATCATTACCAACAGCTTTGTGGAGGTACATAACATTTTTAAGGAGACTGTTCAGTTTTGTTAACAAAACCATCCCAAGATTTTAATGGTGGCAATAGACGACTAAAGCCAAAAATATTTCCGATCGGGCGGGTCCACATAGGCCCGAGATACACTTGTAAGTTTTACTTACGTAAGTATGCACAAAGCTACTTGTTAGAATGAGATAACGATATTCATCTCTCATTCTGTAGTTTAGCTGTGTCCCTACTTACGTAAGTAAAACTTACAAGTGTAGCTTGGGCCTTAGGCCATAGATCAAGCCGACTCGTGAGCAAATTGCCTCGCTTCACGTAAAGTAATGTAAGATGTGCCTCGCCTGGGGCAACTTGTCCGTATGTGCGTGTCTTCATCTACTAAGCTTCATGCGGCAAAATCTTCGCTTGGACCCGCTTAATAAATAAGATCAAACGATTGCATGCAATGATGTGTAGATTATGTTCCTAAGAATATTGTACCATTTTCACCACTAAATCACTACATAGTATAAAACAAAGTCGCTTCCCGCTGTCTGTCTGTCCCTATGTATGCTTAGAACTTTAAAACTACGCAACGGATTTTGATGCGGTTTTTTTAATAGATAGAGTGATTCAAGAGGAAGGTTTATGTATAATTTGTTAACCCGGGGTGGGTCACTAGTGTACCATAATCTTGCAATTAATGAAGATGTTTTGTACAGTGCAACCGACTGCTCCGCTGGTGTCCGTCGCCGGACTGCAGCAACGCGATCAAGGTGGCGTACGTGGAGGCGGCGCCCGTCACGTGCCGCTGCGGGCACACGTTCTGCTTCAGCTGCGGCGAGAACTGGCACGACCCCGTGCGGTGCTCCCTGCTGCGCAAGTGGATCAAGGTACTGCTGTCGTGTCTTATGGTACCCTAGTACAGGGGTCACATCACGTCGTCGCCGGTCTGCAGCAACGCGATCAAGGTGGCGTACGTGGAGGCGGCGCCCGTCACGTGCCGCTGCGGGCACACGTTCTGCTTCAGCTGCGGCGAGAACTGGCACGACCCCGTGCGGTGCTCCCTGCTGCGCAAGTGGATCAAGGTACTGCTGTCGTGTCTTATGGTACCCTAGTACAGGGGTCACATCACGTCGTCGCCGGTCTGCAGCAACGCGATCAAGGTGGCGTACGTGGAGGCGGCGCCCGTCACGTGCCGCTGCGGGCACACGTTCTGCTTCAGCTGCGGCGAGAACTGGCACGACCCCGTGCGGTGCTCCCTGCTGCGCAAGTGGATCAAGGTACTGCTGTCGTGTCTTATGGTACCCTAGTACAGGGGTCACATCACGTCGTCGCCGGTCTGCAGCAACGCGATCAAGGTGGCGTACGTGGAGGCGGCGCCCGTCACGTGCCGCTGCGGGCACACGTTCTGCTTCAGCTGCGGCGAGAACTGGCACGACCCCGTGCGGTGCTCCCTGCTGCGCAAGTGGATCAAGGTACTGCTGTCGTGTCTTATGGTACCCTAGTACAGGGGTCACATCACGTCGTCGCCGGTCTGCAGCAACGCGATCAAGGTGGCGTACGTGGAGGCGGCGCCCGTCACGTGCCGCTGCGGGCACACGTTCTGCTTCAGCTGCGGCGAGAACTGGCACGACCCCGTGCGGTGCTCCCTGCTGCGCAAGTGGATCAAGGTACTGCTGTCGTGTCTTATGGTACCCTAGTACAGGGGTCACATCACGTCGTCGCCGGTCTGCAGCAACGCGATCAAGGTGGCGTACGTGGAGGCGGCGCCCGTCACGTGCCGCTGCGGGCACACGTTCTGCTTCAGCTGCGGCGAGAACTGGCACGACCCCGTGCGGTGCTCCCTGCTGCGCAAGTGGATCAAGGTACTGCTGTCGTGTCTTATGGTACCCTAGTACAGGGGTCACATCACGTCGTCGCCGGTCTGCAGCAACGCGATCAAGGTGGCGTACGTGGAGGCGGCGCCCGTCACGTGCCGCTGCGGGCACACGTTCTGCTTCAGCTGCGGCGAGAACTGGCACGACCCCGTGCGGTGCTCCCTGCTGCGCAAGTGGATCAAGGTACTGCTGTCGTGTCTTATGGTACCCTAGTACAGGGGTCACATCACGTCGTCGCCGGTCTGCAGCAACGCGATCAAGGTGGCGTACGTGGAGGCGGCGCCCGTCACGTGCCGCTGCGGGCACACGTTCTGCTTCAGCTGCGGCGAGAACTGGCACGACCCCGTGCGGTGCTCCCTGCTGCGCAAGTGGATCAAGGTACTGCTGTCGTGTCTTATGGTACCCTAGTACAGGGGTCACATCACGTCGTCGCCGGTCTGCAGCAACGCGATCAAGGTGGCGTACGTGGAGGCGGCGCCCGTCACGTGCCGCTGCGGGCACACGTTCTGCTTCAGCTGCGGCGAGAACTGGCACGACCCCGTGCGGTGCTCCCTGCTGCGCAAGTGGATCAAGGTACTGCTGTCGTGTCTTATGGTACCCTAGTACAGGGGTCACATCACGTCGTCGCCGGTCTGCAGCAACGCGATCAAGGTGGCGTACGTGGAGGCGGCGCCCGTCACGTGCCGCTGCGGGCACACGTTCTGCTTCAGCTGCGGCGAGAACTGGCACGACCCCGTGCGCTGCTCCCTGCTGCGCAAGTGGATCAAGGTACTGCTGTCGTGTCTTATGGTACCCTAGTACAGGGGTCACATCACGTCGTCGCCGGTCTGCAGCAACGCGATCAAGGTGGCGTACGTGGAGGCGGCGCCCGTCACGTGCCGCTGCGGGCACACGTTCTGCTTCAGCTGCGGCGAGAACTGGCACGACCCCGTGCGCTGCTCCCTGCTGCGCAAGTGGATCAAGGTACTACCGTAATACCCTGTTTTACGCGAGGGATACGTTCCGCAAAGAATCGCTTTAAGTTAAATTCGCGTATATCGGGGTTGACGGGGAATCCCCGACTCTTCAATTTTTCAAACAGAATGGTCAGAGAAAGCGGGGATTACCCCAACCAAAGACAGATAAATGACTGCATATTTTTATGTAAACTCTGGCAAATGAGTAGAAAAAGGCGCTAAATTGAAATTTTCTATGGGAGGTTAACCCTTCGCGCCTACATTTTTTAAATTTGCCTCCGTTTTCCACTGGTCGAAATGGCTTGCCAAACTATACATAAGCAATCCGGGTAATGCGAGGCATTTTAGCGCGAAATTTGAAATTAGCGTTAAAGCGAAACCGCGCATAACGGGGTCGCGTAATGTTTGCCACATTACGCGACCCCGTGGCGAGATATTACTGTACTTTGATATCTTATGCTACCCTAGTACAGAGGTCACATCACGTCTTCCGTTCCACGATTCCTCACGAAACTCGACACTCCAGCACAACGGCTTTCTCCTGTTCTGTACACCAAAGAGCTCTGCCATCTACGTATGGGACGATCAGGTTGACAACCTTGTTGCTACAAACTGCAAGGAGTCGCTCACGGTCACGTCGCGACAAGTCCACATTTGTCTACACTGCACCCCCTTCTGTTTGTATCCTCGATGCGGTGCCTTTTTAGTTTTTGGCCAGAAAACGCGAAAATTATTTAGTATTATCCTAAAAAAATATTTCAGTGGCTCTGAGCTGCTCGCGAACCCCAATGCCTGGGGTGTTTTGAGAAAAATTCCAAAAACTGAATCGACGAAAAATTCTTTATAATTAGCCAACCTGATCACCAAATTTGACGAGAATCGGTGAAAGAATGCGACCTGTAAATGAAAACACCTGGACATAGGAAAGAATTTTTGCCCAAGCTGTAAAAGAGAGCTTCGCTTTCACTCGGTCAATAATGTAATACCAGACTCTTTCGAAGATAACTATAACTTCCTTGAAACTCAGTCGTATATTCATAATATTAACACTATCTTTTGTCTGCAGAAATGCGACGACGACTCTGAAACATCGAACTGGATAGCGGCGAACACAAAGGAATGCCCGAAGTGCAACGTGACCATCGAGAAGGACGGCGGATGCAACCACATGGTGTGCAAGAACCAGAACTGCAAGGCGGACTTCTGCTGGGTCTGCCTCGGGCCCTGGGAGCCCCACGGTAGCAGCTGGTACAACTGTAACAGGTATGAATGTGGCAATTGGGTACTTTCCTCTACTTAAAATAAATTATTTCACACCGTGCACGAAATAAAGCACCAGATAATTATTAGAACAATATAGATAGCAGTTATTTTTAAATACTATTTCTATTTAATAAATTGGATTGAAACATAAAAAGTAGGTGAGTTGACCGTGACGTCACTACATGTACACGTTTTCATATAAATTCCATATAAGAAAATCGTTTTGACAGTTCTAAAAAAGAAGCTGATTTGACTAGTAGGAAAGTAGCCAATTTTAAGAGCTATGCTCTTGTCAGTGGGTGGAGTAATCGCCACTCTTCTCTTTGCTGGGCCGGCCTTTTAACTCCCTCGTACGAGACGATAGAAACTCTATCTTTTATTTGGCTGAGATATGTGATACTGGTCCTTCCTCTGCGTCTTTTACCCTTAATCTTGCCCTCCAGGATGTTTACAAATAATCTGTCGTGCCGGATCAGGTGGCCAACCATCTTGCCCCTTCTGTTAGCTATTGTGTCTAACAGGCATCTTTCCTCTCCTGCCATGCTCAGTATCTCTTCGTTCGTCTTCCTTTCCGTCCATAACGGAGATAGGCGACGGAAAAAGGATAGCTGTTAGCTGAATTCCAAAAGACTTGCTTTGCTCGTGGAGCGCCGGAAGTCTCACTGCGGAACGCACTTATCATCTTCCTCGCGTTTTTGGCACGGCCCATGAGAACTTGCTGGCACCGCGGAATGTATGGCGTTTTTAAAATTCTTGCGTTTCGCAAACTACGCTGCGGCAAGCTATGCGATACGCTTTATACATTTTGACTCTATTTTTGTTTCGACTTAAAAGTTGTTTTTGCAGTATATAGCAGGCCTCGGAACCGGTTTTTTTGTAAAACCTAAAATAGCCCAGTATTTTTAATTATTTTATGCTCTTTACGTAGACATGAATCATGTATTTAGGTAACACCTTCGTATTATTAGATTGTCCCATTAAAAATGAAATAATAAACCAAAGAACGAAAAAGAACGAAATAATACCGGTATTTTTTGTATGAAGAAAAAACCGGTTCCGAGCCTTGGTATATACTGACTTCTCTGCTCTCCTCTTCTTACTAAGTCCCTATGTCCTTTTAAAATGCCAAAATCAAATCAAATTTTGAACTTCAAATCAAATCTAAGAAGGTTCCAATTTCAAAAATGCAAAAATATTATTATTTGATGATTTGTGCCTATTGTTCTCCGGCAAAGATATGGCGGACATAGTATGCAATGTACAGGGGGATTTCGAGAACATTAATAAATGGGCTCACGACAATGGGATAATTTTAAACATAAGTAAAAGAAAATGTATGCATATCTAATCGCCGCACAATAGGAAGGCAAAAAATGTCAGTTCAAAACCGTTAAAAATTTTATTTATTTATTTGAATTATGTTGATTATTATAATAGTGTTTTATTTGTACTATAACTCATGAATATTATATTAATGAATTGAAATTGACTAATTATAAGTATAAAATTCTGACATATAAAGTTTGTAATTTTATGAATAAAGAAATATTAAATATATTATTATTTGTGTCCAAAACCTCCGTTAAAGACTTGTAATCACATAATTTTGGTGCAGATACGACGAGGACGAGGCGAAGGCGGCCCGCGACGCGCAGGAGCGGTCGCGCGCGGCGCTGCAGCGGTACCTGTTCTACTGCAACCGCTACATGAACCACATGCAGTCGCTGCGCTTCGAGTCCAAGCTGTACGCCTCCGTCAAGGAGAAGATGGAGGAGATGCAGCAACACAACATGAGCTGGATCGAGGTAACTAAGGGTCTCCCCATACTTATCGACGCGGATTCGGCGAAAGCCGATAGTAAACAGCATGAACAGGTAAGGTTCGGTTCGGCTCCGTTCGGCCGTCGACGGCCGACGCGTCGGCATCTTTTTCGCTCTTATTGCGTGGACATAAAGTTTCATTTCTATTGGCATTGCCGATTCCGCGTCGATAAGTTTGGGGAGACCCTTACTTTACTATCAATCCATAAGGGTAAACTTAGGGTGCTATTAAGCTTAGAATAAATTTAAAAGTGGAAAAATGGAAAAATTGAAATGTGGAGTTTGCTGGCTATCGATGAGGTCTTGGTGGCTCAGATTGCAGAGCGCTTGGCTTGACAGACTTTAGATGTGATTCCACCCTTACAAGTGTATACTGTTTAGACCGAGAAGGTTCAATAGCTCCAAGTTGTCATCCTATTCCGCATTATTTCCGCTATGGACATCGCAGAATTATCTCTCTTTTTGACCTATTTATCTCAGGGCACACGGGGATCAGTGAATCCCAGGAGGGAATCTAATCATTATAAAAACACCATACATTAACAAATCGTAGTCAAACAGACCATTTATATGTTTTGTTTTGATAAACATGCTATTTTTAGGGTTGCGTACCCAAAGAGTAAAAACGGGACCCTATTACTAAGACTCCACTGTCAGTCTGTCCGGCTGTCTGTCACCAGGCTGTATCCCATGAACCATGACATGTTATGTTGCCGCTATAACAACAAATACTAAAAAGTTCCCAGTTCAGTGCTCGTTTCTTCCCATAACGTGCAGAATGTGGAATGACTTGCCTCCTGAGGTATTTCCTTTGCGCTACGACATGGGAGTCTTCAAGAAGCGGGTATTTAGGGTTCTCAAGGGTCAGCAACGCTTAAGTGGCTCCTGTGATGTTGCTTATGTCCAAGGAACGATGACGATGACCGCTTCCCATCAGGCGGCTCGTCTACTCGTTTCCTGACTATTACGTTTAAAAAAAAGTACTGAACCCTCCGTGGGCGAGTCCGACTCGCACTTGTCCGGCTTTTCATAATTAATGTTGTATTCCAGGTGCAATTCCTGAAGAAGGCCGTAGACATCCTCTGCCAGTGCCGGCAGACGCTCATGTACACGTACGTGTTCGCGTACTACCTGCGCAAGAACAACCAGTCGGTCATCTTCGAGGACAACCAGCGCGACCTGGAGTCCGCCACCGAGACGCTCTCCGAGTACCTGGAGAGGGAGATCACCAGCGAGAACCTGGCCGATATCAAGCAGAAGGTCCAGGATAAATATAGGTAAAGATACCTTGAATATAAATAAATAAATAAATATTATAGGACATTATTACACAAATTGACTAAGCCCCACGGTAAGCTCAAGAAAGCTTGTGTTGTGGGTACTCAGACAACGATATATATAATATACAAATACTTAAATACATAGAAAACAACCATGACTCAGGAACAAATATCTGTGCTCATCACACAAATAAATGCCCAATACTGGGATTCGAACCCAGGACCGCGGCTTCACAGGCAGGGTCACTACCCACTAGGCCAGACCGGTCGTCTAATATGCTAAAAATATGAATATGCTAAAGATAACTAAGTTTGAACCTGTTAATACTAGTGTTACTGCTACACGCGATAACAACCAGTTCGTGATCTTCGAGGACAACCGACCTGTAGGACCTGGAGTCCGTCACCGAGAAAATTCGTAATATAAAAGTTTTTTTTGTGGATACTCTACTCCTTTTCTACCGAACCAACTGGAGAATGAGTGAAATAGGTACTAACCAGGGGGGTGTCACTCCGCAGTTTAGGTACATTTGGCCGGCGCGCCCATCGGACAGGCGTATGGCAGTGGGCTGCCGCTCGGCGTGCACGATCGATGGTCGTGTCACGCGGCGCTCGCGCAAAATTGAAAATACACAATGGCTTCGAAACTTACTTCCGTGAGAATCAGACATACTTACTATCTCCGGATAAAAAATGTATGTTTACATAATCAACGTTTGTAATTCCTACATATTTATCTTAAAAATAATAAATCAGTGGGTATAAAGTCAATTTTTTTATTCGGTGACTGAAATGACAGTTCATAGTATGAAATGACATTTTATGTTCATACTATGAACTGTCATTTCAGTCTACCGAATAAAAAAATAGACTTTAGGTATAAAAACTTGTCAAGTGATAACCCCGTGCCGACACTCACAGCTCGGTCATAAAACTGCGGCGCGCAAAGGAGATTCACGGTTCGTGCACGGTTATAAGTTTCAATTTTGCTTGCAGGCGGCGATGTAGGTGTAATTTCATACCTAAATCTGACTTTTGTGAAGGAGTGAATTTTCTGTACGGTAGTACTATTAGTTATTCTGTGTACTAACTAATCAATTGTGCGAGTGCGCTTCACTACATAGTATAAAACAAAGTCGCTTCCCGCTGTCTGTCTGTCCCTATATATGCTTTGATCTTTAAAACTACGCAACGGATTTTGATGCGGTATTTTTAATAGATACAGTGATTCAAGAGGAAGGTATTATTTGTTAACCCGTGCGAAGCCGTGGCGGGTCGCTAGTAATTATATACAGATCGATAAGTAGGGAATGCAAATCGGTTATTTTTTGTATGGAAATAACCGCGGTTTCGGTTAATAACCGATTATTTCCATACAAAAAATAACCGAAAATAACCGATTTGCATTCCCTATCGATAAGACAGGGCCGTACTTTACCTAGAGATATAAAAGCTTTTACTCACGATTTCTTGGGTATTTAATTAATACGAATCTGTTCTTGATCGGATCTGGTCTAGGACGCTTCCAAGATGGTCCTATGCTATGGTATGAATGACGTTTGGTGTGTCTGCAGATACTGCGAGAGCCGGCGCCGCGTGCTGCTGCTGCACGTCCACGAGGGCTATGAACAGGACTGCTGGGACTACACAGAGTAATCACCTCCCACCTCACTCACGCCTCACACCTCACATTACTCAACTAACCACTTGACCGTCCGACGATAGCATAGTATCCGAAAAAAATATGCTCTTAACCGTCCGCGGGAACCTTACTATCCAAAGGGGTGGAAGAAAGAATTGATCTCAGAGCCATCTAACGGAATATTTCGGCGTTATTTACTAATACTCTTGATGCAACAACGTAGCCTAACTAAATAGTTAGCTCTAAAAAAATATAGATGGCAGTGTACGCTAGGGTTTTGTAGAAAGTTGTGGATGCGCAACGCGGGGCGTGCGACGCTAAAAAACCCCGGACGGTTGAGAGGAAAACAGTCTCGCGGGCCGGACGGTCAAGTGGCTAACCACACTCACATCTGTGCTCAAAACTGACACTAAGGTCAAGGTGAGGAAGATCGTTTATAAGGTAAGACCGTCGAGAAACTCTTTAGTCTCTTTAGTCATTTGTACAGACGGTCAGTTGAGCAGAATGAGCCAAGCTCTTCCTTTCCGTGTCTGTGGGACCTGGGATTATGCAAATAGAGCTTGTGCCCTCTGTGACGGTCTACACAAAAGCCGGTCTTCCTCATATCGATCTCCTAGTTATCTCTGGCCGCTCAAACGTGAAAGCATGGCACGTGAGTAGTAATGTTCTCAGCACAGACGCTTGAACCTGATACTTGGTCTAATACAGGCCTCTGTACCCATACAGACTGCATTATTGTCCCCGTTCGATAATCACTCGTCATTTACGGTCGCCGATTGTTTTAATTATTGAACTTGACTGTGAAATTATATATTTTTTAAGTCACGGACTCAGTTAAACAAATATGACAATTCATTTACTCATATTATGTCGTTCGCCAATCATGTTTCATTTTCCATGTAATACATCTCATGACTTACGGAAGAATGCATTGGAATTAAAAATGAATCCGTGTTGATTGTCTTGATTTATATATTCAAATTTTATCTTTATTCTTAAACTTAATGTTTTGACGAAATTAAGTTAGACGTTCAGGCAGCTTTTAATAAGTTTATCTGACGCGTTCACGGTCAAATTGTCTTTAATAAATACATTCACTTCTCCAAACCTAATAACACATAAAATAAAGATATGCAAGATCCAGCACCTTGTGTTCGTTTTGAATTTATTGTATGTAAGAATTTTATTTTTATAATAATGGTTCACGTATGTATATACTACCGGTCAAAAGTTTTAAGTTCACCCCTTGATTTCAGTACAAATGAGTACATTTGTGCGATTTTTTTTTCCAGTTCGTATGTCGAAATGCGTTTCCAACTGATCTGTTATTGTTTCCAGAGGTGCGTTTGATTAGTCAGACATAATTTACGTACAATTTACAACAAGGGGTAAACCTAAACTTTTGAGCGGAGTAGAAATTATATTAAAATATGTATAAAATAATTTTTCGTATTATACGATGATTCATATACATATATTACTGTTGAGGGACATGTTTTGCTGATGTAAGATCTCATGTAATTTACATTTTAAATGTATATTTTCACGTGGTGAAAGATGTATTTACTAATACTCTCATTTGGTACTTGTATCATTAAAAACTAGTTTCTAAAGTGTATAATAGTAAACCAACACTACTCGTACTGTCAGTAACGCCATTTCATTCAAAAGTTGTAGTAACGTTAATTCATAATATGTTGTTCTAAAATTTGAAACCATTATATTTTAGTGCAGAATTTAGAAGTTTATTTTAGTCATATTTTTATTTAGAAACGAAAAATATAATTGAATGGACTGGAATGCAAGTTTTGTAATGATGAAAACTGTCTGTAGTCCTCGAGAATTTCCTGACACATGTTAAAATGTACCTACACTTGATGTTCGAAAGAGCCATAGGCGTATCGTTTCGTCCATCTCATATTGTTGGTCTAGTAAGTATAGCTTGTAGCTAGTACCAGAAACACTTGTCCAGGGAATTTCCGTTGATTTGACTACTTCAAAATCTAGCTTTTATTTTTGATGTTTACTTTGACTGTGTAATAATAATTATCGTGTAAATCGTATTAGTGTAGTGTAACATTTAAAACTTCGATGATACTTATTTGATAATTGTATTATGACCTCATGTCCCTCGGGATTTAGAATAATAGCGTTTTGTTACTTTATTTTAGCTTTGGCTTGTTAATTTGAACTAAAAAAAAGTAGGAAACTAGCATGAAATGGCACAATATAGAGTTGCGATGAGGGCGAATAAAAAATATATTTTACCAAAAATCCTATTTTTGTTATTAGAGTAATGTTTATGAATACGAAGGTAAGCTGTTCGATCGAAGTTTAGTTTGTTCGGCGTTGTGGCCCTTCAATAACCTTACACAATACACATAACGTACGTAGCGGTAGTAGTGGTACCTATAGCTACAGACACGACCGGTACTGGAACTCGCAGACTGAGGGTCGTTAAAGTAAACATAAGTCGCGGCTAAGTTTACACTAAATGTTTGCATCTCGGGATTCGCTATTTCATACAAGAGATAAAATCTATTTTTGAAAGTCTAGTGAATTCAAGCTTTTTGTACAATAGAACTCGCGCTACATATCTGATATCTCTGTAATAAATATATTAAACGATTCGTGCATAAGTCGGTTGCACTGCCAGTAAACGTCTAAAGTAAATTAATGTAAAGCTTGCGCATGAGTGTTCACATAGTGAGCGCGCTTAGAGTAGAAGGTCCTGGCTCAAACAGACTATGCGAAAAGCCGGAGTAATCCCACGGTATCGCTAGAGTAGCTCAAGGACCTAGTTTCGGAACACACTTGTACATATAGACGCTATATAAATATTTATATGGTTAACTTGTAACTCACATTATGACAATGGTATTGATGAGCATCGTGTGTGTGACTATGTTTAAGGACACAGTTGGTTAAGTAAGAATGAATAAAATAGTAACATCGACTAGCTATGTTTCTCATTTATCTCTATCCACAATACCACACCTCATACTCCTTACTTTCCGATCACTCGACTGAACTCTACGCTGTTGTAAACTATGCTGTATTTGGAACGGAGTTTAACTAAATTTTTGACCCTTGACACTAAATCAATGTATTGACTTTACTCAAGTAGTCTCCTATTGTCATCCTTTATGTCTACTTCCTAAGGGCTTATTTAGACGGTGCGAGAACTCGCATGCGAGTTTCATTAGATACATTGCGTCATTTGTTCGGTCGGCTGTGTTGATGTAACCTCAATGGTCCGCTATGTAACTAAAATCGTATACGAGTCTAAATGAGCCCTTAGAATAGCCAAATCTTACTAAACGTTCGTCAGGATGGTGGTTTGGCCATTTCTCTAAGTGTATAGGACTAATAATTTTATTGTTTTCTTATGATAACTCACCCAAAAGATCCCGTGGATTAATTTTATTACTTGTACTTCTAATGTGGTTCTAGAAATGGCCTATCACACCAGGCGTTTCCTCTCTACCTCACCCCGTCTAATATAAAATGTTCCCTAGTACAGATGACGCCAAGAGTGCATGCTTTAACCTTTTAACCGCCATAGACTGATATATAAGACATACAAAATCGGGCTCATTTCGCCGCTGTCTGATAAATAAGACAAAACTTCGTGTAACTTCGTACCCCCCGGCGACAACAGCACGCTCGATGACGTAATCTATGGCGGTTAAAAGGTTAATATTTGTTGTCGCAGGGACGCATTGGCACCGTCACCCACGAGACCAAGTAAAGCTTAGTGGAGACACTGGTGAGACATAGGTATCATAAAACACTAGTAAATTAGTAATCAAACTGCCTATAGGTAGTTTACAAATAGAAACGAGTAAGTATAAAAAAATACTGATGATATTATTTAGCAGTAGGTAGATAAATGAGTAAGTACTAGTGCCTAGTGTAATTCCTTATTCCTTAAAAAAAATTTTAGTGTTTGTTCGTTTTTCACCTTAATTTAATTTGACAAGTGGTAGGTAATTAAATTTGGGAGTGTTGTTGTACAAGTACAAGTTGTACGTATAAATACCCTCCTATCTTTCGAGTCTCAAGACCCTGTTATCCAAGCTGATTGTTCCGTCCAGCTAGGCCATTCGGTTCATGCGATTCCTTTGAAGGTGTGAAGGTCCTCTAGCAGCATTTGTCATAGTACTTGAGAACTACAGAAACCTTCAAAATGAGTGTTTTACAGGATCGTCGTCGCAACTAAATCGCAACGACTAGATAGGATATCCGGCTTGAATAAAAGGACCTTAGATACTCTTGAAATACCTACCTATAACAATTTCTCAGCCTAAACCAATAGTGGCTTCACACCGAAAAAAAAAATCGTTTAAAATTGCCATTTAATATTTCAGGCGAAAGGAGTCAAGGCGTTTGGAGTATTTTTAAATCATACAAGTGAATAAAGACTAATATGTATAATTAAATATTAGGACATATAATAGCGAGGTATTAGTTAAGCGTCCCTCACGTTTCATGAAATTCTGTATTTTTTTATATGTGTAGGACATGGGTTATAATATAATAAATAAAAAACCTGCATAAAAATAGACAATGACGTTTGATTATGAGATTTACACTTCGCGCCAATAAACAGGGGGCTCCTGTGCTGCCCTCTACAGTTCATGCACGTTCCCTATCTTAAGTCCCCTGGTTTATGATAGGAATTTAAATCGGTTAAGTTATGTAAAAAAAAAATATCATTCTTCTCATATACATGAGCTTTCATCAAAATAAAGTACTACGGGAAAATCAACAATATGAGCTCTTCGAAAATTTGTTTTTAAAAGTGTTACGAGGCCGTTTTAAACATACACTTGTATCGTCTAAACAGTTTAAAATATGTCTCACGAAAGTTTAATATCGATACACTTGTAAGTTTTACTTACGTAAGTAGGGACACAGCTATACACCAGAATGAGAGATGACTATAGCATTCTAACAAATAGCTTTGTCCCTAATTACATATGTAAGTAAAACCTACATGTGTATTTGAGGCCTTAGTGTAAGGCCTGAGTGGACGCTCGACGCGGTGCGTTCGGCGGGGCGTGCAGCGTGGCGTCGGGCTCACAAGTGATTTGAGCGGCGTGCACTAAGGCCGCTCCTATACGTTTACATTTGTTTAACATGCACGCCGCACGCCCCGCCCCGCTGCACGCCCAACTCGAGCGTCCACTCAGGCCTTACACTTAGAAAACGAATAGAAGCGTTATTAAATTCAATACATGGGCCCGATTCGGATTTTGTAATAGACATCTATTAGATATCTTTTAGACATCGCCAAGTTACGATAACGATATGTTTAAGATCTAACCTGACAAATTTGACATTTCCTCGATTCTGGAGATACTCTTGAACGATTTCCACAAGATATTACTTAGAGATCTAATTCACATCTAATAGATATCTAACACGATCTATCGTAAAAGTGACATTGGTTGCCGGAATTGCGCTGCAAAAGAGAACTAGTTGAAATCTAAACTGTAACGTAAGTATCTAGAATGAATCTATCTCTTGTGAATATCTTGAAGTTCGAATACGGCAGTTTGTCCCTAATTACATATGTAAGTAAAACCTAAATACATGTGTATTTGAGGCTTAGAAAACGAATAGAAGCGATATTAAATTCAATACATATTAATAGTATTACTATTTTAAACTCTGAATTTGCTTCCCGATTGCGCTATGCCGTAGCTCCTAAACACAACGTGCAACGTTACGTCGGTCGCAGCCTCGCGCGTTGAATGATGGTCCCTATGAGGGCAGTTCCTTCAAGTATTTTTTGCCTGGGCTTAATTTAAAAATAATACCTAATTGGACAAATATTTATTTTCCGTTTTTTTATTAATTTATAAATCAATATTAACTTTAGTAATTTAGCGAAACACATTTATAAATCAATTAATGTATGAACCTCCAGGTTTTTTATACACTTTTATTTAGCTTCACCGCGTATATTTTTTGTATATATCTACATATATGTGCTTCAAATCTTGTAACTTTTAATTTTTTTATTGTACCTTTTGTTGCAGTACATCTTTTGTATTGTATTTTTGATATGTTTAATATGCCTGTTTGGTTTTCTAAATAATAAAAAAAAACTGTACTAAACTTCAAAAAAAACGAACATAGTAGGTACCTAGTGCAGAATAAAACTTCAATGTAAAGCAGTCAAGTTCTATATTTCATCGTTTACTTAATTTATTTTGTACAAACTTCAACAATATATATAATAAATACTCAAGTAAACCTCTATCATTCAGCAAACTGAACTCACTTTTTTGTCATATATTTAAAGAAATAATACAATGATATCATAACTTATTGTCCTAAACTTAATTAAACACAACTTCTTTGTGCAAATATGCCTAATAGTAAAACGTTTGGTTTGACCAACACAAGAGGATGTTAAAGACCGTTCGTCGTATAAATATATAACAAGAAGTGAACGAAACGGGTCAAAGGAACAGAAGATTCGAACCAATTGAACGAATGAGCGGGTCTGGCGAGGGGCGCGGAGCGCGGCGGGGGAAGCGCCGGCGCCGCGCCGTCCGCCACCCACGGTACATACTCTTCACGTACCGGTATTATTGCAAAATATGTGCAAAACGGTAAGCATCTCTTTTAGTTTACAATACACTGACTCTTTAAACTGCAACACGTAGATTGTCTTGCCTTTCAGTTTTATTCACATTTTATTAAAACGAATTGAAAACAACCGACACACAACTATTCGGTGACTTGTTCCATAATGAAAAGCGAAAACTTTCGTCGAGCACACGTTTACGTTTATTGCTTCAAGCTTATTTACGTAACGCCGCCTTATTCGCTGATTCCATACTAGATAGGTATTATGAAAAATATGTGTTGCGACGTGCGGTTCGGGATCTACCCGGCGATAAGCTCTCAATATTTACAGATTTGTAAAAAATTGACAACTTCCAAAGTTTAATTACAAATGAATTAATTACGACAGTTCTTCACAGTATAGTGGCCCCGCAGACTTCTGCGGCCGCGGCCACTAGCGAGCGACGGATCGCTACAGGGGTGTCACTTGAAAAACAATACATACTCAATAATATCTACCTTACTCGGTAAGGGACGTTCGATCTCTTAGGTATTATCAATATATCTTATTTGCTAGTTAAAGTGACTCTTTCAGTTAGCCGAATCGGTGGGTAGTCTGGGTTAGCGTTCTTGTTAGTCGAAGATCGTCACAGCATTGAATGTAAATCGCGAGAGCAATACTCATGGAAGCAGTACCGGCCCGCTTGAAGTCGTCATATACGGAGGGGGCGCGGGCCCGGCGGGCCGGGGGAAGCGGCCCGGGCGCCCGCGCGGCCGCAGCTAATGTAATCCGGGGAAAGGAAATTACATTAACTAGGTACCTACATGGAAAGTGCGCGTTACATAAAATGGCTCGATTCCTATGATGCGTACTGAATTAGGACGGAAGTGAATTCTGGTACCGATTTCACAGCTGATTTGTTAAGCTTACATAGATATAACTTGCAAAAATTTGTCTAAACTCTCTTTATCTCGAGGGAACCGACGGTGTGCCGACCTCGTATAGAAAGATACAACGCAACGTCATTTCGGTACAGTAAGAAGCTTATAAACTGGAACTATTAAAACTATTACGGACAAAATTGATATGAATCGGCGTAGCCATTGCTTCTCTTAAGCGTTTATTAGATACGATTACACTAACGTCCAAACGCAACGGACGAGTCGAAGACGTTACAATGATTGTAATGATACAAGGTAATTTCGTTTAAAGTCGTTAAGTTTAAAATATTGGTGTGCTACATCAATGTGCTCGCTGCGTGGCCGGCTCGCGCACAGGCGGCCCGCGGGCCCGCGCGTGTAGCCCCCGGTCCGCGGGCCGCCGCGCCGCTGGCTGAAGCGGAACCGAATGAAGCAACGCACTCGCGCCGCGCCGTGCGACGCCTCACTACTCTAGCACGAGTATACGGATATTGTTCGACACCATTTCGGGGAAAGAAAATGATATCTCACAATTTATTATCAAATCAACGATCTCCGTCATCTTAATTAAAAGATCGTATCGATTTAGAATTTACAGGCAGACAGTGATATTCATCGAATACAAAAATAAGCTTATAGAATTTCCTCAATATTATCCGATACCTTACATTACGTCATCAGTGACAAAAACATGCTCGCTACAACGATTCTCTTAAAAAAACGGGTTTCTCTCACACGGGCAGGTTTAACGCGACGATGTAAATAGATACGAATCGGTACAATAAAATATAATAATATTATATTACACTCGCGCGAACGTCTGTCGCAAAACAAACAGTCTCAAAAGCTTCGGCCACGCGAATATAAAACACTCCACTTAACACTTCGAACGTCTCTAATCGCGCACGAATTAACGTCCCAAAAAGAAAGGGCGCGGACGCGCGGCGCGTGACGGCCGGGCGCGCGCGCGGCAGCCGCACCGCCCACTATGTACAGCGAACATCTAGCGTAAACAATAATCAAGTGCGCTTGGGCGGGCTGAGGAGCTCGGGCAGCGGTGCAGGCAGCGGCGCGTCGTCGACCAGCGCGGGCAGCAGCGCGAGCGCCAGCGCGGGTCAGACGGGCGCGGGCGGCGGCGCGGGCTCGGGCGGCCGCGGCGCCTGCCCCGCGCCCGCCAGCACCACGCGCGCCGAGCCCGCGTCCAGCAGCACGGCCGTGCCCGAGCCCGCGTCCGCCGCCTCCGAGCCCGCGCCGCCGCCCCGCCGGTGCCGCCGCCACGCGTGCTGGATCAGCCGCGCGCAGTACTCCTCGCGCTGCCGCCACAGCGTCGACGACACCGGCTCGTACCCGACCTCGTCCGGCCGCCCCGGCTCGATGTCGCCCGTCTCCTCGATCGGGTTCCCTTTCCGCGCGAAGAAGTCCTTGGTGAGCGCGTCGAGGATGTCCACGCAGAACATCATGTCGCCGCGACATATCGGAATATCCATCGATATGATCTTGTACTTGTTGGGCTTGTGGATCTGCAGCGGCGGCTCGAGCACGTCGAGGAACTCGGACAGCTGGTCGTAGCGGATGTACTGCGTGCCGTCCGGGTCGAACCGCTGCCAGATCTCGTAGTACATGTCGTAGTCGTCGTCCGTCAGACCCTCTTGTACATCCTCCGTCGCCTGCGTAATCACATTCAAAAATCGATTATTAACACTCATTTTATACAAAATCTAATCTGAAATTATTACGATTATGCTAATATTATCACCTCTTTTACAGGGTTTCAAACAAACTTATTTATATTTTAATACCCCGTGACAACAATAACACGAAGCTTACCTGAGAGTAGTTCTCGAGAATGACGGCGATGTACATGTTGATGACGATGAGGAAGGAGATGACGAGGTAGGACAGCAGGTAGGTGATGCCGATGGTGGCCGAGCCGCAGTTGCCGGGGTACCCGCGCTCGTTGTCCGGCAGGTCGCACTCCTCCTCGTTGATGATGCCGTCCAGCACGCCGTCCCATCCGGCCGACGTCGACATCTGCACATTACGTTACGCATCATTAATAATTAAACTTAGTGAGACGTATTTTAAATATAATTGTAGATACCTATAACAATAATTAGATTCTCATACGGCAAAATATATAGGTATCGCATAATATCAATCGTATCATATTGTAAAAACCTAGGGCCCGATTCTGATTTTGAAATAGACATCTACTAGATATTTTTTAGATATCACCAAGATACGATAACGATATTTTTAAGATATAACCTGTCAAATTTGACATTTCCGCGATTCTGGAGATACTCTTGAACGATTTTCACAATGTCTAAAACGATCTTAAAACGATAATTTAACGTAAAAGTGACATTGGTTGCCAGAATTGAGCTGCAAAAGATATCTAGTTGAAATCTAAACTAGTTGGTATCTAATACATATAGTATCGTTCTCTTCTCTAGAACGGATCTTGTTTTCCGAATACCGCGTTAAGTTCATCTCAGTAGTGACCATTGGTAACGCTACGTTACGCAGAGTCATATAGCAAGTCAATGAAAATGTGTGCTATGAAAATAACAGTAAGTGAATAAAAAGCTCGTACTCACTTGGAAAAGCAGAATCATGCTCTGCACAAAAGTCTTGAAATTATACACGTCGTCCAGGCCACCTTTGTCCTTGACGTGCATGAAGAACGACATCCCAAAGATGGCGAAGATGAACATGACAAGGAACAGCAGAAGGCAAATGTTGAACAGCGCCGGCAGTGACATGGCCAAGGCGAACAACAACGTCCGGATGCCCTTGGCGCCTTTTACCAGTCGAAGGACTCGACCTACTTTCGCCACTCTTACTACCCTTAGTAGAGTTGGTGATACAAAATATTTTTCTATAATATCGCTCAATACCAAACCTGCGAAAGAAAAGCGAATCATCAGTGAGTGAGTTTGGCACAGATTTGCATTTTGATTATGTATGAAAAAATACAAGTAGTAAAGTAAATTTTAACTGAAAGAAAGTAGGTATTTAAGTAGAATACAAATACTTTCTCTCACGCCAGAAGACATTAAATCTTACGTCAATGTCTAAAAGGCTTTAAATATAATTCTGTATAAACTTAACACATGAAAGTTGAAATGGGGGACGGATAAAAACGCCATTTAACTTTAGAATAAAAACAACATGATTATATACCTAAATGATCAATGATCGTACTTACTAAGAATAGAGAACATTACGACGACAAAATCGAACAGATTCCACGGTTCGACGAAATAATGGTAGCGTAAGGCGAATATTTTCAATAGGCACTCGGAACTGAATATCACGATGAATATCATGTTGAGATAGTCGAGCACGGTGCTGAAGGTCTCCGTCTGCTGGTAGTGGTCCAGCGTCATGGTCAGCATGTTGAAGCCGATGAACAACATGATGATCATGTCGAACTTCTTGTCCGTGCATATCTCGAATACTATTGCTTGTGGCCGCCACTGGAAACAAATGAAAATATTTTTTTTATAAAATACCCACGATCCAGTCAGTCTGTCAGTAAGCTGATGCTGGTGTTAATGCTCTAGCCACAAGATTAACTCTTGGCTACTCCCCGAAAAGGGAAGGAGTAAAGGGGCTCCGGCGGTCCAATTAGCGGTTGGTTTCTACTTACCTGTAGCTATCAATACAAGTATCAGTGAGATGCCCTATGTTCGTTATTTAAAAAAAAATGTAGGTACTACGACGTAGGTACGGTGAGTGAAAGAGTCGGGCTGTGGACAATGAGCTGCAGAGATATTCAAATCCGCCTGTATAGAAGAAACTGTATTACGGTGAAATGCTTTCATATACCTACATATAAGAAAATCATATGTATTTTCGTGCAGTATTATTTCGCTATGTATTGTAGATGTTAAAATATTGAAGGGAATCTATACGAAACATTTCGTACCTTAGGTCTAGGAATGGCTTTCAACGGTTTCTTGGAGCCCATCTTCTTCATGGCGTTGTAGTACTTCTTCTGGTCTTCCGTCATGAACATCTCGAGGCTGCCGCCGGCCTTCTTCTTCTGCTCGTTGAAGTTGTCGATGATAACTCCGATAAACAGGTTAAGAGTGAAGAATGACCCGAATATGATGAAGAATACGAAGTAAAGGTACATGTATATATTTGTTTCTCGTATTGGTTGACGGCCGACCTACAAACATTTAAAATTTGTATAACGGTTCATAAAAAAAAAATCTTACACGTGTAAAATACCTACGGAATAAATTAAATGACCTACCGGCTATTCATTGCTATCTAGACAAAACTAATGCAACGCTTTATTTAAAGGGTTAAACACACCGTTTGGAGTAATTGTTTTTTTTTTCGTTCGTGATTGGCGAGATTTAGAACTTACCTCTCTAGAATCAATGGCATCGTTCATGATCTGAATCCATCCCTTGAATGTAGCAACTTGGAACAGGCACAGGTAGGCTTTGCCCACATGATCAAAGTTCATAGGTGAGTTTTCCCATGTGTAATTTTCCAAGATACACGCATTTTTATCCGGAATGATTTCGTGGCTCAAAGTTGTGTGGTTCAAATCGACACACTGGAACACCAAACATTTGAATGCTAAGTATAAGGCCTAGAAGGGATATAATTGTGTAAAATTGTTAAGGAATTATAGTATAATAGCATACCTTGAAGTATTTTCCAGCAAATAACTGAACACCCATGATGGCAAAGATTAGCCAGAAGATGAGACACACCAGCAGTACGTTGAAGATGGAGGGGATTGCCTGTACTAAAGCATTTACCACCACCTACACAACATAATATGCAATTAAGTGTCGTTGTAGCGTCACAAAATATGTAAGTAGATAATAAATATGCATGGTATAGGTATGTATAGAATGTTTTATGAATTAGTTCGGTGACCAGTGAGTGAAGTATGGTAAATTATTTGAGTAATTATGGATTATCGTTATTATTATTATTAATTAAGTTTTTATGGATTATCCATATAATTTGAAACAAAAAATCTTAACTATGAAATTATAGATTGATAATGATTAATGATTGATTATTGATTGTATAATGAGTGCGTATGATTTATATGATTGCTTTAAATACATTTGGTGAGAGGTTCGCTAGCTAAGATTTTGTGAAGATAGCAAATAATGATTTTTTAAATAATTAATTTATACATTACACAACATAAAATGTCATATTACACGTAACAAATCTACAAAACGTACACTACATTTACATACAGTTTAATAAGTGACACAAAGCATGCTTTAATATAAATATAAAACTAATTGCACTCAACAGGAAAATATACAATAAACTTACCGTTATAATTATAATTTAAATAATCCAGAATATATGCCAATTACAGCTACCGCATGCCAATCGCCAAGAGAAAATACGATGTAGAATAAGGTAAAAAGTCTAAAGTGCAGAGACTAAATTAACATTCCAAGTAACTATTACTAATAATCAGAAAAATCCAAGAGAAAAAGAAGACCAAAATATGACAATGATTGTGTCTGCCGAAATGAACCAGCTTGGACCGATTTCCGACTGACTGAGAATATGACCAATGATACTAAGCCATTCAAGGGTGCCACCAACGACTTCAACATGATTCACTACAATTTGATCGATAATGGACTAACTACCAATGATTTTGAAACGATTCGTGACTAATCTAAGTTATAAAACCAAAGAGACCAGATGTCAGATGTAGGATTACTGAATTTCGAGCGGAGATCGAGTGTTTGGGAATGTTGGTGAAACGGTCGCGCTATGCGCTCGTGTCGGATCTAATGCGGGGTGTGGTGGGGCGGGTGTGCGGGTGGTGTGCGTGGGCCCGAAGCAGGGTGGTACGTACCCTCATGCCCTGCATGCGGCTCATGGCCCTGAGCGGACGCAGCGCGCGCAGCGTTCGCATCGTTTTGAACGCCTGAATGCCGCCGGCGCCACAAAGCGCCGCTACGAAGTTTATAAGCGAGACCTGATGGAATCAAGGGTAATCATTGGATAAATGAGGCATCACACATGATAACTTAACAGATATTTAGTATTAGGTAAAGTAGTATTTGCCGAAAAACCTGGAACAGAAATGACGTCAACCAATCACAATAAAACCTATTAAGGTTCGAAAAGCATTTTGAAAGGAGAGGTTTGTTAAGAAGAAATGTAACCGACACCTAATCGAATCAATAGCGACTACCGTATACATGGTGTTGAAGACTGTATAAGAGAAGGCGCCAACTAGTTAGAAAAAACCTATATCTATATTATGTTCTATAAGTAGATACATATAATAATTTATAAGTTTATGTAATACAGAGTAATTAGGTATATGTAAACATCAATTGGTGTGCAAGTGTACACAAATTTTAGAAACCATTGTAGCTGCACCATTGAACACGTTATTTCATATCAATAATTATAAAAAAAAATACTTAATGGAGAAGTTTTCATATGCCATGCAATCGAAAATTAACTGAGAAGTGTGTCGGGGTGATCATGAGTCACCTGACTGGTGTATCGGTTAGGCAAAGGTAGCCAATGTCAGGAGGCACGGGCAAGGGGAAAGATAAGCAGTATCCACAGACAGACAAGATTACGACATCTAGAGCTTGAGGCAGCGAGAAGAGTCGACGCCTCCGCTGTGACACATCCAACAGTTAAAGCTACACGCTTTCATGCCGCGCTGCCCATTCGTGAGAACTGAATTTCAAACGGCACTTCAATATGACGTGTTATCAGAAAGTAGTAATATAATATGTTTGTCAGTTCAATGAGCAGTGCGACGAGGACACGAGGCGCGGCCTGCAGCGCGGCGCGTACTCACGCGCATGCCCTCCCATCTGGACACGGCGCGCAGCGGGCGCAGCGCGCGCAGCGTGCGCATGGAGCGGAACGCGGGAATGTCGTCCGCACCCGCCATCACCGCGCCGTGGTTAACGAGCGACAACTAACGTCACACACCAACGTTACTCTTTGTTCCACTACCCTTAACTAGATACTGTAATTCCATCATTTCCAGGCAAGTCAAAATAGGGAGTGAAACTTGGTTTGAATTTGAGACTATTTTGATAACTCTTCGCAAATATTTACGAGTACCTACGTGGCTAAAAGTCGTTTATTAGTATACCAGACTGGCGCAGACTGCGGTGGATGTCCGGTCATTTTCAGTTTGGTAGACATTTCTGCTAGATTTTTCACTTGATGTTGTTAGACAATGTTTATTTTGAACATGAAAGTTTCGGTTATAGATATATTTCACCAAATCAATAAGGCAATCCACACACACTGAAGACAGGATGTGGCGCAGTGAGCGTAGCGAAACCCTAATATTTTTAACCGTTTGGTACCATTCGTTATGCGTCGGCGAGCAAAACGATTTATGATACTCTATTTACCACGGCAGATCGTGGTTTCAGTGTGTAAATCTCTTTACGGATGGCTCACGCTAGAACGGTCCGGGCGTGGGCCGGGGCGCCCGATACTTCTGTTTCTATGACAGGTGCCCCGGGCCTGGACCGTTGTAGCGTGAGTCACCTTTAATGGCAATTATAATAAAAATATAAATAAAAGAATATTACCATGACGATGATAAAGTCGAGCCAACACCACGCGTTGGTGAAATACTTCTGAAACCCGAGGGCGAGCCACTTGATTAACATCTCGAGGAAGAAAATAACGGTGAAAATGCGGTCCATATAGTACAAAATGTCTTGGAGGATTGGTCGGTGAGGCAAATGTACATCTTCTAAAGCCTGAAATTATAGATGATGAATTGATTACTTTTTGTTCAACTGCTGTGGAATCAAAACAATATTGTGTGAAAAGAATTCGTACCAAAGCCAAACTACTGAGCAAGATCATAGTAATCACAGCCGTTTCAAAATAGGTGTTTTCTATCAGTCTAAAAGTCTTCAATCGAAGCATGCCCCAGCCTTGCCAGAACGGGGAATCGTCGTCTCCGGCGAGGAAGGGGAACTTCTGGTAGCAAGGTTCAGGACAGCAGTCGGCGGGCGTGTCGTCGATCACGTCCTCGTCGTTAGCCACGATGTCGTGTTTGGGGATACCATCCATTTTACCCTCTTCTTCTTCTTCTATAATTTCTGCATTAAACAAATCAGTTAAAACAACTTATCGTGGCACTAATAAATTAAGCATGTAAAGCCACTGAACAAGTTAGAATGGCGATGCGAGCAGGGTACGTGTCGCCGCCGGTTTTGAGCAAACGCTCGCATGCTACTCGCCCGCGCTGACCGAAAACGAAGTAAACATGCCTTTTGCGCCAAAATAACCTTCAGATTAAGAAGCCAGACATCAAATCTGTCTAAAGGAGGCGTATCCATTCACCATGCACACAAGGCGCTAGCTAATTTTTAGTTTTACTACCGTTGCGCGAGTGTTAGTAAATGTGGAGAGGACCGAGCGGCGACACCGCTTCCGATACTAACTGCGCGCGATAGCCGTTCTAACCTAATTTATGAAGGTAGTAAGCAGCATTCATGTTAGAGTAATCTCACCTTCTTCTAAACCTAATTCTTCTTTGCTAGCATCCTTTTTCTCTTCCCCGTCTATCGTGTCAGCTGAACCTTTATGACTTTCATCTTTAAACGACCTATTTTTATGACTACCGTATGATTTCTGGCTTATCGTATCGTCATCCTGAAACCAGAACAGTTATTAATTTAGGCCATTTTTTTGTCTTCATCATCTTCCTCGCGTTGTCCCGGCATTTCGCCATGCACGGCTCATGGGAGCCTGCGGTCCGCTTGGCAACTAATCTCAGTAATTGGCGTGGGCACTAGTTTTTACGAAAGTGACTGCCATCTGACCTTCCAACCCAGAGGGTAAACTACGCCCGCCCGTATTGGGATTAGTCCAGTTTCCTCACGATGTTTTCCTTCACCGAAAAGCGACTGGTAAATATCAAATGACATTTCGTACATAAGTTCCGAAAAACTCATTGGTACGAGCCGGGGTTCGAACCCGCAACCTCCGGATTGCAAGTCGCACGCTCTTACCGCTAGGCCAATTTTTTGTCTTATTAGTCATAAATATTTTTTATAAGTTTAATAAACATGCATACCTGTATAGGATAGCCGAGATGATTGAGCTCACATTCTAACCGGTTGTCTCTATGATTATCCGTAATCGCGTTTATATTGTTCATTAATATCTTCCCTTTCTTGTACTTATTGTCACCTGAAAGTATACCATTGACTTCTTAGGGACACCAGGTTATCACTTTTCCTGCTTCTATGTTTGTCCCGAATCGTATGTTACCTGGTATAGTGAATTCCATGCCGTCTCCTATGGCCACTTCCACTTGGTCCTTGAGTTTCTTGTCCTTGTAGAGGACAGCGTCGTCGAGGTCGGTGCCCAGCTCCAGCTCGTTGTCGACGCGCTCTGAGGACACGCAGCGGCCGCACAGAGCCGCCTTTAAGCCTACGTGCCCAGTGTCCCCGCACGTGCCACACGCGACACGACGCCGCATCCAAGCATAGAAATCAGACCAGGACGAACAAACTTAACATCATTTGCCAGAATTGTGTCAGTTACATTAGACATTAGGTAATACTTGAATTAAAAAAACAGGCTTCTTTTATGACAATTTTTCATTGACCCGACATAAAAATATAATTAATTATGGATATATAACTCTATTACTCTTTTTTAATTAAGTACATACAATAATGTTTCGTAATTTTAAATTGCTGTAAAATTATAATAACCAAAACCACATTTTCATAAAAAAATGTTAACTGTACTTTTATTTACATGCACAAATCACAATCACACAAATAAAGCAGCACAACAACATAATTCCAGATCGACAGTAAAACCACACAGTGAAAAAAAAACAAGAAAAAATAATCAACTTGTACAACAACAATTCACGACAACAACAACAGTGTATCGACAGGAATCTAAGGGTGTTCGTCCACTGAAGGTGAGCGAAGCAAAGCAAACGTGGTTTGTTCTACAATAGCTTTAAACTCATTATCACCAATATATTTTTAGAAGAGTTTAAAATTGCTAAGAATACTTACTTTTATTTTACCTTAGTTATTTTATACAGGACAGTGTACGAGCGCTACTCATTTGTTTTGCTTCGCTGGATATTGAGCACACATTTATTTTATTACACTCAATTACAGGTCCGCAATCTACACTTGGATGTAGGGGCACAGGCAACGCACAGTGATACAGGTCATAAGTTATCGAAGGGTACAAAACCATGCTTTATTTTACATAATTGACGTTATAATCACACAACACAAATCATGCTACATGGCTTAGTAGGCACGAGGTACGTAGGGAAATGAAGTAAAAAGAAATGGACATAGGACATTTTATTTAGAATGTTTAATTATGCGGCATATTTAATTAGCAGAGCTGGGCGGGGGTGAGCTATTTACCTTATAATTTGACATGTCTCACGTTAAATATTAGTTAATTAGGTATGTCCAAGTTACTTTTTGGCCTAATAAAGAGCTGTCCCTTAAATAACTATAAGGAGATAATGGCGGCGGCATTACACTTCATTTAGTGTTTGTCACTCAAATATAATTACTTCATTGCGAAACATTTTAGTGTACTAGGTATAAAGAATTTGACCAATCACGTATCGCCGCGGTCATGAGGACAAAACCAAACAATAGAACAAAATACATCAATGAGCCTCTTTTTGTAGTTGTAGAAAACGTATTATTTTAGTTGACTCGTAGAAAAAGTAAGCTTTGTGGCCTAAACAGTAAACACGGTACTCGACTAAGCTCTGTATTATATCACGATTGAATAATTTTACGGTTTAGACTCACTTGTTTTAAGTCACTCGCGCGACAGTTTAAATTCGATTATATCACGATTGTATCATATATAAACATCTTCCTTACCCAAATATCTTCTTTAACAGTGAAAAGGAGATAATAATCTACACACGATATTATAGGCACATCTAGCAGATACAGTATGAGTAGATATATTTAGTACCACAACGACAAGGATACGACATGCTACGACAACTCGGCACACATCTTACCGGGGGCGTGTATAGCTATCTGATTGGTCAACTTGTTCTTCAGTAGTTTCAGGAAGTCCGCTATACTCCGCTTTATCCAGTTGATGAACCGTGATATCCGGTTGATGGCTTCTGCGATTTTATTCGTTTCCTGGTCGGCAGTGGGCGTAGATAAACTCGACGATCCAAAATTTGACAGTAACAGGGCCAAGAAGAGGTTAAGTACCTGAAATTAATGCATTTATTGTTTAGCTTCCTGCTGTAAAAGTATATTAACCTTTTAACCGCCATAGAATACGTCATCGAGCGTGCTCGTGTCGCCGGGGGGTACGAAGTTACACGAAGTTTTGTCCTATTTATCACACAGCGGCGAAATGAGCCCGATTTTGTATGTCTTATATATCAGTCTACGGCGGTAAAAAGGTTAAAGAGCAATCATTTAAGATACCCACCACAAGATTGCCAATGACGACAGTGGCCAGGAAAAAGGGAATACAGGAGACGTCACCGACCAGCATGCAGTCCCACATGCTCTCAATCCATTCTCCGCAGAGCACTCGGAACACGATCATGAAGCTGTGCATGAAGTCGGTGAAGTTCCACCGAGGCAAGTCGCCGTCCGGGAAACGGTCCACGTAATCTGATGACGGGAACATACATTCAATATTCATTTCTCAAAATTAGACGATATAAGCAAATATCTTTTTCAAGCTATCAGTGGTGACTAAAGCTGATATTCGTTATAGTTTCATTGTAAGCGTAGTTGAAGCTGTTTTAATCAAATACTTAGGCCGAAATAAACTCATACCGTTTATCTACTCGATACAAAGTACATGCATTAGAAACTTTAACTGACTTGTTGAAGTTGAAATCATTCACATGCATCAAGGCGCCTAGTCATAGATACTGTTAGGAAGTAACTTACTAAGTAGTCCGTTTCTACGCAAACATTCGAAAGGCCAAATAAGGGTAAAGTAAGAGTTGAAGTGAAGCTGGCGATGTTTCACAAGTGAGGCGCCTTTACTAGGGGCTTTGGGGTCCATTTACTCAAGTGCCTGACTTACTCGGCCACAATCCAATCGGCGACAGGACAGAGCATAACAGTGTGACGCACAACAACACAATAGTCGCTAGTCAAAAACGGCGACGCGCCCGAGAAGTGGGGTAACTAATAGCCAGCTAGTAACTATAACATCTACAGGTAGTGCTAAAAGCTTTCTCATGTAAAATCATTTTTACATTGATATAATATTATTAAACAACACACCAAGCCTGTGAGAAAAGTTTTTTCACTAGAGCTGTAACAGGGTTAACGAGCTAAACGACCAATTAACTTAATTATGAAATGGCAGTCAATGTATTTCAATTTAGAAAAATTCTTAATTAATCGCTATTGATTAATACTCATCTAATAATACTTAACTATCCGACGATTACGTGGCATAATTATATGCCACGACGAAAGGCTACCTATATGGAAATTCATAAATCAATTAATTCGGTGTTCAATTTTCATAATTTGTTCCACAGATACATTGCTTATGTACCTATTCAGGGAAATTGCACACTTTACTAGCAATGTATAACAAATGCCATAGTTGTATTCTAAAATACATTAACTGCTTTGATAGAGAGCGCGTCGCCTTTCCACCAAGACACGTCCAATTAAACACCAATGAACATGCAACACTCCCACCAATATCACTTACCCACGTAATTTTTCCCGAAAAGTTGCATACCCATCACGGCAAATATGAAAATAATGATGCACAATACGAAGGTCAGGTTGCCCAAGGCACCCATCGTCCTACCCATTATAGAGATGAGTAAATTAAGTGTCGGCCACGACTTTGCCAATTTGAATACTCGAAGCTGCAAGTACAAATTGTGAAATGAGGCGTCACACAAGCTCGCTCTTCGGCGCTTCACCTATGCTACTGCGTCCTAACCGTAGGTCCACAACCACGCGCATCGCTCACGTGCCTCAAGTATAATGCAGAACTGATGATGCATGTGCTTCTGGATCTGACAAATGTATAGCGAATGTGTGCTTGAGTCACCTAACAAATGTGCATTGCTTTGTTTTTGTTTGAGTGGGATATATGTTTGTCTTTTAAAATGTGAGAGCTTTTTAACACCAATATCATATTTAACTCTTGTCATATCGGCTTTTAATTTAAATAATTTCCGCCAGATAGTAACGACATAGATCCCATCATCGACCTAATGCATCGTAATGCCCCGGAAGCGAAGCTGCAATCATCTAGATACTCGATGCGAAGCGGGTTATGTCATGAGTGAAGCGTGGGCGCGGCGCGGGCGCGCGCGCGAGCCGCATGCCGTGTCAAGCCACAGCGCGGACCCGCTGTTCCTTATGAAATGTTCAACCAAGCCCGGTGTAAAATATTTAGAGGTGTTAAGCTGAATCAATAATAAAGCTTAATTGTTAGAGATGCGGAATTGTCTTTCAAAGTGAACCTGTGTAGTTCTTGCCAAACAACTGCATCCCCATCACGGCAAATATGAATATAATGATGCAAAGTACAAAGGTCAAGTTCCCTAAAGCTCCCACGGTCCTACCCATTATGGATATAATAAGGTTTAGGGCAGGCCAAGACTTGGCCAGTTTAAACACACGCAGCTGAAAATATTTTATAACATTTACATAAGGGATCATTATGTGTAACTGAATGTGTAATGTTCACACCGACGTGGACTTGTTTAGATTTTGATGTCAAGAGCATGTTCAGTGTATGCACCAATATTCATAAAACGTGTAAATAGATATGTATAATGATAATCAATATAGTTAATATAAGATCAACATGTTTCCATGTTAATAAATTTCATAATTTAATGTATTTTATAGTCAGTGTATTAAATAACTGAGAGTGGTAACTTACCAAACGAAAAGAACGCAACACTGACAAACCCTGAACACCTTCCAGTCCCAACTCCAATAATGATAAGGCCACGATGATGAAGTCGAATATATTCCAACCCTCTTGAAAGTAAAATTTTGGACTCATTGCTATTAACTTTAATGTTGCTTCTATGGCGAATGTTGCGGTGAAAAACTGCAAGAAAAAAAACATAAAACATAAATTATCATAAAGTTTACTAATGAACTAATGGCGTTATTTATAAACGGGTGCTAACTTAATCAATTAATGATCGTCGTGTGTCCCTATCTGTCGTTATACCATAGAGAGGGACACACGACGATCATCAGCTGATTAACTTAGCAGACGTTTATGAATAACGCCGTCAAGTATACGAAGTAGTCCAGGAGCATCTGAATGTAATAGCAGGTTATGCCTCAACCAGAAGCGTCACTACTGACACTGACTGACCATATCCGTAACAAACCCAGATCAAACACATAACCTGTTATTACAATCGGAATACGCATCCTGAGAGAAAAAAACTTTACACATATTTTTATACGAATTAATTATGGCGTTCATGATACAATATCCAATTCTTCGTAGCGCTACGCCGGAGGTCGTAGCAAATAGGTATTTCCTGTTATTTACCAATACCGAAGTTTTTATTGTCATTACCGAAATTCCAAAAAACAAATATAATCTCTAAATTCTTACCTATGTGTATTCTCAATACAACAATACAATACAATTGAATTAAATACTGTCTTCATTTGTAAAAACATGAAGGGCTTCCACGGAAGACCAGCGTCAAGGTGTTCAATTCATAAGATGCTTTGACACCAAGCTGAGTGGAAACCTTTTCAGTGACGTTTTAAATAGTTTTTGTGACATCTTTTGTAAAAATTTGTTGTATAAGCGTCCTGAATAAATCTTATTCTATTCTATTCAATTAGTTATCAGACGTTCCAACTAATTATTGGACTCTGGGCCCGATTCGGATTTTGTAATAGACATCTATTAGATATCTTTTAGACATCGCCAAGATACGATAACGATATGTTTAAGATCTAACCTGTCAAATTTGACATTTCCGCGATTCTGGAGATACTCTTGAACGATTTCCACAAGATATTACTTAGAGATCTAATTTACATCTAATAGTTAGATATCTAACACGATCTATCGTAAAAGTGACATTGGTTGCCCGAATTGAGCTGCAAAAGAGAACTAGTTGAAATCTAAACTATAACGTATCTAGAATGGATCTAGTACGTGTCGTGTCTTGTGAATATCTTGAAGTTCGAATACGGCAGTCTAAATGTTATCTAGACTAAACAAAGACTGAAAAGGAAACAATACTCACATAATTGCCGCTCTTCAGAGCCTTCTCCATATCTTTATTCATGTCGTGATGGTCGAGAGCCATAAACAACGTGTTCACAACGATACACAGCGTGATAAACAATTCCACGAACGGATCGAACACCAGCAGGGCGACGTACTTCTGAAACTCCAGCCACAACCAACAGCAGTCCCACACACAGAACAAGTCTATTCCCTTCCACAGGCAGTCTAGAAGCCGTTCCTTTAACGTCGGCCCGTCCTCATCGTCTTCCGCTGCTGCTGTTTGGGCTGCTGGTGGCAAGTAGTATATTGACACTGTGGTTCCGTTTACCAGCGAGTGTGAGTGTATGTGTTGAGGAGAGAGAGAAATAATTTTGTTAGTATTCGCTCATTATCAGGTAATCGAGGTGATGACTATATTCCAATCAGTAGCCGTTGCTGATTTTTTGTAAATTGGATTCAGCATCGAGAAATTTATGAACTATGTATACTAGTATATTTGTATTACCAATATCCATATTTTTTGTTACGTCGTAGGCTGTCATTTATATCTGTAGTTTCATCAAAAATGCTCAAGCCCGTGGCATTCAAAGGGGGTGGCTGGCGGATTGCTGGCTTTCTGAATACGATATTCTGAGGATCACTATTGTGCGACTGTAATCTCGTGCAAATCAAACCCAAACTGTTCTGGCGGTGACATTTATCTTGTTACCAAGATAAAAGCTTACCAAAATTAACTACACATAATGCAACTATGATGAAATACTCGATTTGACAATTTTGTTTCTGAAGGCCCAAAAAATATGAATATCGTGGCTTATCACAAGTTTATTAAGCAATACTCAACTCAACATTTAGAAACATTGTTATTTTTTAACCTTAAGATAAATATCTAACAATTATCATGCACTAAACTGTACTTTGCAAACTCATATCGACTAGTAAGTAGTCCATGCGTCGAACAAAAATATAAACATGCGTGCGTGAATATAACGTATTGTAGACAACCGCCTAAAAATTAGTTGAGGCCAGTCATTGCAAAACATTTTGTGTCTAAAAGGTTACAAACGGACACAAAATATATTGAATGGGCAAGTCTCAAAATTGACTGCTAGGCGGCAGTCAACAATAATTTTAAAAAGTAGGCAGCGTCAGACATTTGAGTTCCAAATGTGATTAATGTTTGTTTAGTGCCATGGTGAATTCGGAAAGCGGAATAAACACAATGCCAAAAGTATCATTATCTGTGTAATCAATCAGTTCAAATGTCTGTTCGTGATCGGTTTTTAGGCAATAGACTTTTTGCTGCATGAATTGAGCAACATACCTATAGTGAATCGTGAGCACTGATTGAACACTTGTTATAGTAAAACGCAGCGGAGAGGCGTGTTACTACTCTAAAGGCGCATCACACACCACAAACAAAGGGATGCGTTTAAATATGCATCTTGAATATTAGTTTTACGGATCTCTCACTCCACAGATATGCCTCTGCCAGGTGCTGGTGCTCACACAACCATCGCGACAATAAATGACACCCTTAATGTCTTTACTCGTGCCAATTATGCTTTTCTTTATTCGCATAATGAGCCAATACCATTGTGTATTAAGTGTTGTGAGTGTTGAGTGTAAGCGTCATATTGACATGTTAGGCGAAAATTTCGCAGTGTATTTTAAATAAACTTATTCAAATCAGAAAACCTTAAATAACATTTTATTGACACAGTGAAGTTAAGAAGCAAATTTAATTAAAACATGACATGACTTAGCACATTAAAAAAAGAACATCGACATTAAAATAAGATGTTGTAATGCACAAGACAGACAGCACCGACATCAACTTGTAACAAGTACGGTTACAAGAGAGTGAACATTCTGAAAGTGGTCCGTACCGTTCTGATCGCTGGCTCTGCTTTGCCGCCCGGCTTGTTCTATTATTTCATTTAGTACCATTACATCTGAAAGTCATCAAAATATTAATTACAATATTCTACCTATATGCATCATGTACAAAAGCTATAGTGCTCGACAACTGCGTAAGGCGTATTCATATATGTATGTATGGAAATATTTTTATACGGCTTAACTTACTACTCTGACGCGAACTAGCCATATTCGAACTTTAAGATACGTCATATATCACATATTGAAACGATATGGACCGGATATTGTCAGTGTCAAACAAATGTCAAAAATGACGTTTCTTCAAACAAAAATGTCACTTTTGACACTTGTTTGACACTGACATATCCGACCCATATCGTTTCAATATATAATATTTGACGTATCTTAAAGTTCGAATATGGCTGTAATAGTCACGAGCACAGTTAGTTAAATATAAAAGTTAGGAACTCCATTTAGATCTCAGGAATGATCCACATTAAGGTTAGTAGGTCGACGCCGGAAGGGTGCGTTAACGCTCGAGCAGTGATTGACGGTGTCTTATACATATACATACTAAATGAGTTTGCTAAACCAGAGACTGATGACCCCACAGTCAAACTCATTGTTGAGTTTTGTGCCCGGGGCTATGATTATATTTAAGAATATCACTGTACTTTATTAATAAAATAATAATAAAAAAACGTTACCTCTCATATCTACTACGTTAGGCTGCTGTGACGACTCTATAAAAGGGTTATCGTTTGAAGGCTTCAGTACTTTCCCAGCTTCGTCCGTGCATTCACTCATTTCCTAAAAAAAATAAAAAAAATGTATTTTAAATGTTAAAATTAAATGGTACATTAGACATAAGATAAGATAAGATACTATGCAAAAAGGGAGTGTTTTTAATGGAAGATTTCAGATTGTAACAGAAGTAGAAAAATAAATCTACGTAAAATATTACAGTTTGTAAACAAACCTTGCACCAAGCCTTACATAACAACAATGGCACCAACAACGGTTAAGTTTTGTGGTTAAATAGGTACAGATATATACTTACATGTTCTCTGATAAGGCGCGAAGGTAACAAGGAAACCAGAGAGCCAACCTTCAACATTAAAAATTTAAAAATCGTAATCGCTCTTGCATATTCGAGTGATAAAGAGGCAGATAACGTTTTACGATATTAGCGGCAGGCCCTCTGAACTCCTTGTCAGCTTGGCGCCTGATCAGTTAGTGTAAGGCCTGAGTGGACGCTCGAGTTGGGCGTGCAGCGGGGCGGGGCGTACGGCGTGCATGTTAAACAAATGCAAGCTTATAGGAGCGGCCTTAGTGCACGCTGCTCAAATTACTCCTGACCCCGACGTCACGCTGCACGCCCCGCCGAACGCTCCGCTTCGAGCGTGCACTCAGGCCTTACACTTACACTTTATACGACAATGATATCTCACGTATTCTCTGAGCGGGCGCGAGGCGAGCGAGGAGTCCTGCCGCTGCGGCGGGTAGGCGTGCGGCTGCGAGGTGATGCTCTGGTTGCGCGAGGCGGAGCGCCCGCGCAGCCGCGCCTCCTTGGTCTGCGGCTTGCCGCCCAGCAGGTCGCCGTGCGATGTGTACGACAGGCGCGACTGGTGGGACGTGTAGGACGAATGTCGGGAACCTGGAACCGGTATTGCGGAGTTCTTTAGCGCAAGCTTTATACCCTTCTTTAGGTTGATGTAGATGAACTTTTAATCTCAATAAACTTATAACGACTATACCTATTTGGCGTCCACACGGTGGTCAGTCAATAAACTTTAGTTCTCTAAGTAGGTACATATACTGATTTACATAAGTCCATTGAAAACTACTTACCTACTTATAGAAAACTGAAAAATGTAGGTACACAGTATAATTTTACATCCTGTAATTCCGAACTAAATGTACAATAATTATTTTAAAAAATCAAAAAGAATGAGTAGGTACACACCTAAATTAGCGTAGTAGACAGGAATGATGATAGCGCCGTTCTCCTCGGACATGGGTGTGACGGCGTTGGAGTCGTCGGCGTACGGCAGGTGCTCCTGCGCGTCCAGGTACGTGGAGAGGACGAGCGGCTTGCGGTCCGCGCCCGGCGGGTAGCGCGCGCGCCCGTTCGGCCGCAGCGTCATCTGGTGCGAGCCGCGCGACCCGCGCCGCAGGTTGAACGGCGACCCCGGCAGGGACAACGACGCCTGCCACCCACACTTTAGTTAAAACCTCCTGCGACACTCATTGACATACTAATATTGCATTTCATTTAGCCACTTCAAAATGTTCAACTGCTTAATACACTTTCCTCAATTCAGATCGAGTAGTATTTGAACGAGATCACTCTCAACACCTGCAGAGGCACGAGCATTTGCTAGTTTTTTTCACTTTATATTTTCGGTACTCGACTAATTTACTTTCATGTGCTGATAAACAAAAACTATAGATTACTATACATAGTTAAGGAAATGCTGAAAAGTAAAGAAAGATAACCAAGGTAAAGAAAATGACATGTGCTTGGAATGGTCTCCTGCGCCAATTTACGGAATACAAATGCATTTTATGCGATTTAAATTGATTTTGCATATTTCCTGTGAATCGGCGCAATCTGACAAAGTATGTATTCTAATAGCATCTAGAAGGGTGAAATTGGTTAAAAGAGAAACAATATAAGTAAGAAAGTCCTAGGGCAGGGAAGACGAAGGGAGCACAAACACCAACGAGGAGAGAAGGACCAACCTGTGACCCCTCCCGGAGTGGCCCATATGACAACTGCCCATATTTATTAATGCGTTCGGGGTGAGGGACCTTCAATACACAAACAAAATTTTGAATTTATAATAATTTCCCGACAAACTATAATTATTGATCAAGTTTCTAAACAGCGACCAAACGGTAAAAGGACAGAGCGGGCACAGAGACAAATAAAATACTAAGTAGAACATAACCAATGAATATGCGAAATAATCTACAGCTGTGAAAGTTGTTCGTTATTTCGCGTGAGAGAAGACTGCGGAATACAGTGATACATAAACAGGCACAAACTGAAGGAAATGCGCGTAGTTAGAAGCGAGTTTTTGATAATGAACCAAAGCTTAATGCGAGGAAACATAACTCGTTGTAATAAAGGTGACTTGGAAACTACAGAAGTGTTGATAATATGTAAATTAAAATTTGTAATACGTAATCAAGTACAATAAGAAATCCTACACGTAGCAATTGACTTAAATTGATACTTATATCCGCACGAAGTTACTAAAACAGTTTTTAAGATTAGTTTTTAGGTATGTGTGTTGAATCTTATTGTAATTGTGATACGAAAAAAAAAACAAATGAACATGAGTTGAAGCAACGGTTAGTCAGGTATAACTTTGTTTATTAACACATGAAGTAACGTGTGGTCTGTTACATGCACGTCTGCATACGCCTAGTTCCTAGCGGTGGCTACCTGATGTACGACTCTAAATACGTCTAAAGTCATGAAGACAGTTCTTTTGGTTTTAATTTGCTGACTGTAAGCCTCTGTTTCTAATAATCAAAATTGAGGAATATAAAAACATTAGGTAATTTATATTAACAATTGTGTAAAGTTAAATATATTTAGGCCGAACCTACCTCTTTGTCGGCGATTCGTTCTCTTTCAGTCCGGTCTGTCTCAAACACAAACATGGCAAAAGAAACAATCTACCATGACAATAGAGTTCTCTCCAATATTATTCCTTGAGACGTAATACACTTGTCAAAGAGCCAATTATTTTGTAATAATTATTTAATTTTGTCAGTATTTAAATTTGTTATAGGATTTATTTACGATATTAAAATAAATAGTATGAAAAGAAAAGAAATATTATTGGAGACTGGGACTTTTTTACTAAGAAAAATATAGATAGGTACTACTAAATAACTGTTTTTTAAACGTAACGTGGAATTCATGCTTTTTGCTATTGATAGGTATCTATGAAGTCAACCGTTTTGATAAAATGCAGGTAGGAAAATACTTTGTCGAGGAAGAAAATAATAAATGATAATCATGTTTACAGTAATACATAGCCAATACCTAAGTAATTATGCAAACAATGTTCATAGTATGAGATAATGTGGATGTTACTATCTAAATCTAATTGAGGAACAAATGTATCTACTTCACAGATGTTTTGTGAAAATGGAATTGGTAATGGCGAGGACATGATAATTGTCAACACAGCAAAACGTCTAGTAGCATGCCTCAAGGCCGGAGTAGCTTTGGCACGATCGATGGAGGTATACAATCTAAAAATAAAACAAGTCAAACAAAAGTCGGCGACTAACAAAACGATCATGTTTGCAAATATGCAGATGGAGCCTCACGATACCTGAGTATAATTGGACATGAAACCTAGCGATCATAATAAGGGTCTATGTTCTTCAAGCTAGGCAAATCTAAATATATATGCATCTCTATTTGTTTATTCGTGAGATCAATGTTTTTATAGAAAATCAGTTAAGTATGTACACATTTTAAGGAAATAAGTACCTACATAATAAAAAATCTATTTTTAATACTACATGTTAATGCGCTACGATGTAATCTTTCTAAGTATAATGAATTAATTATTATGTACGGTTTTCATTTATTCCACTAATATCGTTTGACATACGTGATAAGTACAGACAAACCATTTCAGGGCTAATCAATTTTTTTTGGTGGAATAGTCTCAAAGGGTTACTAATTACCAATAATCAGAGGGATATCTGTATATTTGCAGGGCACTGGAAATCGTAACAAAGAAATAGACAGTGAAAGTATCGTTAAGCTCAGCCATAGACACAGATAACAGATAAAAACTTCTCAACTTGAGCTTAAGGTATGTGCTAGAGTCAGATTAAAGATTAATTTTGTGATAAGATTTAGAGGAAATAGTTGTGCCTTATGTTTAGATTTAAGCTTGATGTAGTGTGATGCTTCAGCTCAAGTTGGGAAAGAAAATTGTCGCCTGTCAATGACTCGATAGTTCTGTTGTTAAAAGTTTTGCTTGTTAAGCTCAATAAGTAGTAACTTGGTATATTTTTGGCCAGTACTAATAAATCATTGATCATAGCGAGCAATGAGGAGGCTCCGACAACTGTAACTGGCCACCAGCGTGTGGTGTCGACATTCACTAGTGTAGGAACAATGCAAGCTGCCGTGGGAGGCAGGGCAGGCCATGTTAAAGTTGCCGGGCACTGGTAAAGTCGACCATTGGTGACGCGTGACTTGAATCGCGCGGTCAATGTAACACCGGCTTTACCCTTAAAACTGATTTCAAGTTTCCACGCGAAGTTAGTCATTAGCGTATCACATCGCTTTAATAGCTTGTCCTGCTGGAATACTATACTTATAAAGTTCACTTAGAATGCAATATTGAAGCGACATGGATGCTCGATAACTAATTTTACCTGGAATTAAAGAAATCAGTTTTTTTCCACCTTTTCAAACTGGTCCCGAGTTTTACAAAAAATATTTAAAGTTAACATTTTGATAAATTATCCTGCAAGCAACACGTAAGTAATGAATGTAACGTAAGTATTCCAAATAATATGTTAAGACTAATTTGTAAAGGTGGTAAATACATGCCCTTCATTATACAGCACGGTTGATATAAAGATGTAAATCAGCGGTTGGTCTATGTCGGTAACTGTAACTGAAAGAGATTCATCAGATGTTGCGTTAATGAGTCCTTGCTGTGTAGTGAGAGGCACGCGTTAGCGTTCAGCGGTCGCGTACTTACCATGCTGACCTTCCTGTGGCGGCGTGCGTCGTGGTGCGAGTCGGGCTTGTGCGCGGGCTGAGTGCTCACCGAGTCCTGGAAGGGGTCGCTTCGCAGCGACATACGCTCGCGCGTGTTGTCGTCCTGCGCGCCGCGCTCCTGGTTCACGAACAGCTCGTAGGACTGACAGGAGAAGTCGGAGGGCGACTTGGCGGGGTGCGCCTGCGCGTACGCGGCCGCCTCGGCCGCCTCCGCCAAGTCGCGCGCGTGCGCCTCCCGAGCCTCCGCCCTGTCCGCTCGCGCCTTTGCCTTCTCTTCCGCTTCCTATTATATATAATCACGATATCACACCGAAAACACGGAAAATTAAAAACATCGACTTATATTACAAGGCTTCATGGATAGTGCATCGATAAAACGTTAATAAAGTTACAGGTCACAACATCAATGTACAATCAGTCAAAAAGGCTGACAGCGACTCAAAGACCTCAGTGTTCAGAAGGCAGTCTAGCTGGTCGTGGTCTGTGTCGTCGTCCACATGGGTGACTACTATACTCGGCGTGCTCATGACTCCCTTCTTCGGTTCATCGTCATCCGCATACCCGAGATACCGATACGGACATCGATGATATTGAGCCTGATGTGTGATACATATCTTAATGTTTTATGCTTTTCATTGTCAAGAATTAATGATTAGTTATACATTATGATGATAATTGTAGAGATAATTAAACTAGAGTCAAGGTCATGAAAGTGTACATCCTAATAAATTTATTTATTGTGTCCTATATGTATAGACACATGCATTAACAAACATAAGTATATTCGGTGAAAAAATATATACATTTTTGAGATATTACAATTGCTGTTACAGTGTAAAACCATATTTAAGACCACTAAGGAGTTCAGCAGTAAATTTTAACTTAGTTTCACAGCCACCAAAAACACACATTAAGAAAAACAAAAGTCGTCAGTTTCAGTTCTATTCTTTTATATTCTCGAAAATTGATATCATTTTTCACGAATGTTTTAAACTTTTCAATACAAAATACAAATAAACGGCATTTTTTTATTTTTTTGTCATGTTTTGAAAAAAAAAATAGTTTTGAATAAATGTCATATACTAAGAAAAAGTGACCAAGGCCTCCAGTGCCCTAGGCTGGAAGTTTATAATTTATAGTAGTGTGTCTACTTGAAATAAAAACAAATTAAAATATTTTCTGAAAATAATTTAATTTGTTCTAATACAAAAAAATAGTTTTGAACAAAAAACAATGTATGCGAATTCCGATTGAGTTACGAAAATACGTTTCGTAACTGAGTGAAAGATTTTATAGGACATACGGTGAATCGCACTTATGTTGTACAGAATCTATCCACCAAATTTTAACAAAATAAAAAAAAATGAACCCACGACAAAAAAAAAGTAACCCTAAAATATAAAGCCCTCACCCTGAGCGCTTCCTCTTCGGCCTGTTCCTCCTCCTCGGCCTTCTTCTGCAGCTCGTCGTAGGACATGGCCACGATGGCCAAGATCAGGTTCACGAGATAGAAGGAGCCCAGGAAGATGATCACCACGAAGAACAGCACGTGCCACGACCCCGCTGACCTTAGCACCTGGAAGTATATTTCAATTTATTTTTCACATCACCTATTCGGACAAAAATTCTTCCGTGCTAGAAGGGATCAAAGTGCCAGTTCTGTTCTAGGACATTTTATTGCCAGTATAAAATATGAACACATATGATATATGAAAATCGTATGCACACAATAAATATAATTGAAATTGAAATTGAAATTGAAATCGTTTATTTCAGGCATATAACCCATAGTGTTAGTACAAAATATACAATTTAACTACCTATATCTATGTTAGTGTACAATATGTAAAAGAATAAATACCTAAAACTACTTAATACTATTTATTTTGATGATGCGTTGGGTTCGTGCAACTGATTCCAACGCCTCATCAGTGGGCAGTCTACTCTGTCGACAAATGCGCTTAGGAGACTGTTGGTGCTGCCCTGCACTCTATGCAATAGGGATGCCGCTCTTTTACGCATAATAGCGTAAAAGTCATCCGTACGGGCATCGGCGAACATCCCCGACGCACTGCAGTACCGAGGCAGACCCATCAGCATCCTAAACGCATTATTATATTGCACGCGCAGGGCATTGTACGATCGCTGCGTGAAGCTGGTCCACAGGCTGCAAGCATAAAAGGACTGACAATAAGCTTTAAAAAGTGTAACCTTTACGTCACTGCTACACTTTGCAAACCTGCGCACCAGCATATTGCATCTAACCGTCAATGCCCTGCGCTCTCGTTCCAAATCAGGATCGTCATTAAGGCTATCGGTGAGCCATTGGCCCAGGTATTTAAAACGCTCCACTCTCCTCAGAGCGGCACCATTTAATTCAACCTTAGGAACTTCCTCCAGTTTCTTGTTGCCGGCCCTGATAAACAAATATAAATAATTTAGTTAGAGTCTATATACATATACATTCCACGACTCTTCTCTTTCCGCACAGATTCTACAGTATGCACATAATCGATTATAATTTCTATTAAATCGATTACGTGTATGCAAAATAATTTTCTTCAATCAAAAACGCTTTGGATACTGACATATCCAATCCATATCGTATCTAACTATAGCTAATTTTAGATGTATGTTATAGTTCGAATCAGGCCGATGATACGAGGTGCAATGCCAGCGCGAGCTACACGCAGACTACACGCTACGAGCGTGGCCGATAACACGGGAAAACATGTATGTAGCAAAAGCGCCTACGAACAGATAACACGCCGAGCGGGTCGCTGGACTCGCTGGTAGTGTATGTGAGATGAGATTTTTAAAGTCGGAATGCGGCTGTAATAGTTTTCGCTGCACAGCTTGAATAAAATTCTACGGACTACGGCGTAGCACTCGTAGCACGCTTGTACACCGAGATAATTTCATCTACATTTTTTTACGAATGTGTTTTCTTGATGTGATGTTACAGTTTTTATAAGTTTATGATATAAATTATGTTGCAATAAAACTAAACATATCAAGTAACCGTGATTTCAAATGTACATTAAGGTGTAATCATTAACACATTCACTGCCATCGTTTCCGTAGCGCTACGATCGTAGTTTATCCCAGCGTTTTCCCGCTTCGTGTGTGTGTGTGTGTGTGTGTGTGTGTGTGTGTGTGTGTGTGTGTGTGTGTGTGTGTGTGTGTGTGTAATGTGTAGTGTGAAGTGATTTGAAAAGGAAGAGAATGAGAAATTAAGGAATGAGGGTTGCGTAATGCATCGCAATCATAATGTGATTTTCAGTGTTTAGTGTTTAGTTATATTTTTATAATATGTATGCTAGTTTTAAGGTATTTATGTATGGACCCCTAGTTGCCTGAAATAAATAATTCATTCATTATTACGCCACTACGTGCACTTCAACTCTTTTGTGGTGCGCGTGTCGCGACCGCTGCAGGGGACCATCGAATGCGCCGACTTCTGGCCGAAAGGTGTCGTGTTTCGGAGGTTCCGGGGCAAACTGCCGAATCCGACACAAGAGCAGCCGATGCAACGGAGCCACGCCGTTTTGTCGACTAAATAACTAGTGTTTAGTTTTAAGTTTATAAAATACATATGTATGTTAGTCTGTAAGGTATTTGTAATATGGGCCTTGTTGCCTGATTTAAATTTCTAAATAAATAAATTACTGACCAGTTGGTAGAGGTTCTCCCAGTAGTCCTGCGTCATGAGTCGGAAGGCGGAGAGGAAGGCCCAGCCGAAGGTGTCGAAGCTGGTGTACCCGTAGTTGGGGTTCGGCCCGAAGCCTTGCAGGCAGATGTAACCCGGCTCGCATTGACTGGTACAATATATCACGTTTAAACCCTAAGGTCAACTTTCATCAATCCTGGGTTAGCCAAATTGGAGTTAGCCGCTAACCCAAGGTTAAACTGTACTGGTAGCTCCAGGTATAACCCGTTAACCCTGAGTTAGTGGTTAATAACAAGTGGCCCTAAAGGACGGTAATCACGAAGAATTTCATACTGCTGTCATTTCTTATTTCTATAGCACGCGCATATGTTCATAGTACTCCGCCGATGATGCCGCGGCCAATGCCACTGTACCGTCAGCAGCAGAAGTTGCTAAGCGGGCTAGATGTTCATAATTACCTTGACGCGCTCTTATTATCTTAACAATAAAGTCGCGTCAAGATTATTTTGAACACCTACTACGAACGGTACAGCAATTTAAATTTGCACGTGCGATAGAGATAGTAAATTGTAGGTCAATGTACGAAAGTCTTCGTGCTTAGCATCCTTGCTTTAGTTACGTTTTTGTATTTGATGTCGGTGTTGAGATTTATGTGCTATGGAACCGTTCATTATTTAACATCAGAGTATTGATGAAAATTTTTTAGTGTACCGCACAAAACTTTTTTCGCGGTACACTTATGGGATCACTTCGCGCGGTCTTGCAAATCAGTTAAATGTGTTTTACTCAGAGACCATTTGACGTAGATAGCTTTAATTGTTTTAATTAAATATACCTACCTCTTGCATAATAGTTTCAATTTTAGAGTCAAAAACAAGAGAAACTCTTTATTTTGCCTATTCCATTACCAAGTAACCATTTAAAATATAAACAGTATATATGCCTTTAGTACATATTTGTTTTAAAATAGGTAAAAATCAAGACAAATTTACCCAGCTCCCGAAGAATTCCCGCACAGCGGATAGTCCCCGTTCTCGCCTGCGTACCAATTTGCTGTAAACAAAATGAAGGGTCATTCTAAAGATAAGTGCCGCTAGCCCGCGACCTATACAAAATGTATGAAAAAAATCATGGCATGGCAATCTGACGTAACGTAAAGTAAAAGTAACGAATGCAACTATATTATATATATCCTCTAGCCGTCCAAAGGCTTATAAAAAAGGCTCTTTCCATTCTAATTTAAAACTTTATTTTGAGATTTTTTTTAGCCCAGTGGGGGTTTTGACTGGGCTAGAGGGATAAAATATTGTTTTTCATCAAAATGATTCTTACTTTCATTCTGGCAAAACCTCTCCCAGTTCTCATCGGTGAGGTTGCCCCACGAGCCATCCTCGGGGAACACCTTGACGCACTTCTGCGTCAGCACCCCCATGTAGATCTGCAGCCCCATCAGCGCGAACACCGACAGCGAGAACATGGTCAGGATGATCACGTCCCGCAGGTTCTTCACAGATTCAATCACGGCACCCACGATAGTCTTCAAGCCTGCCGGAATTACTTCCATATGGTAATCGGTTTAAATTAATTATTAATTTTAATTTACTGAAACTACTACTAAAACTAGGTACTGACTTCTAAACATTTAGATGGCTATTTACTAAGGTATTTTACTACAAAAAGAATGGCTAAAGTGAGATTGTATGAACTAAAGGCAAGTTCACGGCCTTGTTTTAACAGTCATACTTTAAAACACAGGTAGAGCGTTTAGGTATAGTAGTTATACTTTTTCCTACATGCCCAAAATCGCAATCTGAATACGTTACGTATATAAGATAGAGGTACGTCCAACTGTGATCCAAAACTAACTGAATTATATTAGTTTGTTTCAGGTAAGTACCTAATATTTATGTATAAAGCGAAGTTATTTAAATGTAATTTGAATTCATCGCTCATTTTAATGAAATATAAAACTTCCACTCTCAGTCTTGATACGTCAACGATCCCATTTTAACAAGACTAGTTACGCTAATAGTAGGTAGATAGGTAGTTATAAATGGAATTACGCTAATAGTAGGTAGGTAGTTATAAATGGAATTACGCTATTAAGTAGCTAGATAGGTAGTTATAAATGGAATTACGCTAATAGTAGGTAGATAGGTAGTTATAAATGGAATTACCCGGCACGATGGCCACAGTCTTCAACGCTCGCAGTACCCTGAACGTTCTGAGAGCGGCCAGGTTGCCGAGATCTATCCCCATCGTCACATAACTGCAAACAATACCCGCAACAACAACATCTACATTATTAACACTACCACCACTCTATACTTCATCTATTCTTACTTCACGTCAACTACACTTTAATCCTGTACAAAAATAAATAACCTTTATATCTTGCTATATAAGAACTATTCAATGTATTTCGATAACAATTACATAAAAATAGGTAAACAGTCATCTAAAAAACTATAATTTAACGAGACTTGAAAGAAATAAGAAAAATCTACTTTAAAACTGTTTTAAGTAACCGTATGCTACGTAATTTAATAAATTGTCTACTACTCACGCTAAAGCTATAACTACGAAGTCAAGCCAATTCCATGCATCTCTAAGGTATGTGAATGGCTGCAGAATGAAACCCCTGGCCATTACTTTCACCGCCGATTCAAACGTGTAGATTCCGGTAAAGATAACTCTGTAAAAATTCACCTCCACTGTGGAATGTCGCTCAACAGAACAGATATTGTATATCAGAATATCATTAAGCTTAGGCGACACTAATGGAAGTTCTGTATTTGAACTTGTTGTAATGAAGGGAGTGAGTCGCAAAACACTTTTCTAAGTACGATAAATATGATTAGTTTAGTATCTATGTAGATAAGTGTAAACGAAGGATGTGTCAAGTATGTACAGTTTTATGAATGTAAAAAATATACAAAATATTACTCGTAGGGAGCAAAGCATTAGTAGAAAAAATATTTAAAAATGGCATATTTCATGAATACAACCAGAAAAAGTTACTTAGTCGTTGTATGTAATTGTGTTATAATTAAGGAAAAATATTATTCATAAGGTCTGTTTTTGCTATGTAACGTATTTTGAGAACTAGCCCATAGTGTAAACATCTAAAACTATTTAATAAATGTAACTGAATCATATCAAGTAAGGTCTCGTAACATATATAATTTATATTTACCAATAACGTATAAGTACAATATCTAATACATGTTACTTCCGATAATCTAAGAAATTAATTCGGTTACTAGCTGATTATAAATCTATCAATTTTGAAACTAGCGTGCAAACTACTAATTATAGTCTCTAATGTAAAACCTAATAATATGAATATAGTCCGATTATGTATCAAAGACTGTCAAAAACATATAACCCTGGATGGTCGGTATAGGTAACTAGTTGGATAGAAAAAATATGATAGTAGAGAAGGTATACTCACTCAGTACTTTCGACGGTAGGCGTGGTAGGCATTATCATAAGAATGCAGTTGACTAAGATAGTTGTAATAATAAACAAGGAGAACAAAGGGTGCACTAGAATGTATATCGCCACTCTTCTTATAGGGTTGAACGGATCCAGTATCCATAAGGCGTTGGTGGCAGAAAACCTGAAGATATCTTTACCCTTGCTTATGACTACGAAGGTCTGAAACAATGGAATTACACGCATTAAATAATATTCGTGGAGCTGACATTAATATGTCTTCAACCATATCCGGATTGGATCTAGTACCTAGTTATTTCAGCTATTATAAATAGGTCTGCTACAAATAGGTAATTGGTCTATAAATATGATTGTTACCACATTCAAATGTTATTAGTGGGGGCTTTTGCAGTACATTAAGTATGATTCCCGAATCTCATTTTGATTGAAAATTATAGATTAGATTTTCCAGCTGTTAACAGTCACATTTCTAGTGCAAAAAATAATATCAGAATCAGTCTTGCACTGTTGTCTCAAGTCTCAATTGACGCCGCTTGGCAAGATTTTTCCATGAATCATACTATAAGCTACTGCATGCCTCTAGTATTTTAACCCCTGCCTCCCTTCTTGTCTGTACTCTATAAAAAAATATAGTACCTAGGTAGCTTCCACTATCCATTATTCTAAGGCAAAGGTCACTGCCACTAAACCCCATCAACATCGAGCGTTTGCTTATACTCGTAGCGATATCGGATAATGTGAAACGGTAGTCGTAGTTAACTTTAGCGTTTATAAATGTAAAGAACTTATAAGTTAACTAGTACTAAGTAGTACCTAATGTATTTATAGGTATACTTAATTGCACCACCTGCAGTGCAACGATCCAACTTTGGTCCTAGAAACTGAATATAGGTAGCTACACTGATCGATTCCGTATCAGCAGTAAACTTTGTAGCATATCACTACACGAAGTACCTAATGTAATGTATAAGAATGCTGTAACGATATCTTACTCGTGTTTTATATGCTCTTCTTAGTGTTTGTTGTTGAGCAGTGTTTTATTATTGAGGGCCACTCGCCCCGGGGCCTCAGGGCAATGACCTGACGATGCAGCACAAGCGTTGCAGCAGCGGAATGAAATTCTCCTGTTTACTTATACCTTGTCTAGTGCATAATCTTTGTAATATCATAAAAGCGTATCAAGCAAATATACATTTAGCAACCGACTCAGGCAACGAGACTCTAATAAAAATGGATTGACGCTTTTCTTCAGTAATTTTTATAAAATGGGATATATGTGACGTTATCTATGAAAAGGGACCTTATTGTCGATGGCGGTTACACCATTATTAACGATGCTCCGATATAAATAATGCCCTATATATTATAAATCTTTATGTAATCACCATGTGTAATAATGTCTTTAAGGATGATATCGCATCAATTATCGAAGTCAAACCATACGAGAGCCCAAGTGTTTTGTAAAGCAATTACTTACCCACATTTTTATCGATTTTTTTTATTGTACATAAAGACAGATTACAAACACAATAAAAACGAAATATATATACATATATTTTATTTCACGTATAGATTTTTGCATAGGCTAGGAATCCTCTAGACGGAGTTTAGAGCAATTATTTCATGAAACCGATGCTGCCAAAAATACGGGGGTGCGGGGGGACAAGGTGAGCGAATCCCGTGCCGTGATTGGTCCGTTCAAAGACACGGACCAATCACGGCACGGGATTCTGACACTTTGACTCGAAGATGGAGTAAAACTACCGTATATAGTGGCAGAGGGGGTAGCGTTACTATGCTCAGTCTAGAGGATGTCTTGTCTGTGGATTTTTGGAACCGTTTTATTCCGAAAAATAAGGCTGTGATTATTAAATTAGTATAAGTATAATGTTTAATAATTGTGTAGGTACTCACTGTTTGATTGTGATAGAAAGGGTCGATGTCCTCGAGGGGCGTGGAGGCGAGCTCGATCGGGAAGGCGCCGTGCATGCGCACGGGCAGCGGCACGCCCTGCTCCAGCGTCGCGTCCGGTTGCGGGCCCTCGTCCTCGTCCTCGTCATCGTACCGTACCTACACCGCACAACACACTGTTAACTACCGAACACGCATAGCCAGACCCTAGGAACCGTAGCCAACATGACAAATGTTTATCGTCAATCGAAAATGTAAAAATCGGGATGATAGATGCGACGAAAAATCATATCATTTTTCATACATTATTTAAGGTTCGATTGGCGCTTAATCTGATGATTGGCACTTGGTGAAATCCCCAGTTAAAGCTTAGTTTTAGCGCAGCGGCAATAGTATATTTTCTATACTTATGGGCAGTGCTGTGTTTGGTACAGAGTTTCCATGATTTCCTTTAAAACTTACAATGAATTAAACTACTTTATTGTGGATAATACAAGAGTCTCATTAGGAAATCATAGCAACTTTAGCTACGCGCATTTAGAGTTATCATAGAGACGCAATGTTAGTACAGAGACATCAGATAGGGTGGCAATCTATATAATATATGTATGTGGCGTAAGGTTGTGACTTGTTTTAAATGTTCGAAGGATTTGTCAAATATATAACTCATAGTATTGTTGTTGTTGTGATAGGTTAGTGTACTGTACCTATACCTACTATACATTAATTACTTTAACTAAGTATAATTTACACTTATATCAGAGACGTTACGGATATGTTTATATTGAGTAGGTAATGTTTTATAAAAAAAAAACTTTAAAAAACATCATACGATAGGTACTTGTTTATATTCTCCGTATTCTTACTCATATGTATCCTACTCTTTTTTTACATTCCTAAAAAAACATTACTTACACTCGTTCCATTAAACGCATCAAAAAATTATTTGTTATTTTATACAAGCTAGCTTTCAACCATAAGCTTAATAGAAAACCACAAACATGAGCAAATTCATAAAGGCAAGTGTAACAATACTGTTGGAGTCAACTAGTGTTGTTACTGTGTCATGAGAGCATTGGAAGCAAGTTTAATACTCTGTATAGTGCTGCTGTCGTGTGGCCATGATGCGTGTCCTGCTGATCCAAAAGCTTACCATGTCCTAATACCCCTCTATTAAGTGACCTATCCGAATGTTAACATATACTAATTTACTTATGCCGCTGCAAAAATATTACAACTGCATGTTGACGATTCGAACTCGGTTCCAAAATAGCAGGATGTTCAGGAAGCCAAACTTTACAATGACTATTACCAACTAAACTCGTTCATATTTCAAAAAAGTCGTTACTAGTTGGAATGCACTAATCGCTAGCTAGGTGACGTCACCATGCTAGGCCGAAATGACAGCAGTCAATGATGATGTGGCGAGATGAGTCCAGTGCAATGCTTGACTAGGTGAATTCGTGCTCGTGTGTTTTGCTATAGCGCTCTGAACGTTGCTACGTCTTCTGTTTTGCACCTATCCACTATAGTAAACTGTTTTTGCCGATGCCGAGTAATTGAGTAAGTTTGTTTTAAACACAGGGGTCTAGTTCTAACGTAATTAATAATAACAATGGACTAACGTTAGCTAAAGGCGTTAGCATCTAGTTTAGACATTGGATTTCACAAAAGGATGGTTTTGGAAGCAAACTTATGTTGATTTATTTTTCCAGATTTCTAGCTTTATCTATTGGGTCGTGAAGACGCTCGCTGTTGAAATGCATTTACACCGTAACAATGCAACTAAATATGACAAGCTTATAATAACTACTGTAGAATAGCTGTTAACCGGGACATTGACAACGCTCTAGAATTCTTTTTCCGAATACTGGCCGAGAAGCAATGTGTTCAGAAAATACTTTACGAGTAAATGCAGTTAAAACAGAATGGACACAAGTTATCGCTTAGTAACCATAGTAACATGCCGCCAATCTCAGATGGAACTAGCATTGTTTGCTTCTACAATGAATTTTGAAGTTGATGCGATAACTTGTAGATATCATGTCTCTAAAACGAGCTGTAAAAAGGTAAAAGGGGCAAGCAGGCAAATCTTACTTCTTTTTTCTTTTTCGTCCGCCCCAAATCGTTCTGTAATGATTTAAAAAAATATCAGAGCGGTTCGATGCGTTGCTGACGGTTCCAGAAAGGATCCCTTCGAGTTACTTCCGTAGCAAAGTACCTAAGTCAACAAAGGGTAGGTACTGATCGATCTCCCATTTAAATAGTTCGTTTTATGTTTAATATACCTAACGTCGATTGTAATGATTGTTTGCAAAAATGGCACACTAGAGTGAGACGATGAACGTATACATACCTCGCCTTCCGCTCGTTTTTTCTCGAGTTCCTTTTGCTTGGCATGCTCCTCTGCTATGCGGGCTTCGATAGCGGCCAGTGACTCTCGTGAGAAGGGTCGGAACAAGCTTGGTTCTTCCTCGCTGATCGAGTCCAAGTCCACGGACATTGTCTATCGAACTCCCCCCGAGTGAACTCCCTACTACTGCATTAGAAAAAAAACCTCATGAGAATTAATCACAAATAGACAACGAATCATTTTGGTTTTTTTTTTATAGAATGTAGTACTTTGTAAAAAAAATACAGAGTGAGTACAAAATTTTACCTATTTTATGTACAGTGTACGTACTGAAGCAAAGACATTAAGGAAAAAGTTGAGCTCAACTCGCAGTTAACTCGGAAAACCGGAGCGAAATCAAGTAGGGAACTTCGGCACTGATTATAACAAGTCCTGACTTTATTCCCAATGTTAGTATCGGCTATTATATAACGGAGCTGGGTCCTTGGAACAGTTGTGTAACGCAGGAATATAGGTCAACATTTCTCGTGTTATGCGTGGCTTTCAGCTTGTGGTGTGGCGTGCTGTAGTGTGTTAGTTTAGGATTAGTATTAAACGTAACGTCGAACTGACTGGTTGTTTCACTGACTACGTCTCCGCCTCGACCCCCCACCTCAGATGGCGACCCTAGCCAGCGCGTTTCGCTAACGAAGGACTTTTTGAATACTCGAGAATAATGACGCAATCGCGACTCGCGACTCGTGCGCTTGTGGTGTATGCAGTGTTCCGTTCACTCAGAGAAAACTTTAATAAAAATGGGCAAAGAATGCTCTAAGTGCGTGTGTGACAATAAGGAGGTCATCGTGAACCAGCACGGCGACTTAAACGATGCCGGAGCCGAAATAAGGGCTCACACAAGCGTGAACAATATCTTGCTGTCGGTGGTGCTGGCCCTGTGTGGAGCTGGCGTATTATATATCGTCTACAGACAATATAACAATTGTCATAGAAAGCTGGTGAGACATGAACTACGGGACAACGCATTCCGGAGACTTCGCTTAAGGATGTCGGGGCGCGGTGATCGTTCCAGCGGCGACGTCCAGGACCAGGAGGTACCGATACCGGCGACATAAATGTGTGCGCGTAACTATGCGGTCCCTATAGTTATGTAAGTTTTTTTTTTTAATTGTCTTCATCGCCTTGAAACTAATAGTAAACTCTTATCTTTATTTTTATGGAAGAACTTGATGTTGTATTTCAAAGTTTAAAGGATATTCAAGTCGCATTAAGAAAACTAGGTCAGAAAAGGCAATTGTATCCATTAAATGTGAGTAACAAAATAAAAAATGCCACTAGTCTGTATGAAAAATATAATCTGATTCTTGTTAACTTAAATAAGAGTGATTTTGCGATAGAATATGCTGAATATACACTAGAAAACTTAATAGATAACATAGAGTCCGTTTATAAAAAGATTTTGTCATATCAGTGTAACATAACGCAACCTGCTTGTTCTAAAAATAGCTGTACGATAACCACTACCATGGACAAGTTCGAATTAAAAACGGCGGCGACTTTGTTGCCTGTAATGGATGGTTCTGAAGATGTAACAAATAATTTAATTGATGCAGTCAGTATGTATGAGGGATGCCTCAAGGAAAGTAGTTGCAAACAACTACTGATAAAATTTGTTCTAGCCACAAGGTTAACAAAGTCTGCAAAATTAAAACTTAAATCTGAGTATGACACTTGCGAAAATTTAATTGCGGATATGAAAAAGTACTTGCTGACCAAAAAATCAGCTAACGCTTTGCTCATTAAACTAAACAGTGTTTCACAGGGTGAGAAGTCTATTTCGCAATACGCTAACGAAATAGAAGATATCTTCGTGAACTTAACTATCTCGCAAGCCAACACGAACGAAAAGGCTTGTGAGGTACTTAAGCCAATAAACGAGCAACTAGCAATAAAAAAGTTTGCCGACGGATTACGGAATAGACGTCTCAGTACCATTATAGCGGCTCGAGACTACACGGACTTTAAGGACGCGGTACGTGCTGCGCAGGACGAGGAGTCCGCGCAGCCAGAGACCATACTAAATTTCAGAGGTAAGTCGTCCAACAGGAGCCACTACGGCCACGGGTATCGCGGGTACAGACCTTATAGAGGTCACCCTATTACACCAACTCGAGGACAGTATAGAGGTAATTACAATGCATCGACCCGAGGTTATTACCAAAGTAGAGGTAACTATAACATACCTACGTATAACAGATACCAGTCTCGCGGCAGCTATGTAAGATCGCGTTCGAATCGCGGTCGAGTTTCTCGTGGTAGGGGACAAGTACTTACTACGACTCATGTAAACAACGAACTTACACAGCCGAATACCAGTGAGTTTTTTCGTGCCTAAAGAACATGTATTAACCTTTGACGATAATATCGGATATGTATTTTTAAACACAACACATAAAGAGTGTTCATGGTTAGTCGACACTGGAGCTTCGTTATCAGCTATTAAATCCAAAGCGTTATCGGAACATGCTATTGTATACAAACAGGACATACCGGTACGCGGTTTAGGCGGTACTTTACATTCCCGCGCATATACGTACATTTCGTTACTTACTCCGAATGGTTATTCAATCGAACATAAATTTCATATTTTTGACAATTTACCTGTAAAATCAGACGGAATTATCGGGTTCGACTTTTTAAAGATAAATAAAGCTCATATTGACTTAGAAATCTTTCAATTAACATTAAGAAACCAAGACCTATCGACGACTGTGCCGATTTACGGTTCAACAAAAGTTAGCCGTGATCATTTATCGATTCCCGCTCGCAGCGAATCTATTCATTATATTAGATTAAATGAAACAATACTAGAGGATTGTGTTGTATGCCCACAAGAATTACAGGAAAACGTGCTTCTAGCAGGATTAATAGTAAAACCACGTAACAATGTAATCCCTATTAAAATTCTTAACACTAGCCATAACAACATAACAATACCTACATTTCAACCTACATTGTATGCATTAAGCGAATACAACATGTGTCAATTCAGCAAGTGCGACTCAAGTTCCGTTCGGGCTAAAGAGTTGTTATCGTTATTGAAACTTGACCACTTGCAACATAATGAGCGTGGAAACATTGAAGCTATTTGTTCTAAGTATGCTGACATATTTCATTTACCGGGTGATAAACTTACAAGTACTTCTGTATGTGAACATACGATTAAGGTTAAAGAGAATGGTAGTCCGGTATATGTAAAACCTTATAGGGTACCTAAGAGTCAACAACAGGAAATACAAAAACAAATTAAACGAATGATCGATGATGACATAATTGAGGAAACGCGAAGCGAATGGTCTAGTCCTATTCTATTAGTACCTAAAAAAGGAATAAATAAAGATAAAAAAGAGTGGAGATTAGTAATTGATTACCGTAAATTAAATGAGAAATTAGAAGACGATAAATTCCCGTTACCAAATATTACGGAAATATTGGATTCACTTTCTGGTGCTATATACTTTTCGCATTTAGACCTCAGCCAATCTTATTATCAAGTCAAGCTTACCCCAGATTGTCGTAAATACACAAGTTTCACCACAAATACAGGCCAATATTCCATGAAAAGGTTACCAATGGGTTTGCGCACTAGTGCTAGTACTTTTTCTAGAGTAATGACAGTAGCTATGTCTGGGCTAAATTTTGAAAAATGTTTCGTGTACCTTGACGACCTTGTAATTTTTGGACGAAATTTAGAGATTCATAATAAAAACCTTTTGGATGTTTTTGAACGGTTAAGACAAGTAAATCTAAAATTAAATCCGACTAAGTGCCAATTCTTAAAAACTGAACTTCTTTACTTGGGTCACGTAGTTTCAGCAAAAGGTGTTTTACCGGATCCCGAAAAAATTAAAATCGTAAAAAATTATCCGATACCAACAAATGCCGATGAAGTTAGACGATTCGTAGCATTTTGTAATTATTATAGAAAGTTTATAAGACACTTTGCTGATATTACGTTGCCATTAACTAATCTGTGTAAAAAGGATGTACCGTTCAATTTCACCCAAGAATGTTATGAAAATTTTGAACATTTAAAAAATAAACTTATTTCCCCACCTATACTACAATATCCGGATTTTAGCGAAGATAAACAATTTATTTTGCAAACAGATGCGTCAGGTACAGCGATAGGATCGGTATTATGTAATTACGATTTGAGACCGGTGGCTTACGCCAGTCGGCCTTTAAATAAAGCTGAGAAAAATTACCCGACGATACAAAAAGAGTTACTAGCCGTAGTATGGAGTATAAAATATTTCAGACCATATTTATTCGGGAGGAAATTCACTATTATGACAGACCATAAACCACTTATTTACCTTTTCGGAATGAAAGATCCATCAAGTAGGTTATTAAAATTTCGATTACTATTAGAAGAGTATGATTTTAACGTCTGTTATGTGAAAGGAAAAGATAATGTAGTCGCGGACGCGTTATCACGTATAGTAATTACTTCTAACGAGTTGAAAGAGATGAGTAATCAAATTATGACAGTGATGACGAGAGCACAGGCTAGAAGAATACAATCGGAAAGTGTGCAAAATGATGTTCCTAGTATCGACACAAACAAGCGGCCTGATCAACCGCGTGTTGTAGAGATATTAAGAATACCAGAAAATGCAGTAGAAATGATGTTAGTAAAAGGCGAGGAAGTAAACAAATTAGAAAAGAAAGGACAATTAATAATAAAGAAGAATGAATGTTTCAGTTATGATAAAAATAAAAAAATAATATATGTAAATCTCGATTTTAGATTACACTTTACGCGAGTCGAATTTGTAACTAAATTGAGTGATTACTGTAAAGAAATTGACGTCAAACAGATATGTATTATTAAAAATGATGAAAACGAGCTTTTTATCAAACGGATAATACAAGAGATAAATAATCGTAAACAGTGGTCCGGCCCACACGTATGTGTATTAAGAGGAGTAAAAAGAATATACGATGATGACGAAAAAAAATTCATAATCAGTGACTACCATTTACTGCCCACAAGTGGCCACGCGGGGGTACGTAAAATGATTAACAATATTAAGAGACGATTCTACTGGCCATCAATAGAAAATGATGTCAGGGAATTCGTGCGAAGGTGTGAGTCTTGTCAAAAGCACAAACACTCTCGACATACAGTAGAGCCGATGGTAGTGACGACTACAGCCTCGTCGGCATTTGATAAGGTATTTCTAGATTTAATGGGACCGATCGATCAAGACGACGAAAATTATAAGTATATACTTACTATTCAGTGCGAGCTGAGCAAATTTGTAGAAGCTTACCCACTTAGAAGTAAAGATACGGTAAGTGTAGCACGTAGTTTAGTTAATAATTTTATATTAAGATATGGACCACCCAAAGCCATAGTTACGGACAGGGGCACCGAGTTCATTTCCTCTACAATGAGTGAGGTATGTAAACTGTTAAAAATAGATAAACTCCAATCAACAGCATATCACCATGAAACAATAGGTTCCCTCGAAAATAGTCACAAAAATTTAGGTTCTTATCTAAGAATACAGTGTAATAAATATCCAGAAACGTGGAGTTATTGGCTTCCATATTGGTGTTTCACATATAATAACTCAGTACATACAGTAACAAAGTACACCCCGTTTGAACTTGTTTTTGGTAAATCATGTGAATTACCTTGTAGAGTAAGAAGTACAATTGAACCATTGTATAACCCTAGTGATTATAGTTTAGAATTAAGGTATCGATTACAAACGGCACACAAAGACGCGCGTGAAAACTTGATAAAGTGTAAACAACTTAGAAAGTGTACTTACGATACAAAAGTGAACACAGTGAGTTATAAAAAGGACGATCTCGTCTTAGTGAAAAGTGAAACCGGTAACAAACTCGATACGTTATACAAAGGACCATACAAAGTGATTAGATTAGAAAACCCTAATGTTGTAATTTCTGTCAACGGAAAAGAGGATACTGTCCATATTAATAGAACTAAGTTGTTCGTTTCGGACACTTAACGTGTCTTAACTGTCATACTTATATTTTTATTATGTAAAACTATTAAAATGCCTTACACATTGTAAGTGTTCTTAAGTAATACTTGTTAAAATGAAAAACAACAAATTAGTAATTAAAACATCTATATTGTGTGGCATATTACAATTGTGTTTATGACATTGTTTATGTTAAAAAAAAAAAAAATGTGTATTATTTTTCTTTTTTTTGCCAACCCCGGTGGTGTGGTGTGGCGTGCTGTAGTGTGTTAGTTTAGGATTAGTATTAAACGTAACGTCGAACTGACTGGTTGTTTCACTGACTACGTCTCCGCCTCGACCCCCCACCTCAGAGCTCCAAGTTTTTGTTACTAACTATGTTACTAGTAACGCACAAAATATTATAATTAGCCCGTAAAGCTGTGATGGGCCCTTAAACATAAGCCAAGCTGTAACTGCAATTAATCTTGGAAATGGTACTAACTGTAATATTTCCGTCTATTATTTTCTGTCGGCTTATTTTCGTTGATTAAAATATGTTTTGTTTCGGTGTATTAATGCGGAAAAGATTAAAACAAGTAACAAACAACAAAAACCCTTAAAATAAAAATTATAACTAAAATTAAAAACTAAGCCTAAACTATAAATAAAAAATTGGCCTAAATCGCCGCCTATTGGCAGCGGAAAATGATTTTCATCATATAGACAATTAATTGACATAATAAATAACTTAAAACAGAATTAACATTTCTAAAATATATATCATTATTGCAACGGTAGGACGATAGGACATAGTGGTATAAGATTTGCTAACCCCACATCACTTGGTTACGCGTACAAGAGGCCGAATTTGATTCGAGTGTCTCACGCTGATTAGGACTAATGAAATACAATTAGAAGTGGTTTAATGATATTTCGCTTGATCGTAATGGTGCGTTTGAGATGCCCGATGACATGTTGCGTGTATCAAAATAAGGTGAAAACCATATCAAATAGTTAAAGCAGAATCGACCTCCTAGCTCTCAGTAAAAATGACACGTTATTATTTAATCTTATACTTACTAATTGTATTATACATATGTATCATTGATATCGTAGTAAGACTTCAGTTATGAATTATAAACAATTGTATTATCAATGATAGTTTTATAGTAGGTTATCGATCGTGAACAACACAGCAATATTTCATATCGGGGCGCGGTGAAGTTACCCCATTTATTAGCCTGGAATAAGGTCACTCGAGCCCGACACAAACACATGCCTCCAACTCAACTAAACTCTATAATGTAGGTATATTATATAAAATTAGTCTTATTTATGTTTAACTAAATAATAACATAAATAACCTATAACTCAAAACTTTTTGATAAAAAAAATTACGCATGAGCTAAACGAAACAATGCACAAAAATGCTTTGTAACTTGTTTTTTGCTTCAACTTTCGGCCCGCTGCGCTAAATCAAACGAATATGCCGCTTTTCCGGCTCCGTCAAACAGAAAAATAAACACCGTCCGTCCGTACTTTACCGCCGCTAGGCTGCCCTACCTAAGGCTAGGTATGTACTTTACCGCCGCTAGGTAGGCTGCCCTACCTAAGGCTAGGTATGTACTTTACCGCCGCTAGGTAGGCTGCCCTACCTAAGGCTAGATATGTACTTAATATACTGTTACGACCAACAGTAAACGAACGCACGTAACTAAAAAGTTTAGAAATTGTTTTAACACCAGAATAAGGCATCACACCATAATGCAATCCTAACTCAAGGTTTTTAAACTGCAGTCTAGCAATATACCTATATACATACACTTCCTATTCACCTACCATAAAGGGCAAAAATCACGCTAGCCTTTAGCGCCACCCCTTTATTTCCCGTTTAACCCTCTTATGGAAGTCGTTTCAGTTGTCTGGCGATTATTTATCAACTACCGCAATTAAATATTACTACGTATTCCTCCTAAATAAGTTTGGTTACTTGTATATTTTTTATATTCTACATATAAATACAACAAATTAAATCCTATCAGAAAAAAGAATTTTTTTTTGGAATCTAGTCCAGTCTAACTAGTGGTAGTTTGGAGTCTAGTCTAGTCTAGTAATTCTAGATCTAGAATTTATAATGATAATTATTACCTAACAAGACTTTGTTTCGTGATATTTTTTTAAATTCGGCTCGCCCAGGAATTAAGAGAAGCAGCTCAGGCAACTCGCTCTCGATCGTAATATTTAGCTGCACTCCGATTTTACAAATACGATATCAATCATCATCATCTTCCTCGCGTTGTCCCGGCATTTTGCCACGGCTCATGGGAGCCTGGGGTCCGCTTGGCAACTAATCCCAGTAATTGGCGTGGGCACTAGTTTTTACGAAAGCGACTGCCATCTGACCTTCCAACCCAGAGGGTAAACTAGGCCCGTTTAGGGATTAGTCCGGTTTCCTCACGATGTTTTCCTTCACCGAAAAGCGACTGGTAAATATCAAATGATATTTCGTACATAAGTTCCGAAAAACTCATTGGTACGAGCCGGGGTTCGAACCCGCGACCTCCGGATTGCAAGTCGCACGCTCTTACCGCTAGGCCACCAGCGCTTAAATACGATATCAATATCAAACTAAATAGAGCAAGCGCTCATATTACGTTGTAACACGGATTGGTTTAGATCGATATTATATTGGAACCATATTTTAACTTCTGAATACGTCTTCTCGAGTGAATTAGGTGTACAAAAGATCCCAATATTTCTAAGCTTATTGCTTTGATGTGATCGGCATATTTATTGTATTTAGGTAAGGGGATTAGATATTCTACTAATTATAGGTACATATAATTTTTTATATTGTTGTAAGGAGCACAGAGAGGTTTACTACCTATATGACGGTGAAATAATGCCTCATACTGTAGCGTAGGCGTACAATTGCGCACTTAATTCTCTTTGGCGTAGTGAAGTGAAAGAGGATGTGTAAACACAAACAAGGCTTTCGATATTATTTTATTTATCAAATAACAATATTTTCTGATCTATAGCGCACGTGTTTTTTTAAAGAACTAGTCAAAAAGCTCATTGATACTACGGGTGACCGAGAGCTGGCAGCTTTCTCTCGCAGCGCATAAGTATTGCCATTCAGCGAGGAGATGGTGCCAGCATAAAATAAAGAATTAAGCAGTAATATCTATCGCGGTATTCGATAAACAATAGGTACGACAGATGTAGTGCATAATTATTTTCCATCTTATTTTCACGGAAACATACGAATGTGTCTGGCTACTTCAGTCAGTCTCGGTACAAAAAGTACTGACATTGACTGTACAGTCGCCATCAAATATATCGGAGCGGCCGCGGTGCTCAACAATATTTGTACGTGCACTCTTAACGCCTTGACAATAGAGACGTGGTCAGATGTCTGTGAGCACCTTAGCCGTTCTGATATATCCGATGCAGACTGTACTAGCATGACAAATACGAACTTGAAAATTGAATAATAATGGATTTACCTAACCAACTTGTAATTAATAACATACAGCATACACCTGCTGCATGTGTGGCCGAAGCATCCTCTCTCGTATAGGGCTTTGCAGCCACGAACACTACGACCACACCACGACTTAAAAAACATCTGACACAGATGGTAAAAGGCTTAAGTTAATTAATAAATAACCTTCATTCTTGCAAATAAATGTATTTCTTTTTTTATTTATATTTCTATATGTGTTGGTCGTGTGAAAAAAAGAAAGCAAGGTAGGTATCGATAAGCTGTTTACCTGCTAACAGTGAATGGGCGGGCGATGGTGCGGGGGCCGCGCGCGGCCGCACGCCCTGCGGCCGCGATCTCCCGCTGACCACCTACGTGGGCGCCGCCCTTCTGTACAAAATACTCTCCATTACAATACGCTACTTACTATTTCCAGAAGATTCTGTTAAACTACAATGTTCACCCATTCTCCTTTTATCATACGATGGTTTTATCGCGATAGTTTACCGATGTGATACGATACGTACGATAGTTTGCGACAGGAAAAACAAAGTGTGATGTGACATTGTTATGAAATAATAAAGTAACTTTTAAAATTCTTTGCGCTTACAAAACGGTATAGATTAGAAATTACCAACAATGCGCTACTTAAAATATCCCTTTATGTAGTTTATGTTACTGTACCTACTGTACTGTACGGACAAATTAGATTCTAACTGTCAGATACGATAAAACGATTTGTTAGTATAAATATGAAGCAAAACTGAGGTGTGACGTGAGAATAATCTAGTGAGATCGCGGCCGCAATCTACCTGGCGACCACAAACATAGCTGGGGTGTCTACCCTTCTGTATTACAATTCACATGTTACAATAACATTCTGTTCTATTATACACCACAGTAATAAGTCATATTTACGATTAAACGATTAGTATGAGCTTGAATAAAATTAAATATGATGTCACGATATTCATATGGTTGCTTTTAAATAGTTTTCCCCGCCGAACCCAGCCCTACGGCTCGGTTATCGGGTATCGGTTAAAATACGAAGGTACGTTATGGCTACGCTCGTAGCGCGTGCTGGAAAATCCGATTTTCAAATAACATATCAATTTCGAAATAATATCATAACAATGTTTAAATGTAATAATAAAGAATTTCATTCCTATTGTATACTATGTAATAATATCTTATAATCTTGGGGTAGGAATTCAACGACGTGTAGAATGAGTTAGCTCTAGATCGAATACGGCCAGCCGTCTAATTCCGTGCATCACATCATGAACTGATAGTTGTATTTTTGTGTACTTATTTTATATATCTAAACTAAAGAATGTGATTTTATATTTAAAATGTACTTAACAGAAATAAAAAAGAAAACGGCTAAAGCTGCATTTAGATTTTTAAAACATATTAATATGAAATTACTATTTTTCTCGCTCACACGTACCTACATATATTATATAGGTAGAAGTTCATCATATACATATCATATCAAAATCAAATCGGGATATATCGTTACAAAATCTAAATGCCTTTTGGTTTTCTACTGCTTACTTTTTTATTATTAAAGGTAGATCGAGTTAAGTTTAGTCAGACCTAAACCTAGACGTTCTAAATCTATAAAATATTCATAGCGACGTAACTTTTACCGCGATTACGTAAAAGTTTATAGTGGTGCGCAGTCAAAATGGTGTACCTACTTATACTAGAGAAATACGTAAGCCCTTCGTGCTATGTACAATACGGTTAACTTGTGACCTCCCGTCTGGATGGTTTATAGTTGCATTATGTTTAAGTCTAGCTGTGGAAGGTCAGATGGCGAAACGGTCTCATTTATAGCTATCGAGTATCGATAGGTATAGCAGCCGTCTCTTTTGCACAATATGTCAAAACGAGACGAATGATAATCGCTACATCTTAACGCAACTATTAAGGTATTAAAAGCTAATATCATATTAAGAGAACATGAGTCTTGGTGCGTAGCCAACATGCCAATCGTTTACGCTCCGTAGCATATCATCCTTCCTAGCGTAGCATTCCAGGTGGTATTCATAAATTCCACACTGTATAGTAAACGTACCTACTTCTATTGTTCTTAGATTGTTTCAGAGGTTAATTTAAAATTTGAAAAACTCATAATAATATGCTATTCTGAATCATCAAAATGAATTGAATGATCTGTAGCTACTTTAGTAGTCATTTTCATATTTTGGCTACAGGCCAAAGCCAACGAGTCCATAAAAATAATTCAAATAGGTACAAACTTATGCAACAATGACATTGCCAGCTGACCAAGAAGATATATTAATATGAAAAGCTGTTTTTGTAAATATGGGCGTATTTGGTGAACAAATAATTAAAATTCCAGCGTATTTATATAGCTACCAGTGGCGGCGCGTCAAACATATCCATAGGAAAGCCGGGGCTAATTTGGCTTACATATTTCCTTTACAACTCTGCTCAAACGTCCAAAAACAGGCAAGCCGGTGGGAGTCGGCTTTTATGGACGCGCCGCCACTGATAGGTACCTACTTTCCTTTGCCTTTACCTATTTAAAAATCCAAAAATGTTTTTGACAAGGACCTTGGAAGCAATGTTTATCTTTTTAACACAATGACTGTCAGCGACAACTCGTAGGTACTACATTATTGCTTACTGCTATGGTGAGGCTTGCCGAAGCCAGGCAAAAGATCCTTGTCAAAAAATGCCTATTTCCGCCAAGGTAAAAAGTGCTGTTCTCAAACAACGTGAAGAATTATTATATAAATATATTGCTAATGTAAGTATAAAGGACTATCTTATTTCAACCATAGACAGAGAATCATACTATCTTTGTCTTACACTAGTACTTGCACTCACAAGAAAAGGATGAGTATAGTTTTTTGTTCTTATTTACTGACAAATTGGTTTGACCGAATATATAGGTACATATATTAGATATTAGTATTACCTGTCGTCCGCGAGAGCAGCGTGGCCGCGGCTACCAGAGAGATGAAAGTGAGCTCGTGTTCGCTGATAGGGACAGCCAGCAAATGGGCAAGATTTTTCATGTCCGACCTGAAACCAACGATGCGAAACAGACTCAATAAGATCATACGCTCAGATGGTACCTTATTCGATTAATGTTTTGAGAGACCATCAGTACCTGTTATAGATAAGCGTGGCACGTACTTTTTTATAAGTGTTTATCGATTATACTATATCATCTTATCTGTTATTGATATTTGTGCATCTCGCTCGCAACCAATGCGCAGATATCAATATCAGATGTTTGACTCCAACCAAGCTAAATTTGCACTGACTGACAGTGACAATACATATAATATATATCACATAGGAGCGCTATACTCGTACTTGATGTGGCACTAGACATGAAAACTTAGCGTGGCCGTGGTTACACCCAAGAGCTTCGCTAGCCGATGGACACATGAAAGAACAGTAACTTTGATCACACCATTCAAGATTCATACAATATCGCGGTAGTCTCATTAAGTATACTATACTTCCCACTTTTTCTAAATCTAAATACATAGCTGTCCCATTAGGGATAACTAGTATGTATATTGATATAAGTAACTATTTAATTATGCTCGTATTTGACCTCTGATTACGCATAGTTAGTACCGATTTCGGGGTCAACTTAAAACATTTACGCGTCATTGACGTGTCTTGCTGATCATTGACGTCAATTCCTATCATATTTTATGTATATAGCTATAGTTTGTCAAAGGACTGTCTCATTTCAAACATAGTCAGAGAGAATCAAACTATCTTTGTCTTACACTAGTACTAGCACCCAAAAGAAAAGGGTGAATATAGTTTTTTTTTATTTACTGACAAATTGGTTTGACTAACTATAGCTACATTATTAGCAGGAAAAAAGGTAAATGTCCCGAAAGTTGATTACACAGAGTAAACACGCGAATGTGAAACCCAAGCAATCCAATAACGTGGCCTGCCCAGATGTAACCATTTTAACTGCAGCAATTTTAGGCTTACGTAATTTGCTACGTAACCACGTTAATTGAAGGTATTCTATGTAGTTAGATTAATTAACCTAAAAACAGGTTTCTGGGTAGTTAGGTAACTATATAGTTTTTTTTGGGTCTATGAAATGTTGTCTTTTGTATTTTATCCTTAGCGTACTGTTACAGCACTAAAGGCGTATAAGAACTTTAAAAAAATACAGAAGTGGGAGCGACCAGGGACTAGGTGGTTTATAAAACTTAAGCATCGTGTATGTGCATGTGCACGCATGTTTCCAGTAAACTGATAATTCTTAAAGATAAATTCTTAATTGTGCATAAAAAAGTACCTAATAAAAAAAGGATAAAGTATACGCTTGCTACATTTGCCTTATCCTACAAATATTTGCATTAAACAATGCAAAAATGTTTTGGAAAACAACCGCGTTAAAGTCAATAAGTGCGATAAGAGTATATTTTCCGCTTATACCTAAGACTTTTTCTGACAAAAGTCAAATAAAGAGGTTTTATTAGGTACCTACTTTTTATTTGACACCGGATATGGGCGAACATAAATAAAATATGGATCCTTTTCCCATACCCACTGCACTACGCAATACGAGTACTACCCGTACTACGCATCTTAGAAACATTAAATTCCTTACGATTCCCAAGAGACCCTTAAATAAAGAGAAACAAACTGACATGTCGTTGCGTTTTACTCCCTCATTCATTATTCCCATTCAAGCATGGCTTAAAGATGTTTTTTTTTTTGAGAGTTAAAAGCTTAAGACGAAAGTGGACCGCGCCTTTTTCAATTATTATTTTCCTCTTTGGATAATTAATAAGTTAATAATATTATTAAAAATATTTTGACACAATTTCATGTATATATCAACCACAGGTACACATGCCCCATCGTTTATTTTTTTTTAATTTTAAATTATTCTAAGAGATAGGAGACAGATAGGAGAGCATTAAAAAAATCGTATGGAATTTGATTTAGCTCCTAATTCTTACATTTAACCAAAAAATCAAAAAAAGTCAAACGATTCCTTCGTTGTATAGCTAAATCATCTTCATCATCTTCCTCGCGTTGTCCCGGCATTTTGCCACGGCTCATGGGAGCCTGGGGTCCGCTTGGCAACTAATCTCAGGAATTGGCATAGGCACTAGTTTTTACGAAAGCGACTGCCATCTGACCTTCCAACCCAGAGGGTAAACTAAGCCTTATTGGAATTAGTCCGGTTTCCTCACGATGTTTTCCTTCACCGAAAAGAGACTGGTAAATATCAAATGATATTTCGTACGTAAGTTCCGAAAAACTCATTGGTACGAGCCGGGGTTTGAACCCGCGACCTCCGGATTGCAAGTCGCACGCTCTTACCGCTAGGCTTGCCGCTTGCTTAGTTGTATAGCTACATAAATTTTTGTAAAAATATTGTCCATAATGTCAATATCCAAAAAGGAAAATGGGGACTACGAGAAGCGCGCGGTCGTCTCATTTCCTTTTAAAAACAAAAAAGCATTTCTGTACTTATTGTCATGAATGAGAACCCACAGGAGAGTCGCCCTTTGTCTGACCTTGGCCTGGATAGGAGGCCTGCGACTCCTGCGAGTACAGATTATATCGGGGGTCGTGTTCCGTAGGGGTGTAATTAGTTCAGGGGGACTTGTTTTTATAGCAACTAGTAATGTCATGTTACTTACGTTTCAGATGTGATTACGTTATTTCATCACCTTTATGTAATATGTAATGAAAATAACATTGCCACCTGACGAAGCCTGCGTTGTGGATGTTTTGTATACAAGCAGATTTTAGATAATACTAAGCTGATGATGTTAGATTTTATTATAATTTTTGGTATAATAACTTAGCTATTTTTTTTGTACCTATATTAACATAGCCTAGTTTGACTTTTTAGATTTTTTTATTAAGAGCAAATAACGAATTCCATACACATTTTTAAAAAGCTCCATACTTACTATTTGCAATTTCCATTGATCTCCACTTTAATACCTACCATTCACGTCACATAACTTTCATCCCTCCGCATCACATTTACCGTAGGCGATTTGCCCTTACTTTTTCTAATAAATAAAATGTTGTGTAGTTACCGTATATAGTGCTTAGGGTATTGTCTAGAACGCGCGCGGTTCGATGGCCGCGACGCCCGCAGGCCGCGCGCGCTGCTGGCTACCGGCGCGCGCGCACCACATCTGCCTCCGTTGCCGCCTCTGCAACAGCCATGCCATCTATTTAATACCCGTAACATACCTTACAGACTAACACACATACATTAAAAGTGGTTCAATACGTTGACAATGATTTTACTGCGGCATTTTATTAATAAATTTAACAACCGTTTGAGTTTGTGTATCAAAGCTAAAGGAGAATATGTTGAACATAATAATGTTTTAATTTGTAATAACTTTTTTTTTATTTCTCTTGCCCTATCCCTATTTTTTTTTGTCAGAGTAGGTATTATTGTCATATTTGAGCCACATTTTCATATTGATTATAACGGTGAAAAGTTAGTAAGTGCCCAAGGAAGATCCAGGAAGGAGGGGGGGGGGGGTCATGGGGGTCAAAGGTAGGTAGGTAGCTACACAATAATACACATGCTTCAGAGTCGAATGTATGAATGTGTGTGAATGTTGATAAGATAAAGATAAAAGATTTTTATTCGTGACGTTCACAAAACATGTACGAACATGTACAGACAACAACAGCAAGAACAGAAGAGAACAATAAGTGTGCATCACGAAATGGACCCAACTCAGCATAATGCTAGCTATAAAGCCAGCGCTGGTCTTCCGTAGGGCCCATTCGGTGATGCCACGACAGATAACACAAAAAGATACATATTAAAACATTTGAAAAAGATACACAGAAGAAGTAAATAAGAAAACAGAGAATACAAAAATTTATACATGAAAACGAATTATGAATACAAACAAAACAAAAAGAAAAGAAAAACATAAACACAGACAAAAATTTATAATAGACGAGAAATTATGAACGCGACCATACCATGCGTCAACGCTTGCCTGCAACTGCTAGCGCCAGCGGCGACGTGCGAAACTAAAACTGCATAAGCATGGCATGGCATGGTCGCACCATGGGAAAAGTTAAACTAGAAGATGGACAACACAATATTAAGTGGGCGTAACAAACTCATTACCGCGAGTGTCACTAATCCTGTTCAGCCACATCAAGTAACGGCAATACAGTACAGCTGGCTGTCTATGAGTTCTGCGACATAGCATACAAAACGTAATCCTAACCTAAACTTAAAATTAATAGAAATGATAATAGAAGCGATATGGCAAAGCAAAAGGGACAAAAAACGAACGGTAAGTCTATATAAATACGAGAGACAAAACAAGTTATATGCAACTAGTGTCATGACTCAAAGTTTCCTGTGATTGTTGGTGTAAATACATAAACTGTTTGAGTTTGCATCTAAAACCGTTAACATTTTGCAGGTTCCTTATTGGCGGAGGAATATTATTCCAAATCTTTGCTGCTGCATATCGGAAACTACCACGGAACGCTGATGTAGCATGTCGGGGTGGCAGTAGGTGTATCGCACACTGCCGGCGTTCACGCGTCCTATTGATCGTCAGCTTATCGTAAAGATATTTTGGGGCATTGAACTTCAAAACACCAAAAAGAAGACAAGCTAAATGGAGTTTGCGTCGATGTTGCATTTTTAGCATATTGTGTTTGTTGAGAAATGGAGTGACATGAGCCCTTGAAGGAATGCTGAAACAAAAACGTGCGCAGGCATTTTGGACGCGCTGAATAAGCTTCTTTGTCTTGGCAAGAAGTCGGGGACCATATACACTGTCAACATAATTTAATTTAGAGAGAACAAGAGACTCAACTAACCGTATACGCACATTTTCATTTATATATGGCCTTATTTTATAAAGAATTTTAAGTTTATAAAAACAGCTTCTGACAACATTAACAGTGTGGCGCTCAAACCGAAGGCTACTATCCATGAGGAGCCCAAGATTACGAGCCTCCTGAACTTGCTCAATGGATTGATCCATCAATATCACATTGGCCGCGGGGTTAAACCTAGTCAGTTGTTGTTTGCTGCCGAAGACTAAATATTTGGTCTTGCTAGGGTTGAGCATTAGGCAGTTATTTTTGGCCCAGCATGCAATTTTGCTAAGATCGTGGTTAAGTTTTTCAATTGCACTATCTGCTTCATCTGGCTTGCAAGAAATGTACACTTGGATATCGTCTGCATAAATGTGGTACTTACAGTGTGTGATCTGCGTCCCTATATCAGCAGAGTATAGAATAAATAGGATTGGACCGATAACCGATCCCTGCGGAACGCCTCTCTTAAGGCTAGCCTGAACTGAAGTCTTTATGGTGCCGTTGCTCTGAGTTAGTTTTACACATTGAGAGCGATTATTAAGATAGCTGTCAAACCACTTTACAGCATTATTATCAAAACCATAGTAAGTAAGCTTAGATAAGAGCAGATTAATATTTAAACAATCAAACGCCCGGGAAAAGTCTAGCAGTACTAACAGAGTGCACAAGCCTTGATCCTGGGAACACAAGATGTTGTCAGTGACATCCAGCAGGGCAGTTGCTGTGCCTCGCCCCTTTCTGAAACCTGACTGAACATCTGGTAAGATATTGTTGGTCTCTAAATAGTCAGTTAGTTGTTTACTTACAATTTTTTCTATTATTTTAGAGAGACATGGCAGAATACTAATGGGCCTTAAATCTTTTAGTCCAGATGGGTTTGATATTTTAGGAAGTGGGCGAACAATTGCTAATTTCCAGATGTCAGGGAATGTACATGTCAAGAAAGAGATATTTATTATTTTGGTAATTATGTCTGCAGTATGAGGAAAAGTCAATAATAGCATGTTTAAGTTAATGCCATCACAGCCCTCAGCATTTGACTTAAGGTTCTTAACAATTTTAATTATTTGATCAGAGGTTGATGGGTGCAAATGAAAGATAGAGTCATTAAATCTATGATATTCAAAGTAAGTGAGGTCAGATATGCTAATGTCTGAAGTGCCCGGTAGGGTCAGAAAATGTGTGTTAATTATTTCTGGGTCGCTGAATGAGTTGGGCAGTTCTGTATTTTTTTTGGGCAATAAAGTAGATTTTAAATTTTTCCATAGTGTTTTGGGATCATTTATTTTATTATTTATATTAAGTTTATAATAGGCTGATCTCTCACAGTACAGAGCCTTACTTACTATGGATTTCATGTCCTTATAATATTGTCGTTTTCCCTCAGACCGGTTCTTATGGAAGTCAGCTGCAGCCTTATCACGCAGCCGCATCATATCCTTGATTGTGTCTGTAATCCAGGGGTGAGACCCTCCCTTGAGTGCGATTGTTTTTAGAGGCGCATGGAGGTCGAATAAGAAAAGTAAGTTCTTATTGAATATTCTAACCATGTCATTGACATCTCCGGAATTCAACAGGGGGTCCAAAGTCACACACTGCAAGTCCCTATCAAAATATTCAAGTTGTATATTTTTGAGAGGCCTGTAGGTTATGTGATATGGTTTAGGCTTTTCTAATTTGATATTAAATTCACAGACTATGAGGCAGTGTCCGTAAAGTGTGCCTACATGTTCAATGCATATATTTTTTGCCTTCATATCTGTGCAAATCACATCAAGCAGAGTCTGGCTTTTTTCTGTAAAGTGCGTAGGTTGCGAAACTAATTGTGTAAGTTGAAAACATGTCAAAAAATTATTAAATTTAACTATTCTTGAGTCGGCATTTGTTAACAAATTTATATTGAAGTCTCCTAATACTATTAAGTTGTCATAATTCGGAATTGAACTAATTGTGTCAGAAATTGCGTCAAAAAATAAATCCACGTCCATCCAAGGTGGCCGATAAGCTGTACCAATAACTAGCTTTCTCCCATTCACCGTCAAAGTAAGCCACATTTGCTCAACTAATCTATGCAGAGGATCGACGGGGTGAGGGAATGTACGGGCATTAAGATTGCGTTTAATATAAAACCCAACGCCTCCCCCTCGCGAACGAGTACCCTGAGGCCTGGGTATGTGTCGCAACTTGTAACCTGGGATCACCGGGGCCCGTCCGTCGCCCTCTGCAGTCAGCCAAGTTTCGTTAAGTGCAAGCACTTCAACATCTTGCCGAGTAGTAGCCGCTATGAGATTGTCCTGATTTGTGCCTAGGGAACCTGCATTAAACAAACCTATTTTAAGCTGCTTAATATTGAATATTATAACTGGTTTGGTTTGAGTCATGAACATAGTATGTAGTGATAGATAAGAAACTGTAACGAGTAACAATAATTATTGCATATATGGTGTAAAACAATTGGTACGATGTGTATAAATAAAAAACATACATTGTATAAATAGATACATTTATGAAGTTTGAATTGCCATATCCTATCAAAAAACTTGTAATAGTGACTAACCTAACACAAAACATATTAATTAACTTATATCTATAGTCCCATTTAGTCAAACCGAACTTCTCCCAAAAACCCGTTCAATATCAGCGTCCGACCTGATGCAGACCGCCTGCTTGCCGTCGCTTTGCCGAGCATACACGCGGCCCCTCTTCGTCCACGCGAACCTCCACTGCTGACTCCTACACTCCTCACGGACTCGGTGGAACAGCAGGCGGTTAGTGCGGGTGAGCCGCTCATTGAAGTACACTCGGCGCGGCGGGCCCGGCAGGCCCGCGTCAGCGGAGGTGAAGGTGCGCCGCACCCGGGCGGCACGCAGCAGCTCGTCCCTCAGCTGGCGCCGCGCCAGCCTCACGACGACGCGGCGCGGGCGCCCCGCGGCCCCTTCCCCCCCGGCGTCCGTCCCACCCCGCTCCACCGCGCCGACTCGCTCGGCGAACACCACGTCGCGGGTCTCCAGCGTCACGCCAAGCTTAGCGGCGATGACGGTGACCGTGTGAACCACGTTCTCGCCCTTCTCCTCTGGGATGTGGCCGATGTCCAGGTCAGCGAGCAGAGCGTCCTGGTCGCGGTCATTCAGCTCCTGCTGTAGGCGCGACACTGTCCGCCGCAGTTCATTCACCTCCGCACTGCTGCCGCGGGGGGTCGCCTCCGCCTCCGCCACCTTCCTCTCCACTATTTCTAGGCGGCTCTCGACACCGGCCATACGATCCGTGAGGCTTTTTAAAGTGGCCCGGATCTCCTCTCGGAACTCTCTTTGCTCCGCCATGTACTGATCGAGACGCTCTTGCAGGTCCGACTCTTTAAAGGTAGCAGGCGAGGAAATGACGGTTGGCACGGCCGGCGAGGGCGCGACGGGCAGCGCGGCAGGCGACAGTGCGACGGGTAGCGCGGCTCCGACAGGGGAAGGCGCAGCGGCCACCGAAGATGTGTCCCTTGTTCCTACGTCGCCTTTTGAAGGAGTACAGCCGCTGGACCCGCTCTGCTTTTTATGGCAATCTTTGCAGAGCCAGTTTTTCGGGACAGCTACATTCTCGGTTAAGTCTAAGCCCTCACAGCTCCGATGAAACACCCCATGACAGAGTGCGCAAGTGGCGGCACCTTTCGGGGACAGGTAGCGTCCGCATGTCACGCACTTTCCCATTGCGGAGACGATGTTGCGATCGTTAAGGGAGATACAAGGAGTTTCAGCGATTATCGCTAGATGGCGCTTATATCAGTCCAAGTCACTGACTTTAATATAAAAAGTGTTGGTAAATCTCTTATTATTGTCACTGTATTTAGGTAATATTTGTGAGTTTATATTAGGTACGTATTATTAAGTTATTAAAAAAGAGATAGTTTTAATCAAACAGCTGTTGTATATTGTTTATCCACCTACCCACCAGCGCAAAAATGTCACTCCGTAATACACACTAATAAATGTGCTATCAACGCACTATCACTAGCGCGCGGCAAGCTGCGCTCACTCGCACGACTTTAGACGGCGCCAATGCACACAACGATAACGACGGTTACGGGTAACTGTTCCGAATACTAATTAATAACTTATAAATTACGCGAGCGTAACAGTTTGTGTTACCGTCCGTGACGTCACTCTGTTGCATGTAGAGATAGTTTACCCCCCCCCTGCAAACAAATTTCTATGCATTGGGTGTCAGTTATCTCTGCAGCTGACTATTTGAGTTTTTTATCTGAAGTGTTTCCACTAATTTGGTGACCTTAAAATGTCATTGACCCTGGCCGGGTCGTAACGTCCTTTGTAGACTACATACACAATGTAATGAAGGTAAGTTGCTGAATTTTTAATTTTTCTTTGGAATTTTTATCACACATGACGTGTGGAAGTCATTTCATATTCATATTTAAAGTCTGCCGTCATCCTTATCATATTCTTAACGAGTAATACCTACCTAATACATACAGCGTTGTCTAGCAGATGAAAGTAACTAAACGCAAGTTGGCTTAAACAGCCCAGAAGTTTACAAGTTTCAGTTATACATCTCCGCTGTCTAGTTATTTGAATGCACTGAGAGCTCATTATCCGGGTAGTGTCAGCCCATTCACAAGCCGGCGGCGGCAAGTCTGTCGCTTTCCGCTGCCTTGTATTGCTATTGGTCGCAGAAGCACACACTAGTCGATTTCTCGAGTACCCCCAGCATAAAATGGACTCAAGAACTGTAACAACTAAGTGTAACCGCAGAGCGCATTTATACTTGAACGACCCGAGCGTATGAATCGCTCGTGTTCGGTAAGGGATTAGAATGATACCTTTGGTTAGACTGAAACGACAACGACGGCGCGGAGCTATCTATCTGCGCCCGACGTTTCAATGGCTGAGTAGCTGAAAGTGATATTTAATATCGAAAAATGAACTTTTTCTACAGTGCTGCAGCTTTGTAACCGCGGGTTTGGGAATTAGACGGCACAATTTTATTATTACGGCAATGCTAATCATTTATCACTAGAGTCTGTGCGGAAAGAGAAGAGGCGTGCAATGTATGGGGCTCTATACATTCCACGACTCTTCTCTTAATGAACAGGCATTATAAACAAAACATGTTTTCTGGTACTAAAAAAATAATAAATAGTTCAAAACAAATATAATTTAAAATGTCTTTGTCTATACTATACACTTAAAGCTAACGTTCATAAAGGTTTACGGCACGTTACCTATACGCCGTACGTTAAAAAATGAATTGAAATGGAATGTTATTCCAGTACAGTTGGAATTCAGACACAAGGCAATAAACATCGGTTGGGACGTTCTGTATATAATTCAGCGTAAGTGCTAGAATCGTACTCGTGGGGTGAACAAACCCGCCGGATCGATACCGGCCGAGCTCTCGGGAAATCCACCCGATGCAAATGCTGAGACCTTATGACGAATAAAATGGAAACTTAGCTGCTTACAAGATTCACCTTTGACAATGTCGACGGGAGATTTGAGTGACATCTATTGTCAACTAGCAGTACTGATAAATTCGCTTGACTTGACGCTAGAATAACTCACGTTTTGGTAAGAAAACTGATGTATGGAGTTAGTACTCTTTCCTTACTTATATTTCTCTATGTCTATAGTGAGAAGTGGTGTGAATTTGTTTATTAAAATCCTCCATAATTCCTCGTCGCGTGGGCGTGGAATCAATTAGCGCCTAGTCTATCTTTATCGAATTCTGTTTCTCGTTCAGGGAAATTGTCGAAATCCATAATCATCACATGTACAGTCAGCAGCAGAAGTTGCTCAGCGGGCGAGGCGTTCATAATTACCTTGACGCGCTCTTATTCTCTTAACAATAAAGTCGCGTCAAGATTATTTTGAACACCTCGCCCGCTTAGCAACTATTGCTGCTGACTGTATCAAAATATCTAAGTCTCGAATTAGTAGGACCGGCCTGGTTATTCTGTATGTACTCCGACTACATACATTTTCATTAGGATAAGCTTTGTATATGTCCTATAAAACTATCGCGATGTGTTTTCGTCGCAATGCAGATTCCTTTATGTTTCCAAAGAAGGCCACGGGTGGTGGTCTTGCTACTTTTAAGCTTCGTCAATAGTTAAACGTACTTGGAAAGTAAAATGCCTTAGAGCAGTAACGTATCACTATCCCCTCACTTCATAGAACATAAATGACTCACTTTCAGACTATGAGAAATTAAAAAATGTTTACTTGATTGTGCAAATGTCGAATTAAGCTCGCCGCCTAAGGGCTGATTTAGACGGCGCGCGAACTCGCATGCGATTTTAGTTACATTGCGGACTGTTGGTTACGTCCAATTTAACCGAACGATCAACACCCGCAATGTCATGAAACTCGCATGCGAGTTCTCGCATCGTCTAAATGAGCCCTAATTATTATTGTGTGCCTTGCGACTCCATTGCGGGAATTCCTCTCCTTAGAGTACCAAGGCGATGCCACTAATTAGAACAATCTGAAATACCACATTAGGTGCCAAGTATACCTACCGCGTTGTACAGTCGCCATCAGATATATCGGAGCGGCTAAGGCGCTCACAAATATCTGAACACGCCTCTATTGTCAGGGCGTTAGAGTGCGTGTTCAGATATTGTGAACACCTTGGCCGCTACAGGCCAATTCGAACGTACACTGACTCCAGAATGATATTTTAAATCATGTTTTTAGTTTTATTTAGTTATCGTGCGCCTCGTCCGCGCCAACACAAGTACACCACGGATAAGTGTTTAAAATCCTACTTTTATTGACTTGTATTGCCATATATTTTGATTCAAAATGGTAACTAATGGGAAATATGTACCACCTAAGACGGCCACCGGGAAATGCAAAACAATCAAATTAGAATTTTACCAAAGATACCTTAAGAAGGTTGTTCGTTTTGTAATATTACTGAAACCTGTGCCTGTATCTGTTCCAACTTTTCATTCGTTCTAAGAACTGTTAAATATTTTATACAACCTCGCACAAAAATATGAGTTCTATTATAGAATTAAGTGGATGCCCGAAGTGACTAAAGCCATAGAGAAATATAGTAAGACAAGAGTGCTCACTCCATACATCAGTTAGACTATTAATTTCAGTGTCTACATCTAGCATCGAGTAGCGGAACTATCAGTACTGCTAATTGACAATAGATGTAGCACCGACCGGAAAGTCTTATCTCAACAGCATAAGACTTTCCGGTCGGTGCTGCATCTATTGTCAAATAGCAGTACTGATAGTTCCGCTACTCGATGCTAGATGCTAATAGTCTTTTTGGTACTAAAACTGATGCATGGAGTGAGCAATCTATGTATTATTTTCTCTATGCTAAAGCCCACTCGAGTAACACAAAAGAGAAAAATAAAATAAAAGCGTGTCGACGATCCCTCTGCGGATCCCTCAGCTCTCTGGCAATCTCGATTAGACACTATTTTCGTCGTTGCTTTGTTTTAAGGCGTCGAGAGACGCTCCGAGGTGCCATTGTGGCTTTCCGAGTGAATCCCGCTCCACCTACTAGCTAATGCACCCACTACACTTGGTCTATTTATGTACTGCCTACACTTCTTCCCATGAGATCTTGCACGAGTTTATTTTTTCTGTTCTGAAAACACTTTTCTTCATAAGAACGCGCTTCGATTATTTGGGGCATAATATTTATGGTAGGAAACACACGTTGGAAAGCGGTTACGGTGACCTATAGCGGCATCCTACCTACTTTGTAAAACGCTTACTTAGCTAGGCGGATTCTCTGTTCGTATGCGCTTTTCGCTGAGCATATGAGTTTTCTCGTGGTATTGGCACCGAACGTAGCGCGTAGCTTATTGCAAAAAGAACAGATCCATAAAAGACTAATTAATATAATCTAAATCAGATAATAATCCTTTTCAGATCCAGCCAATTTATATTAATACCGCTGTAACCGCAGGCCAAACCAGACGAGTCCGCCCGTAACGATGCATTTTGTAAGCCTTGAGAATGGGCGCCAACAAAGCTATGTTGCTAATAAAGAAACTGTGAACAAAGAAAATGAATAATAGCAACACGAATCGATCAAAATGCTAGTTTATGTCTAATAAAAACAAAATACTTGGCCCACAGATATTGTATTGTCGTCTTTCATCAAAACTATAAAATCTTTCCAAAAGAACGAGTGTTGTCAATAAATTAAAACCTTAATTAAAATTAATTAATAGAATTAGTTTTAACTTATTTTAAGGAGATAATGAACGATATATTCATAAATACCTAGACAAAATAGAACACATCGGCATCGGTACAAGTAAGTATGTAGGTATATAAAAATATTTGAATTCGTTTTTACTAAAACGGCTCTCAACATTCAGTAAAAATATTAGACAGTTATATTACTCTTATTTACGGTTATTTTATATTATGTATAAGTAGACTTGAGATAACATGCGTGCGACAGAGCGGAAAAGATATAAAATGAGGTAAAACTCAAAATCTATCAAATTTTTTATTTAGGGTTTAAGTAGGTACTTTTGTTTGTCTGATCATCGCTCGGTCACCGATATTGTGCATTGAAATGAAAAGTGCAGTGGCACTAGACGCGGCGGCGGCGGCGCCCCCACAGCACCTGTTCTACGAAACCGAATGACCTAGTTCTGGTGTGCCGCATCGCAACAACTGTGTCGCCGCAAAAAGCGGCAGTGCACGGAATGTTCCAGTAATTATACCCAGATAAGCCGACAAAGGAGCGTAGGTTATAGAAATTGGAAAGAGGTTTCTTTTAATATTTTAATTTCTTTTTGAAGGGCCTCAGGCTGTTTGGATGACGGGGCCTTAAAGGGTTGCGAGGCGGCATATTTAGTTTGTAGCCCACTTTCGAGTTCCACTAAAATTGTGAAGTGTTCCTGCTAGTTAAGGCTCCGTGGGTTCTTGTCTCACTCTCACTTAGCGTAAGCGTCAGCGGATATCATGTTTTTGAATAGTTATTTTTTTTATAAGTTTTAACAAAAAAAAGCAATCGATGAGTTCGATCAAAAAAAAAAACTGCGAATTTTATACTTCTTAAACTTTCATATTATTAACTTTTGTGCAAAATTTGTTACAAGTTTTTAAGGTGCGTGTCATGCGTATGTTCGTGATTTTTCCCCATGGAGTGAAAGTTACTACAAAAAGCCATCTAGATGACTATTCATATGTATTATTTTTTTAGTAAGTTTTAACAAAAAAAAAAGCAATCGATGAGTTCGATCAAAAAAAAAATGCGAATTTTATACTTCTTAAACTTTCATATTTTTAACTTTTGTGCAAAAATTGTTACAAGTTTTTAAGGTGCGTATGTTCGTGATTTTTCCCTATCGAGTGAAAGTTACTACAAAAAGCCATCTAGATGACTATTCATATGTTTGGCGTATTTATGATCTCTTAAAGCGTTAGGATTTTTCAAAACTTTACTGGCTGAACCTACTGCACCTTAACGATGAGTCAATGACTGACGTCACAGTCACACCAAAGTGAAGATTCTGATTGTAATAACAGGTTATGAATTTGATCTGCATTTGTTATGGATAGGTATGATCTTTCAGTGTCAAAGGTGACAATTCTTCGACGAGAAACGTCACTTTTGATACTGACAGATCATAATTTCTCTTTAGCGGAGCGAGTTAGCTTGCATTCGGCCCTCAACAGGTAGGTACAGGTACGTCTTCTGATTATTTTTACATATAGCTTTGTTGGACCTTCCTAAAGTTTCAAATCAGTTTTCATTTATGTAAGTCGAATTCTATAGCTCACTAGATATGATTGCTAGCACATTTCACGAATAGAACATACTTACTGATAGTTCGTCATTGATTCTAGGACTGTCGTCCAAAAAAGATAACACCTCTCTACAACAGATTACTTATCTCTAATTACGCGTTTAAACATCGTTGGTTAATCTATTTTTTTTAAGTCAGCGGCGAAGTGTAAAACAGACAATTAGGTCCAATAGAGAAAATACGAAAGGTTGAGGGGGCGGCGAAGGCTGTGCGGCGGGGCGGCGTCAGAGGCTCAAGGCCCTCGGTTTTGACTGCGAGCGCCACTGCGGGGCCTATGCGTATTTCTACGTGTACGAGGCACATTACAAATAGCTGACCCGAAGTAGACCTTATTTCCAAGCAAAAAGGTTTACGAATAGTCGATATATTTTGTGGGTAAACCTCCGTTTCGGCCAGTCTCGCCGGAGCTCGAGGGATGATCGTGTAGGGATCTCATTTACATAACATCTTGCCCTTTTGGGTGCACAAATACTTAGGATTTGTTTGTGCCTTGTTGTGTCAGCGATATTATACATACTTTTTATGAAACTGGTCAACTTAGAATTAAGTATCTAAGTAATCTATGGTTAATGAACTCTTTAACGACAGATATGGCAAAGAGACATTAGGGGCATTAGGGGGAGGGAGGGGGTCAAGAAAATGTGACATATTGTGACATGGGGGAGGGGGGAGACACAAACTTTGTGACGTCACTTTAACTTCATCAGTAACCGAATTTTTTTTTAAATTATTTTATTCGCTGTACATTTAAATAACAAGTTTTTAAAACGATAATCATTTTTATTCGTTTAATTTTCTTTCCTAAGCAGTTTTGGGTTATAAAATTACTAATATTTATATCGTCAAAAATATTTTGATAAAATATTAATAATACTTAGGTACTTACTTAATTCGATTTGGCGATTTCGTAGAAAAAATGTGACGTAACACTAGGGGGAGGGATTTGCCAAATGTGACCAAGTGTGACAAGGAGGGGAGAGGGGTCAAAAACCCTAGAAATTCGTGTGACGTAATTAATGGATGACCCCTTATAGCAAATTTTGGTTAGAAATCCTAACCATAAAATGTAATGATAAATACAAATTAAGTAGGCGCTCGAAATGAATATAATCCCTGGCGACAGCAGTAAGCTTTAAAAGTACTGAGAGATAATGACAATTTGTCATCATGCTTTAAAAATGTAACAATATATGTATTCCAAACTAAACAACTTCGGTTGCACCTTTTAGGTATTGACTAATCACAATAATTGAACATGACCCCCTAACGGAAATAACTAATAGGTGCCTAAATGTAGGTACCTAATATTACTTATAAAAAATAACCTTGACTAATGAAGCAAACACAACACCAACTGAACTACATTTCCATGTAGCCACCATTATAATCGAGCGGATTATAAATAATTATTCTCGCCTGAAATATACTTCCGTGTTGACCTCGTCATTCCAAACCTGTTGGGTTGTTTCTATCGCTACATACTTATATGGCGGTACGCGAGCGATTGCCTACAGCCCTACAACGTATACCACAAATAGGCGGTTTTCTGTGACCACAAACCACAACTATTTATGTTACTTACTGAGTAAGTTTTTTAACCATTATTTATCTTACATACTTAGTAAGTTTTTTAACCATTAAAAGTGTTAGAACATTATTTAACCCTGAAACGCACTGTGTAGGACGCAACATAAAAGACTACAACATCTTAATAAGAACAACATAAGTATAGTACGGCTCTTCTGAGGTGAACTTTTCGCTTCAAACGTTAATCTTTCAAACAAAGGCCATTGTCTCTATTATCGCATTGCCGCTAGCTCCCGAGTTAGCACGTACCAGTACAACATTCATATTGAAAAACAACCGGTATCGTCATAGTATTAAGGTTCAAATTTAATGTCACTGATATTCTAGATATTACGTTTTGGTAGTGTAGGACGATAGACCGCCCCGGAGCGATACGGCACTCATATTATTTTGATACTTAGTGTGGTGTGAAAAATGAAACGTGTATATAGTAGGAAAACTAATACAAGGTAAAAAATTCGTTAAAACACCTCTTCTCAACGTTTCTAACTACCATACGTTGTAAAAAGTATACAATCTACTACATTTCTCCACTCTACCGAAAGTTAAGTCAGGCCTCCCACACAACATCACGTAATATATTGACATACCTAAATTGTTGACGCGTTTTTGAATTTAATATGTTTATCACGGTACGATACCCGAAGGGTGCTTCACTAAAGTGGACTCTTACAAATCCTTCATCGTTCGTCCAGTTAAGGTTTTCATAGAGCATATAGGGTAACAGCACCAGTGGCCAGCCAGGGACCAGTGGTCAGCCTTTTGAGTCGTTTATTGGTCATAAATATCTGGTATATTCGTTTAAACAAATCGCGAGTACTCAAATAGGAGCTTTGATTCCTTATTGGTTAATACGTCACACGACAGGTGCGGTGAGGGAACGGGGGGAAGAAATATACTCGTTCATACAGGTGCTGTTTGTCGACGAGTGCAATTGTGTCATGTCCGCCATATTTTTTACTGCACATGGTGTTCTCTTAACAGGCAAGAAAAACTATGTTTTCATGTTAAAAGTTATTGTTTTTGTTAATGATTGGTTTATTTATTAGTTTATCTATTAAATTGAATTATGTTTTAATGAAAATATCAATAATTCACTTATAAATTAAGGGGGCTGGCCACTGGATAACACTTTTTTCCAAAAAATCCAGTGCCCAGCCCCCCACGGCTGACTTTTGGGTTATTCTTTAATTTTATTATTTTCGAGCCAATGCGACCGTTAGGACCGTTAAATTTCAATTTTCAAATTTAGTTAGGCATGCCCTAGTCAATTTAAAGTAAAACCCAGTAGTCAGCCGCATTTGAAATTACGTTTTAATGCGGCTGACCACTGGAACTTCTTCACTTCACTTCGCGGATCCAAAACTCAGCCTTTGACCTTGCTTAGTACGTCGCCGCCAAACATATGTCCACATTTTTAAACCCTATCTCATTGAAATAAGGTTCAAAGTTTCAAACGTGTATGCATATTTTTGACGTTAACTATACATAACTATCATTTTGCTTTTTCCTGGTAGGTATATGACTTTGTATATTAATGATAATTAGATCTGCATAGACTCGTTTCATTATTTTTTACCGAATACCTACTAGGAACATTATTACATATATATTACCTGATTTACCTCGTTAATTTTTGACGGAATAATTATTAGAAAATAAATATTGCGATTCTTAGTTTGCAAGAATAGTGTTAGTTAAGTACATAGGTACTTAACTAACAAATTTCGTGTCATAAGAATTGTATGTATTATAAGAAAAAATAAATATAATAATATCGTTGGTTATGATATAAATATTAGTGATTTTATGAATAGTTTATAAAGGCTGAGTACTGGGTACACAGAGGCTGCTTACTGGATTTTGGAGGCTGACTACTGGAGAAAAGTGCCACTTTTTGTTTAAACTTAATTAGAGATATTATAAAGAGGATAGTTATTTTTTTTAATATTTTGTTTTAAAACTATGATAAACAATTGATCTAACCATGTCATTTGTTTAATTATCCGACTAATCCTGTAGAAATGCCGAACGTTCAAACTTAAAAAAGTCGTTATAAGGCTGACTACTGGTGCCTTTACCCTACCCATGCTCTCATGACTCGTACTTTTTAAAGTTGATTGTTGCTCTATCCGTCCGTCTATGATAAGTCGTATAGAGCCTAAGTAGTGATATTTACTCGAAATATTTATTTGAGTATTTATTAACAAAATTCATCGAAGCTAACTTAAACTGGCTGGGTATACTATTACTAATGAACGTACAGCTGGTAGTAACCGTAGTAACATACTGCTAGAATTCTCCATATGTCCATTACCAGTGCGTGCATCTATTTACCATATGTGAACGTCGGTTGGGGCGGCGGCTTTCAACGAAATTGCTTTTATTTCCGCTGCAAATACTGTAATTGCGCTCGCGAGTGTTTGCGGAGTTATATGAGCTATCTAATTGTACAGCCAAGATGGCAACGAGACATGGAATATAAAAATAACTGTTTATTTTGGTTGGGGGTTTTAAAATACTGGTAGAGTTTATATACTCTATTAAGATATATATACCATACGTCAGTTTTTTCCATATCACAATAAACAAATTTACAATAGTGTAAACATATATTATCTTTCGACTGTATACCAACAGTTAAGTTCGAACTTTTATACCAATACAACATTTCAACAACAGTGAAGGAAAGGCAACCAACTCTACCTACTTAATTAAATATCTTAGTAGTCGAGGTTACGTTATCAAGTTTATTATTTTACTTAACTGTTATATTTTGCATTTTTATAGCAAATTAGACTATAGGTACTTAAATACTAATCGATTGCAGGTAGACTAATTATACTTCTCATCGGAAGTTAATATTTCCATCTTTTCTATCAAACTAGCCGTTGATTAATGGAATTAAATATAATATTAAGGATGAAAACCAAACTATTTTGGGTTTTATGGTAAGTATGTATAATATCCCTACGTATAAGCATAAATGCGAAAGTAAGTTAACTCTGTCTGTCTGTCTCTGTCTCTTAAACCACTAAACCGATTTAGATAAAATTTGGTATGGAGATATAGTTTGAGACTTGGGAATGGACAACAGGGTGGTTTTTATTAATCATCAACATAATTACACGCAGACGAAGTCGTGAGCAGAAGCTAGTAGCCATATAATAGTTATAATATGAACGTTCTACGTTCTACACTACGGAAGAAGATCCCCAAGGGTCGAGAAACACTCACCGTCTATTGGTCGCCTTGCTGAGTTCTCACTGAGTATAGTGACTACCTGTATGTCTAAATAAACATTCAACGACCTTCTCATTCCATTAAGGCCTCATGATCATGACTTAGCGATTTCGTCAGCACAAAATCACACAAATTGTATTACTTATAACAAAACCATGAGCTGGTATGGAATGTCTTGTTTTGCTAAGTCAGTGCGCACCTTGTGCTAAAATGATGTGTAAGTGCGCGATTAGGGTTTGCTCCCGGGAAATACCGGTACCGAAAGTACCGGGAATTCCCGGGATTTAGAGCCAAGCAAAGAACCGGGATTTCAAAATTAAAATCCTGGTACTCCCGGGATTTTCGGGACTAAAATTTCCGGTACAATATTTGACTGTTTTCTGTTACATAGCATGAAATATCATGTTTTATAAAGAAAATAAATATGTATATTTTATCAATCTAAGGCTGATGGTAATACTTTTACGGCTGACCACTATATTAAAATAAATTTAATAAAAAAGTCAATGGGTTTGACAATGCCGACAATATAAAATTGCGTAATTTGATACTTTAAGGGCATAATTGTTTGTACGATAAATAATTTTATACGAAAAATTAGTTATTTCATATTTGTATACTAACTAGAAGCAAAAATAGAGACAATTTTGTAATTAATAAAATACTACTTTTAATTCAAATTCAAACACGGTATAAGAAACTCACATATGATAATGATATTTTAAATGAATTAATAATTCTGGCTGAATAATTTCTTGATTTGTCGTATTGATAGTTCTGTTATTATATGTTCGAAGTTCCACAGCCCATTTTGAACGCATGCAAAATTATCATTTTTTTTTATCCTTTTTCACAAAACGTCTTACATATTTAAAAAAAATGATGATATTACTGAGCCACAATTCATTTTTGCCAATCAACAAAGATAGTAAAAATATCATGTAGTTTAGGAAAAAAAAACAAATTATATTAATGATTGTGTGACTTAAAGACACATATTATGGTACAAAAGAAGTGTGTACCTTCACTGTGCTACTTTTTTATTGTCTTAAGAAAAATTCGTGGTCGTTTTACGCTTTTTTTTAACTGAAAATTGATGTGAAAACTGATTTTTGAAGGCAGTCCCGAAAGTACCGAAAATACCGGGAAATCCCGGTTCCATTTTTGCCCGGTACCGAAAATCCCGGTTCTTTTAAATAGTACCGGTTCTGCAATCCCTATGCGCGATACATTATTGACAGTCAGATTTCACGGTAGCTGCATTTGGATTAGATCAATAGTCAAATAAATTTTAATATGTCTGATAAAAGTTTGATAGTTATTTCAAAGATTAAATCACTACGTTTTTATTAAAGCTATTTAACACAAGTTTGACACTATTATTATTTAAAGTGTCATTCAATAGAACTTGCTAACTATGTAAACAAACCGCCATACTAAAATTGACACTGAATGTCAATTTACTAGTAACTTTTGTTTACATAGTTAGCAAGTTCTATTGAATGACACTTTACCTATTATTTGTCATAGAGTAAAAATACGAATACGAAACCTCGCGAAACACTAACTATAAATTACAGCTAGGAATTACAAAAAACGAATTACCTAATACATTCCTAACCTGGGGGTAATTACCCCCGTGGGGGTAAAACTGGTATTTTACGGGGGTAATAAGCTAACCTATTTTAACAATACAACAAACGTACACGTTTTATTTTTTATTACCATTGGGAGGAGGAGTAAAATCAGGTTCCCTAGTTAGTCATAGGGGTAACCGGACTGAAAAGGTTAGGAACCACTGACCTAATATAATCTTTTGTGTAGGCATCAATCAGTTGGTATGGTATAGTTCGTTATCTTTCGCTCCTGCCTGTCTTTTGTAGGTTGGTTTTTTTCTGATATCCTAGAGCGCCAACCTCTTTTAGTGTAACAGACTAACTATCTTAGGTCAAAAGATATTTAAGTAAAATAATAAAGTTGACATTGTCAATCAAACTGTTAATGCGGAATGATGCGGAAAACCTATGATACCATTCTAACAAAAAAAAAAAGAACCTATGATACTTTATCTATGCTTTGATGCGGAAAATAAATAAAAAGCTCAATCTAGACCGAAACCATACTTAAACTAGACTATTAAAACTTATAAACCATGATCCAGAATATACAGGTAAAAATCTTAACAAAATCGATATAATAGTGTAAGAAAAAAAACTGAACGTAAAAATGGTAAAATCGACAAAATGTGCATACCAAACATTCTACCGAAATCAAAACATCTTAGACAAAAATAGGTAATATGTTGCGGAGCTAACATGAAAAGGCAAATATAGTTATTTGTACAACAAGTGATCAAAGTTTGATATTTCTTCGAGTGCTTATTTTGAGTCCCGTGCAAGCGAAAGATTCTATAATAGATTCACTCGCTACGCTCGTTTACGCTAAAATTTCTCTACACTCGCTACGCTAATTTAGAATCTTGAGCGTAGTAAGGGACTCAAAAGCGCACGAGATGTAAATAACTTTGATCTCGTGTAGTACACAACATTTTTCACCTCAGCGCAGTGAGAACATACCTATTAGACAACTTGAAAAATGTAATCCTTGTTCATCACTTAATACCTGCACTCATGTTTTCTTAAGATATACAAACAATTAAGTTTAATTACCGCAATGGAACACAAAAACAAAACGTAATAATAAATTCCATTAAAATAATATAGAAATAACAAACATTAACTGACACTTCAATCGACAACATTTTTGAAAAAAAAAATCTTTGTAAGATACGGTCCGAATTGCGGATACGTACTATTTGTCAACTATGGTAGAAATTCTTAAAAGTAAAATAATTAATTTTGCGTGATGATCTGTGTATTTTTTGAGTTCGATATTTTAATTGTACAATAAAATACCTAAAATATAGTATTTTATCAGTTTTTATTAAATCTTAAACTTTATTTTTATTTATTAATTATTAAGAATTCATACTCGTACGTGGTTTGGAACGATGCGGTCTGAAGTTTTTCGGGGGTCTATTATAAACCGTGAATATACTGTTGAATGTCGTTTTAACTTTTTTTTGTCTGTTTCTTTTTGCTAACAGTGTGAAAGGGACAGATATAATAGAACCCAAGTATTTCGAACTTTTATTAGACCCCGCATGTTGAAATGACATTTGACTATAAAGGTCACTTGAATGTCATTTTGTCTCACTCAGTGAGCAAAATCGCATTTTGCTCACTGTTTTTAAGAATCAAAATACCCTTGTTCGAGCTGCTGAGGTGAATAATAATTTTCGCCTTATCCCTGATCAGGTGATGAGGGTGTCATTTTAGTACATATAATTATTTTTTATATTTCCGTTAAGAAAAAACTCTCGGCTCTTTCGAGCCCGATCATTATAGGCATGCGTGTGGATATAGACCCAACAGGTAGAGGCCGTTTGGAGAGCTTTGAAGTCATGTAGAGTTGTAGACCAAGTCTGAACATCGTAGGTTAGAACTGGAAGTATACGTAACCACATTGGAGAAGAAGCCTTCGTTTTAGTGACAGAGGTAGGTCGCCCTTCTTCAGGTGCATCATTGTAGCTCTTCCAGGCATGGTGGCGAAAGTGAGGTTGTTTTTTAAAATGCTAACTATTTTAAATCATTTGCGATTCAGGGATGTAAAGTTTTTCAAATTTTTGTTACAGTGAAGTGTCCATGCTCGCTGTCTCCTTCCAGCCTAATATATATTTCTTTTTGGATGGGTAAGTGAAAAGATTGCGGTAGGTAAGTACAAGTAGTATGTTGTGTAATGTAAAAACAAATAGTGCAGGTAGGCAGAACTATCACGAGTTAGTATGTAGACTTTATTAATATTGAGTAATCACATAAATTCATAAAATAAGTAATAGGTAAAACTAAGGCTAATCAGGAGCATATGTTCGATTTTGGGACTTTTGTTTCGAGTTTATGATTTTAATATTTCATAATCGCTAACAGTTTTAAGACTATTCGCTGTAAAACAAGGTATCCATAATCATTTAATATTAACAGCTACTAATTACTGTCGTTCCAACGTAATAAACCAACTTGTTTCCGTAAAGTTATCAAATAGTCCCATAAAGTGGAGATGTTTCTGGTTCATATTATGTTCAAGGGGTAATTCTATCTTACTGAAAGTAATATTAACCGTAGAAATTACTTTCTGGAAGATTATTACTTACTTCCGTTGAGGAAAACGTACGTGACGTATGAGTGTAGCGTGCGCGCGTACTAATATAACAAATTCACTAATATTTACGTAACGGCGAGGTCAGCAGCTACACGAATTGTATAACAAGTTGTGTCACAGCGGTAATAAGTAATTATTTATTATCTACCTACTCGTTTTCCTGTCCGTTACCTACTTAATCTGAGGGCGTAAAATTCTATTGCAGAGGTAAGTACTCGTAAATAATTACTTGTACAGCTACCACTAGTTTGGCATTGACTTAAACGCTAGCGTGAACGTAACTTCCTTTCTATACACTCCCTCGTACTGGCATATTAGTGCGAGCAAGATGTATAGAAAGTAAGTTACGTAGTGACTCGTGGTACGGGTACAGATCCTGGAAATCCTGTGTGACGGAGCCTTAAGACATCCCACAGGTCTCCTGAAAATTGCCTCTTGTGTGTCTGTTGTGTATTGCGTAATATAGCTATATAGTTAGGTACCTAACATGTGAATGCGTAATTTCTTTAAAATGATGTTAACTATATACTTGGACATAAATAATGATAGTCTTTTATAAAATTCGAGACCAGCACCATTATCCACACAGGCACTTAACTGACGATTGTGAACTTTATTTCAAAGATATAAAGTCTACATATGGCCAATAGTCCCTGTATTACTGAAATGTTCTTCCACCAGAGTACAGCACTAGCTCAAATCGTAAACTAATAGAATAACTTATATAATACTACCTTTTTTTTTTTTTTTTTTTTTTTTTTTTTTATTTGTTATTATTAATACATGAATACTTATAATCTAATACAGTTCCCTGCAAAACTGTTTGCACAGTTTGACTGCAGGCGCGAGTCTCTGTTGTAAGTACTTACATAATCAACGTAATTAACATATTAAAAATTAAAACTAACATCGTAGCTATAACTAACTTCACTTGAGTGACATTTGCAGGCACAGGCATACAATTGTCACCCAAGTGTTTTCAGTAAGTGCAGCATTAGTGCTTTTTTAAATTTAATTTTATTGGGCTCGAGCCTGATATTTTCAGGCAGACTATTTAAAAAATACGGCAACCTTTTTCTTAATGTTCTGTCTCCATAATAGTTAGTAACGCGGGGTATTTCATATTTTTGCACAGCCACTGATCTTGTATTATGTTTATGTTCTAATCGTGTCGAGATATGCACCCTATTGCCATGGTTGCTAACTGCTAAGAGATATTTGTGTTTTAAGCTGACCGGGAGTATTTTACAAATTTTAAATAGTTTATTGTAATTACCTTTACAGCTGTTTCTAGTTTTATTATTGACAAGTAACTTTAAGAATCTAATTTGTAGCGCTTCTACTTTATCCATGTACGATTTAAAAGTGAGACCATAGCAATCAAGAGCATAACTTAACAAGGATTCAACTATGGCAAAGTATAAGCATTTTAATACATTAGTCGGTACTTTAAAGCTAAGGTGGTAAAATCTTCCTAATAAAATCCTAAGTTTGCTACAAATATAATTTATATGTTGTTGCCAAGAAAATGCGGAATCTATTTTGACACCTAAGTATGTAACACAATCAACTTTTTCTATTGGTATACAATGGCAATCGTGTAAGTTATTATGAAGGCAAGTGAAACTGTGGGTGTACATAGGGAGGGGCATTTCTGTTGTACTTAAATATGGCGATTGTATAATTAGGAGCTTAGTTTTATCTGAATTCAATATAATGCCATTGTCATGAGACCACTTAACTACTGAGTCTATGTCTTGTTGAACTAGACGACAAGTTTCTACCATATTGTTTCCTGCGCGTAGGGTGCATAGATCGTCCGCAAACATGTGTGCGGAACAGTTTCGCAAAACTCCACATAAGCTATTTACATGCATTAGGTAACACACTGGGCCACATACGGAGCCCTGTGGTACTCCACAATGTACCAGTGTCTCATCACTTAGGTCGTCACCAATCTTAACGCGGTATGAACGTGATGTGAGATAGTCGCGAAACCATTTGTTTAGCGGCTGTCCCACACCACATTCGGCCATTCCATTTAAAAGGGTGTTTGTTTCTAAAGTGTCGAATGCTTTTTTAAAATCATAGAAAATTGCTACAACAAATTTTTTATCGTCTAAGTACGTATTTATTTCATCAGTGAATTTGGACAAAAGAGTGGCAGTACTTCTATTTTTCTGAAACCCATGTTGATCATCATTTAATATACTGTTTTTTTGAAGGAAGGAGCTTGTTTGACTAATTATACATTTTTCAACTATTTTATCTATACTGGAGAGAATGGATATTGGTCGATAGTTTGAGTATACTTTACGGTCACCCTTTTTATGGATTGGACGAATTATAGATTCTTTTAACTTATTAGGGTATTTATGTTGAGCAACTGATAAATTAATTAATTTGGCTATGACTGGACTTACTTTATCTACGACTAGCTTCAGATCAGACATGCGTACAAGATCGCTCCCCGGCGCTTTATTTTTATCTATTAGATTAATTACACGTTTGACATCTTTGCTATGCACGGGTTGCCATCTCATACACACGTCCGCCTTGTTTACATAGTTGTTTCTATCTAACCATGTATCGTTACACGTATGCTTAATTTGTTCTATCTCGTTTGAAAAGGTAAATGCAAACTTATTACAAATGTCTCTAATAGTGTTACCTTGGTTTACCATATTACTAAGGACGGAACTGTCTAATGGGATTTTATTATTTCCTAACAAACTGTTTATTTTCTCCCATACTTTCTTAATATTATTATTACAATCTAATATACTTTGTTTATCGTATTCATTTTTACATTTCTTAGTTGCTTTATTACACTTATTTCTATATTTAGTGTAATCTAGTCTTTTTAACATATTCTTTGGATCATTACACCAAACTACGAACAATCTATCCCGTTTTGAGATCATTTTTTTCAAATTATCACTTATCCAATTCTTATTATCTCTAATATTATTTACGTCTTTTGTCGGTTGTATTTTATAACATGCATCATAAATATTTTTAAACATAACAGTAAAGCTTTCATATAATTTAATTGGGCATTGTATATTTAACAAATCTTCAAAATTAGTTTCTAATAACTTCTTTCTTACTAGACGATTATCGAGTACGCGCCTAGTAACAGCGGGCGCGGGCGCGCGCGTCGCCGTGCCGCCCGGCTCGTGCCGATTCCGCGAAATCGCGGCGCTCGCGTTCCCGCGTCCGCTAGCTACTAGTGGCTGTTTCCATTGTATTACAGCTGAAGTTAAGTAGTGGTCTGAAATCTTGTGGGTAATGACAGCTGAGTCTATGATAGATAAAGGTGCTCTAACGTATATATGATCTATGCATGATTCTACAATTTTTCCCATAACAATTTCTCTTCGTGTGACATCCTTAATACATTTTACAAATCCATGTTCCGATAAGATGTTTTCATACGCTATAACTCTACTTTCATGACAATTTAACAAATTAATATTAATATCTCCACAGATTACGACCTTAGAAGTTCTAGGTATACTTTTTAGAAGGTTACGAAACTCAGATAAGAATTCTAATACTCTGTCTTGTTTCTTATAACGTGGTGGTCTGTATATGGATATCACATAAACATGATCGTTATTATTATTGATGGAAATGGAAACACACTCTGCCTACCTATGTATTTTTTCCTCTATGCCTATACTATGCCGGAGACAATTTTTTTGACAAGATTTCACAGATTATTTGTTAATAAATATTACATTGATGCATCAAGGCGGTTTGTTTACTGTTTGAGCTAGTGGCACCCCCTACGCAGAGTTTTGCGAATTAAGAGTGTTGTTGTTATGTATGAACCTGAAAACCACTATCATCATCTCTACATGATGCACATTAAAAAACTATAGGTACTAGTAGGAAAATAAACTAATTCTGAGTAAAAATAATATATGACAAAGAATATAATAATAAAAAGGTAATGAGGAAACTAGGTTCAGCGTTATGAGTTTGGAGAGGTGTGACCGACTAGGCGAGCTCTCCGCACACTTAACGATCACTAAAATTCACTAACACGACTTACACGACACGTTCGCGCGACCTAAATTCAGTTAAATCAATATAAATAATAGCTTATTGAACTATTCACTTAAAAGTTTTTTTAAAGACGAAATTTTATTGATGTGGCGTGTATGTTCCGCGAAAATGTTGGGAGAAATCATGAAATGTTTGTCTTCTTAAATTGATAGCCATCAGAACAATTTACAGTCTGTCAACACTCGGGTCCAGCGAGGATAAGCATCCAACACTTCATACATTTTCAAAGTTTCAACGGGTACCGCCTTAACTACTACGTTTTTATGAAACCGTAATTTCCGTATTAAAATAAGGCCGGATACACGAGATTCTAAAAGGACACTAATATTTTAATGTATGACTTAAGAGGTCTTATGTGATTCCTTTACCGTTATAAAAATGCTGTTATGGGGGCCGATTTTTAGGGTTCCGTAGCCAAATGGCAAAAAACGGAACCCTTATAGATTCGTCATGTCTGTCTGTCTGTCCGTCTGTCTGTCCGTCCGTATGTCACAGCCACTTTTCTCCGAAACTATGAGAACTATACTGTTGAAACTTGGTAAGTAGATGTATTCTGTAAACCGCATTAAGATTTTCACACAAAAATAGAAAAAAAAAACAATAAATTTTTGGGGTTCCCCATACTTCGAACTGAAACTCAAAATTTTTTTTTCATCAAACCCATACGTGTGGGGTATCTATGGATAGGTCTTCAAAAATGATATTGAGGTTTCTAATATCATTTTTTTCTAAACTGAATAGTTTGCGCGAGAGACACTTCCAAAGTGGTAAAATGTGTGTCCCCCCCCCCTGTAACTTCTAAAATAAGAGAATGATAAAACTAAAAAAAATATATGATGTACATTACCATGTAAACTTCCACCGAAAATTGGTTTGAACGAGATCTAGTAAGTAGTTTTTTTTTTATACGTAATAAATCGCCTAAATACGGAACCCTTCATGGGCGAGTCCGACTCGCACTTGGCCGCTTTTTGAATTTTGGTCGCTCGATTTCGTCACTCGAAAATAGGTGGAAAACGGCGAAATGCTGATTTTTGAAATACGAGCAATATAAATTGGGAATCTAGTGGTATTGAATACTCGTTTTCAATTCTATTAGTAGAATTTACATGCCTAGTACCTAGTGGAGATATTACTGAACGAAATACACGAAATCGAGAGGTCGAATTTAAAAAATCGGCCCCCAGGTCTATTTTATTGGATTTTGGCCTAATATATGCCCCATTTATTATAGTGATTACTGCAATTTTCTGCCGTGAGAAGTACTAGCACAAACCGTAAATAACGTAGTAACATAAGATATGCACTATGCCGTAAACAGCTTTTTGACAATTTTTCACAGATAATTTTGTTACGTCAAGGCAGTTTTTTTGCCGTTTATGATAGTACGCCCCTGCGCAGAGTTTTGCGTAAGTAATATTAATAATTATCTCCTTGTTTTGACACTAGTAAAACAGCGACGTAGCTCATCTGTAAGCTTCTCGAAGCTCATTTAAGCCGGAACGCCAAAATGGAGTAATTTATAGGTATATTGTTCCGGTGTAAGAACGCGTGCCTATAACGTAATACGCGCGCAGGTGCGCGCCTTTGAAGCCTATTCGAACGTTCACTTGACATCAAAACAATGTATGAATGATTTATATTCATACGTAAATCATTTAATTATATCTTATCTTATACCTTTAAACGAGCAATTCTTTTTTTTTTGGGATCTCGGAAACGGATCTAACGATTTGGATTAAATTTGGTGGGTCAATTTTCAAATAGGCATATCGCACTTGAAGGTCCAAAAACGGCGAAATTTGCCGTTTTTCGCGTGTCCCAGTGGCGGCATAGCCCAACAAAAAAAATCATATCTTTGGATGTAGGCAACGTATTACTAATAGCTTTATATGTTTATAAAGAGCATTTTCTAGAGAATTTGTTTAATAATTTCGATAATTTAATGCGTTATTTAATAAAACAAGGGAAGCATTTTTATCGTTGTCCCGCGCGGCACTTGTTTTGTTATGTCTTAAAGATACCCCCCAAAATCTTCTTTGAGTATTGAATAACAATTAGATTAACTTTACGACGCAATAGCGCGGTTAGTTGGGCGTCTAGGTATCACCATTAAACATGCAAGCGGAAACAGTTTTATTTATGTAAAAACAGGTAATAATCTCTTTCGATATATTTTGGTACGACTACAATGACATTTGTATGGACGCTTCATATGTGGTACACAGTCGAAATAAAAATGTGTATTTCATAATAATAGTTGCAAATATAGTGTTAAAATATATAGTAAAATAAATAGGTGAATCGGTTATATAGTGTAAGAAATTTCGCCAAAAAATATTATTGACGACATTTGTATGGCGACATTTGTACGGCTATTTTGACCGTACAGATGTCAATTGTGGCATACAAATGGCGACATAGTGCCATACAAATGTCGTATAGGCGTCATACAAATGTCGTCAGGGTCTTGCAAATGCTACAAAATTAATTAGGGCGAGCGAAGCGAGCCCTATCACTATTCGACAAACTATGCATTCTTGTGGTACACTTTACGGAAAAACTATCGCACTTATAGCTTTGAAATTTAACATAGTAATTTAAATTCATGTCTAGATGTGTTATCAAACATAAAAATATCAATTTATAAACCTAAAAAAATAAAATAAAGGAATAACACTTTGTATTACTACTAGCGCCATCTGTTAGAAAAAATATGAATTAAAATTCGTGTGTACTATGTGCTAACAACGATGAATAAAAATCTCACTTCGTTCGGTTTGATTCCCAATTTAGCAATTAAGTTTCTCTGAAAACTGGAACATTCAATCTTGCTGTATATTCACTGCGGAGGTCAATTTACTCGTATGTTCTGTTCTGTGACGCCGATGAACTGATCAGTCATGTTGTGTTAGCAAGCTTAAATCGGGTATTTTCAGTCCGAGAAATTATAAATAAAGATAAGCATATTAGGCCGTCTGTATCGTCCCTAAATCACTGACGTTTGTTAATACAAACTTCAGTGATTTAGGGCCGATACAGACGGACTACAACCCGACTGCAACTTGTATGGAAACCGCACGCCGACTGCATGCCAATTGCAACGTCGGCGTGCAGTTCAACAAAATGACCCAGAACCCTGGCAGTACCTAGTGGAACTTAGGTTTGGTGCAACATAGGCACACGCTGTTTTAGTAAATCGACACTTCTTGATGAGCACTTGGGAGAGCAGTACGATAGAGCTGATGCTGAACTCAGGTTTGGTGCAACATAGACACACACTGGGTTAGACATCCGACTCGTCATGATGATCACTTGGTAGAGCAGTAGCTAAGATAGCTGATGCTGAACCCTGGCAGTACCTAGTGGAGCAGGTTTGGTGCAACATAGGCAAACGCTGTTTTGGTCATCCGACTCGTTTTTTTTGAGCACTTGGGAGATACCCAAAATAGAGCTGTAGCTGAACCCTGGCAGTATTTAGTGGAACTCAGGTTTGTTGCAATATAGGCACACGATGTTTTGGTCATCTCACTCGTCTTAATGAGCACTTAGGAGAGTACTACCCAAGATAGAGCTGATGCTGAACCCTGGCAGTACCTAGTGGAGCTCGGGTTTGGTGCAACATAGACACACGCTGTTTTGGACATCCGACTCGTCATGATGATGACTTAGTAGAGTAGTACCCAAGGTAACTGATGCTGAACTCTGGCAGTACCTAGTGGAGCTCGGGTTTTATACAATATAGGCACACTCTGTTTTGGTCATCCAACTCGTCTTTTTGAGCACTTAGGTGATACTCACGATAGAGCTGTAGCTGAACCCTAGCAGTATTTAGTGGAACTCACGTTTGTTGCAACATAGGCACACGCTGTTTTGGCCATCTCACTCGTCTTGATGAGCACTTAAGAGAGCAAATTATACGTAAGTTTATGTGCGGAGCAGCATGATTACCGCCAGTAGGTGTCCAGAAGGGATAGTTTTACCCTCAATTGTGTGGTGTGGACGCATAAATAAATTCAAGGACATTGGCTCGCTGACCCAACATTATTTATTTATTTATTTATTTTATTTACATGGAGAACCAACAGCTATAACTATGCTAATAACAACATCAATAGTGACACAGAGCCAATTATAGGATCTCACATATAGCAACATGTATTGTAGGAAAGCCAGTTGGCTTCCTTACAAAAAGTACTGGGCGACCGTGTAGGATGTAATAAGCGCTTATGAAATTGTGTATTACGTGTGGATGATATTGGCAATTTGATTTTGTCGTCTGGACAAGTTTTTATTTATTTTATTTTATTTTATTTAAACTTGGGAAACAAACAGGCAAAATAGTACAACAAGATAATTAATTTAGACAATACATAGCCAAAACAGTTTCCACTTATAACTAATAACATTTATGTTTGCTCAGAAAGGACTTAACTTTTAGGTTACACATATTATTATTAACAACGCATATTATTTTTAAATTAATGCATTACATATTATATTATGTACATAACAGAAACAGAGAATATCCTAAAACCTTAAAATTTATTTCTACTAACTATTTTTTTTTTCATTTTTTTATTAATCGCAGTAACAAACTGTTGAAAAGACATGTGATTTATATCATGATCAATGTATTTTTCATTATAATTTTTACAAGCTCTGATTAGGAACCTATTCCTTGCATACGCTGTACGACATAACGGGGTAGCAAATAACCCTACAGAACGAGTACGCCGATTTGGACATCTATATGATATTCTTGAGAGGAGATTAGGTGAATCAATTAACCCATTTAAAATTTTGTAAATAAATTTTTGATCACTGATTTCACGACGCTTACAAAGAGATTCAATGTGTGTACTATCATAATCCCAAAATTTATATTTCAATGTTTTAATAAATTTATTCCGAATCTTTTCAATTGTCTCAATATGTACATTAAAATGAGGACACCAGACTGTACTAGCGTATTCTAAATTTGATCGGACATATGCATTATAAAGTTCTAATGTTTTGGGGTTTTTAAAATCCTTGCTTTGTCGAAATATAAATCCCAACATTTTATATGCCTTAGATGACATTTTATTTATATGAGAAACGAATTGCAATTCACTATCTAAAATTACTCCTAAATCCTTAACTTCTTTAACTATTTTAAGAGGTTTATTATCAAGAGAGGACAAATTTTAATGGACAAAGTAAAAGTTGTAACAGACAGGCGTACCGGACAGCGACCGAGGTCCAATTAGTAGGTATATTTCTTTCTTGCTATCACTTATATCTGTGCCCTTAACGGACTTATTATACGTACCCACTCGATCGAACATGGAACAAGCCTTGGACTGGATCAAAGTCGCGGTCCGGTACGTTTAGGTAGAAAAACTCCGCGAGCCCTTATAAAGCTCTGCTTTTTGCTAGTAGATAGTGACATTAACATTTTGATACTGCCATACAATGACGAAAAAATGCCATATACATGTTAAAAGCGCCTTAAAAATTGCTAAATAGTGCCATACAAATGTCGATCTTTAGACGACCATATCTAACTAACTATAAAAAGTAGCGTGGTGCCTCGTACAGTATATTTTTTGTTGTAAAGAATCCTTCTTAAATCGATAATTATAAATCTAAATTTCCAAAAATAAAAAATTGCCATACAAATATCGAAAAAACACCTTCAAAAATTTACCCTGGTATATGGTTTTTTTCGGGGGCGAAAAATTGATCTAGAAAACGCTGGTATTTGAGTTTTTATATGTTTTCCGAGCAAAGCTCGGTCTCCCAGATATTAAACTATAATTACTGCTTTATTAAAAATAACCTTCCTTAAAAAGATTAGGTGCTCATCTATTATTAAGGTATATGAAATGATAATAGTTTCACCATATTATATTCCAGTTAAGTAATCAAAGAAAGATCAAGGTGAGGCGACAGGCAGCTCTAATGAATACAATTCCAACGCTTCGATTAAAGAAAAAAGAATTCTCGAGAGCCTTTAAAGGTTAGAATTCGTATAAATTCTTAATGCTTATATCCTCTAACCTATTATATATACGCAATCTAGGTATCTACTTTAACAGCCTTCTGTGAATATATTAGGATCGATATTATTAATTTGACTTGTAGATAATGACATTCTGTATTTTTCGTAGTTCAGTCGCTAAAGGGCCCTACATACTACCGGTCCGCCGTCCGATATCAGTCTGTCAGTTAAACGCAAAAGGTGGTAGGTTCCGAACAACTGACAGGCCGATATCGTCCGGCGAACTAGTAATATGTGGGCCCCTTTATAGTTTTATTTTATCTTCGTAAAGCTTTGGTTTCCTCCGAAAGCGGTGCCGTCACATAGCGGCCGTCTCCATACAAATACTACGACGTCCATATTTAGCCGTATTATTTAGTATGGAGACGGCCGCTATATGACGGCACCGCTATCCTAGGAAAACCGATCTTAAGTCCCCTTGTACTTGTACAGTCAGCATCAGAAGTTGCTAAGCGGGCGAGATGTTCAAACGTTATTATATAGGTATAACGGCGAGAAAGTTATTCTAAATTCTAAAGCACATAAATTGCCCTGGGTCTTAAGAAGGATAAATATGTGTCAATTGTATAGCGATTCGTTACATGGTTTGGCATTAGCGTACAAGTATATTGCCATGCCTATTCACTCTTTCTTGGCCAGAAAATGGCATCACTTGACACAATTGGCACACGACATTTGCGAATAAATATACTTACCTACTTATAACTGCCATAAAAATGTATGTTAGGTTATTTTAAATATCATAAGAGTAGTTAAGTTACGAGTGAATTAGGTGAGTGTAACCCTGGCAATTAGTGATAGATAAAAGAATATTTATCCAAATATACCCTTTAAAACAAAACGAATTTACCAAACGTCTAAATGTCTTAAATAATTCGGAGAACATACTTTCCTAAAAAGAATGATCCCGACGAATTGAGAACCTTCTCCGAACCGAATATTTGAATTCGGTTAAAAACTAACGCTAACCGAAAATCAACACGTACCGCGGTATTCGGAAAACAAGATCCGTTCTAGACTAGAGAACGATACGATATGTACTAGATACGTTGTAGTTTAGATTTCAACTAGGGTCCCGATTCGGATTTTGTAATAGACATCTATTAGATATCTTTTGAACATCGCCAAGATACGATAACGATATGTTTAAGATCTAACCTGTCAAATTTTACATTTCCGCGATTCTGGAGATACTGGAGATATTACTTAGAGATCTAATTCACATCTAATAGATATGTAACACGATCTATCGTAAAAGTGACATTGGTTGCTCGAATTGCACTGCAAAAGAGAACTAGTTGAAATCTAAACTATAACGTATTTAGAATGGATCTAGTACGTGTCGTCTCTTGTGAATATCTTGAAGTTCGAATACGGCAGTAGTTCTCTTTTGCAGCTCAATTCGGGCAACAAATGTCACTTACGTTAATATATCGTAATAATATCTTGTGGAAATCGTTCAAGAGTCTTCTTAAACATATCGTTGTCGTATCTTGGTGATGTCTAATAGATGTCTAGTTCAAAATCCGAATCGGGTCCGCGGCCTAAAATAAATTTTATATACGAGTATGTGTATGTAGAGCTTGTCTGGTTTATCTGCTACGCCGTAGCTCGTAGCAAATGTTTTCTATTTCGTAGTACGTTGCTACGATACCTAAATGCGCAGTAAAAGAGGTACCTAAAGCTTAAGCAATTCGTAAATCCTTAACACAACAAGTTGGACTATCGAAATTTTATCTGTCTCTGCCTCTTTCTTACAAATAGGTCATGAGCGATAAATACAGAGACGCATCTTCAAATTTCAATGTGCGCGTTTACCCTCAAGCTACGTAAAATATGGAAAAAAAAATCAATTTAAACATCAGCTCCAGCGACGGAATACATATAAACGAAACATTGCTGACTTGCAAGGTTTGCGTTGTAAGGGAGAAGGATAGCATGAGAGCTAATAATAAGCTAATCATAACACTAAAGTACGTAACTGACCTAGTAACAAACAGGTCATGCAGATATCTAGACTTTAAACTGCTTCGTGACGACTACAATTAAATGTTACCTATCAGTTAATCGATACTTCATAAATGATACCTAACAGCTTTCCTAGAAAGCTGAATTAAAAAATGAACGATTGATTTTTTGATATTATAAAAGCAAGTCACGGGATACGGACCTATTTGAAGTTACCATATGTTTACCACTATTACGTACTTCGGTTAACCTGTACGGCTACCATCAGTTTGGCACTGACATAAACGCCGTCGAGAACGTAATTTACTTTCTATACATCTCGCTCGTACTCGCATATATATGTCAGTGTTGACTCTATCAGTGACTCATGGTTACGGATATTGTAGTCCTTTAGCTAGCTAGAGCCACTCAATGTCATTATCATTGCCATGTTAACCTTTTGTCACTCACTGTTGAGCAAAGGCCACAGAGCCCGTACCATGAGTCACTGACAGTGTCAAAACTGACATTTACGCTAATTATCGAAAACGTAATTTACTTTTCACCTCAGCAGCTCGAGCAAGGGTACTTTGCTACTTAAAAGCAAAATCGCATTTTGCTCACTGAGTGAGACAAAATGAGCAAAATGCGATTTTGCTCACTGTTTTTAAGTAGCAAAGTACCCCTGTTCGACCTGCTGAGGTGAAAACTTAATTGTTGGTATAAGTATCTTAAGAAAACATGAGTGAATAGAGGTAAGTGATGAAGAAGGAATACATTTTTCGGGTTCTCACTGCTGAGGTGAAAAGTTTTGTGAACTACACGAGATCAAAGTTATTTACATCTCGTGCGCTTTTGAGTCCCTTACTACGCTCAAGATTCTAAATTAGATTCACGAGCGTAGCGAGTGCGTAGTATAGAATCTTTCGCTTGCACGGGACTCAAAATAAGCACTCGAAGAAATATCAAACTTTGATCTCTTGTTTTACGTAATTTACGTTCTATATATCTCGCTCCGCTCGCAGTAATATAATGTCAGTACGAGCGAAATGCATAGAAAGTAAGGGCCCGATTCGGATTTTGAAATAGACATCTGTTAGATATCGTTTAGACATCGCCAAGATACGATAACGATATGTTTAAGATCTAACCTGTAAAATTTGACATTTGCGCGATTCTGGAGATACTCTTGAACGATTTCCACAAGATATGGCTTAAATTCAAATTTTCTATGGGACGATATCTCTTCGCGCATACATTTTTCAAATTTGCCGCCTTTTTCTACTGACAAGATTTGCTTGACCATCTATATTAACTCTATCTATCGTATAAGTGACATTGGTTGCCCGAATTGCGCTGCAAAAGAGAACTAGTTGAAATCTAAATTATAACGTATCTAGAATGAATCTAGTACGTGTCGTCTCTTGTGAATATCTTGAAGTTCGAATACGGCGTTATGGCCATAAGTTCAATACATAATTAAGTAGGTATAAATAGTACCAATTTACTTTTTGGGTTCATCAGAGTTTAATATAATTTCATTTTATCAATCAAAAACACATTTTTTTTCGTTATAATATATTTGTATACAAGTTTTGAAATACATAAAGTAGGGTTATTTGTGGAATAATACGTCAGGCAAATGTCCTGCTAGGCTTTGCTGGCACATACGCACTCTTTTGTCAAAATTTTCTATGACCGTTTTGCATAGATGCGGCTGAATTTCTCCAATGCAGCGTCGAATTTCCTCTTTTAAAGCATGAGTGGTTGTGGGACCAGTGGAATGAACATCATGAATTGATCCACTCTCCCTAAATTTTCCAACCACTCTGCTCACAGTTGTGAAGTCAAGTCAATATTCCGACCATATTTTGCACGGAATTTTCGAACCGTACCCGCCAAACTTTCATTACTTTTGAAAAACGCAATAAAAAAACGCGTTGATCTTTCGTATAACCCGCCATTTTTACAAACCCTAAACATTCAGCTGTCAAATAGTTTTTTTTTAGGGTTGCCAGCACTAAAATACAAAAATGGCGGCAAATTGAAATCTTGCGTCCTTTTTGGGACATCCTTTAGTTTATTTCAGGCAAAGATACCCATACATACAAACATAAAATACCAAAGTTACCTACATTAAAAAATATCTTGCCATAAAAATACGACATTCGAATAATAGTCATATCAGATCGAAGATATTCCAGTTGATTTTGGACCATAGTCAGTTGAAAGCTTTTGGACTAACTATAGGTAGCAATAGGGTGATTATACTGAATGAAGTTAGGGTAGGTCCATTGTTTAACTCGGGTGAATTAAGAAGTGTGCATGTAATAACGTCTCGAACCATGCTCAGTACGGATATGATGGTCGTTCTTGTCTACGTGACAGCGTGATAAAACGGTGTCCGTCACTTTCTTTCCCACGGTGTTAAACAGTGACAGTTATTTTATCACGTGGATAAAGATGGATAAAGCTATCCATAATAGGCTGGCAGGTAGACAAAACAAATTATCCTACACAGATACAATTGTTTCCCAATAAACCTATGGTTTTTTTTTATGAATTACAGATACTTAAGAACGCAACTTAATATTAATTGTCATCATCTTCCTTGCGTTATCCCGGCATTTTGCCACGGCTCATGGGAGCCTGGGTCCGCTTGGCAACTAATCCCAAGAATTGGCGTAGGCACTAGTTTTTACGAAAGCGACTGCCAGCTGACCTTCCAAACCAGAGGGAAACTAGACCTTGTTGGGATTAGTCGGGTTTCCTCATGATGTTTTCCTTCACCGAAAAGCGACTACTAAATATCAAATGATATTTCGTACATAAGTTCGTAAGTGTCGTATAAAACTCATTGATACAAGGCGGGGTTTGAACCCGGCGACCTCCGGATTGAAAGTCGCACGCTCTTACCGCTAGGCTACCAGCGCTTTTTTGGGTTAATATTAATTATAATACGGATAAAACGTATTTCTATGACAGAAAACTATATTACTTGCTCTTCGAGGAAACTTTGCAAAGCCTCAGCTTAAAAAGTAATCAAAGAAATATTGCTAGAGTAGGTACGTGATAGTCATAACTGAGTACTACTTCCAATTGCCCTTGGTAAATATAGGTACCTACTACCAACTTAATATATTTATCTATATTCAAGTATTTATAGCAAATTTCTATATTTATAGATTGTGTTTGCACTAGCATTAAAGTACCTATTCGTTCCTATTGCACGTAATGCACGTACAAACTTGCTAGTAAGGGATAGATAGGCAGAGATGTACAAAATGGTTTTAAAAAAGAATTTAAATACAAAATGCAAAATACTTTTCAGATTTACTATTTCAAATGCAAAATACCAAATAGTTTTGCGTTTTGTATTTCAAATGCTAAATGCAAAATAGGTATTTTCAAAATACTTTTTCAAAATAAAATACCTTTTGACCAAATCTCAGATATTTTTATTTATTTTAGGTATTTATCATGAGAAATAGAGACACAATGCCGAGCCGAACAAAAACGTCTAATAACATGGCACCTTATGCATGACATTTTGGTCATATTTATCAGTACGCGTATCAATGGGCTCGCGGCTCGTCTCGTGGCTCGCAAGCTCGTCGAGCTAATATAATTTAAACACTAACGGCACGGCATAAGGTTTATAACCGAATGACAAGCCGAACGCGAGTGTGTCGAGGCGAGCCACGAGACGCGCCACGAGCCGAGCCGCGAGTCTAAACCGCCTATAAGGCGCGCACTCTGACCAAAGAAGAAATAAGTTTTTGGCAAAAATTTAATTTTTGGTACAAGCTTTTATCGCAGACTGTACTTTTCTTACGACAGACAACTAATACTCATAGAGACAATTCTAAAAACCCCTAACACAATTAGGTTGCGTTATTTCATCACAGAGTTCCTATGGCCCCCTCCTGTCTCCATCATCAGATCAGTTCGACAGTCAGTACCATATTATTGTATTGTCATCAGAAGTATCAGAACTACATACAGCTGCCAATTTTCATGACGCTACGATCCTTGGAAGATGGTTAAATTAGTTACCTTAGATTCCATGTTAGTTACATACAGGTCGAGAGTTCCTATGGCCACCTGTCTCCATCATCAGATCAGTTCGATAGTACCATATTGTTGTATTGTCATCAGAACTACATACAGCTGCCAATTTTCATGACGCTACGATCCTTGGAAGATGGTTGAATTAGTTACCTTAGATTCCATTACATAGTTAGTTACATACAGGTCGACCTAATAAAAGCTTGTTAAAAAAGGGCGCGCATGGCTAGCAGGCCCCTCTATCGGTCAAATTCGGCAATACAAGCATCATTCGTTCATTTCATTTTGTTTGAATGGTAATGTTGACTAAACTTAATCACAAAGTATTTTGCATTTTGAAATTAATATTAAAAATGCAAAATACATCTCTAAAAGTATTTCAAATAAAATACAAAATGTTTTTTACTAAAAGGCATTTAAATGCAAAATACAAAATAGGTATTTTGCATTTTGTATTTGCATTTTAAATAGAAGTATTTCAAATAAATCGCATCTCTGTAGATAGGTATTACCGACATGATAGTGATCTTACCATCGATCGTCAACATAGTTAACTGGCTATTCGTGGCCCTTATTCCAACGAGATAAACTGCCGTATTCGAACTTCAAGATATTCACAAGAGACGACACGTACTAGGTCCATTCTAGATACGTTATAGTTTAGATTTCAACTAGTTCTCTTTTGCAGCTCAATTCGGGCAACCAATGTCACTTTTACGATAGATCGTGTTAGATATCTATTAGATGTGAATTCGATCTCTAAGTGATATCTTGTGGAAATCGTTCAAGAGTATCTACAGAATCGCGGAAATGTCAAATTTGACAGGTTATGTCTTAAACATATCGTTATCGTATCTTGGCGATGTCTAAAAGATATCTAATAGTACAAAATCCGAATCGGGCCCAAAGGTACTATTAGTTAAGGGTGTTGCTGGAGTACTGTGTTTATGATGGTGGGTTGTAGCGCTACGGAACGCGTAGCGCTCTACGTATGACGTACTTACGTAGGTAGACCCGCTACGCTATGCTACCGTAGCGTTGGCGCCCTAATGTCTCGAACTAATCGCGAATCATATATTTCCCGACTTTTGAAACATCTCGACCTATCTTAGAAACTACCTTTGATATTACGTCACAGGCGATAAAACGTGGATCGAATCAGGAACTACAATACGCAATCGATTTCTTACTTCAGTTTGATTTCTCACTAAACTTATATAACTGACGTGGGCTCCGGTGAAACGGAAAAAAAAAACTTTTACGTAACTTACCGCGGTATTCCGAAAACAAGATCCGTTCTACGACTAGAGAACGATACGATATGTACTAGATACGTTGTAGTTTAGATTTCAACTAGTTCTCTTTTGCAGCTCAATTCGGGCAACAAATGTCACTTTTACGTTAAAATATCGTAATAATATCTTGTGGAAATCGTTCAAGAGTATCTCCAGAAACGCGGAAATGTCAAATTTGACAGGCTAGATCTTAAAAATATCGTTGTCGTATCTTGGTGATGTCTAATAGACACCTAATAGATATCTAGTTCAAAATCCGAATCGGGCCCTTAGTCAATTTCACTTTTAATATAGATTGACATATCCACAATGCTTTTTGAATAGAATATTTGACATATTCGTATTTCCGTACCTAACTGAAACTATACCTACAACGTTTGTGTCTTTAGATATGCCGTTCGACAGGATATACTATACGAGTATAATGAAAGGCTTGCCGTTTGTATGTAATCGATCGAACCTTACCTGACATCTGTCACGCTGTAAACATGACAAACGGAAACTAAATAGTTATTCTCGTAACTGAAATAGTCCACTTTGTTCACGATTCATGGCGTGTTTAATAGTAGTAGCATGGGTTAGGCGCATAGTGTGACGACTATTGACAGCAAGGTCTGCTGGGCAGTCAAGGCAGGCTGGTAAGCGGGTGAAGCGGCAGAAAGATGAAGCATCAGGGATAGTGGTGCGGGGTCGGTCGGGTAGAGCACAGCAGCGAGTCGGCGACGGCGGCGGCGGCGGCGGCGAGTGCCGCAGCCCGCGCGGCGGCCGTCCTTGCCGCGCTAATAGCGCGAGTCACGCGAGGGGGTCGATAGCGCCGGACAGCCTCCGCGTCAATTATTCAGCACGCGATGCCACCGCCGCCGCCACGCGCCCGGACAAAGAGCGCGCGCACTGCGGCTAGCCACCTACCAGCGAACCGGCCGTCGCCCGCAGCCAGGCGCTCCACCAACTGAACCACTTAAACGTACAGCTAAACACTGGCCCTGGGGGCTGGACGCGCGTTACGTAAAGAGCGCGAGGATGCGCGGGGCTGCGCGTGGCGCTCGCGGGCGCTCGGTGCGGGGTCGCGCGCGGAGTGCCACACGGTTATGCAACGCGCCGCCGTCGCCCAGCGCCGATCGAAGCCGCGGCTGCGCGCAGCCCGCGCCGCCGCCGCGCCACCGCCGCGCTCAATGGCGCCCGTCGCAGCGACGCAGCGCTCATTCAATCACACGCTATACTCATCCACCAGAGACAGGCGCCAGGCCCCACCGTCACTGCAGCCGTCCCCATACATCCCCCCATATTCATTTTCCTTCTTCCTATAAATTCATTAGTCGTGATATTAGTCACTACCTTACTTAACTAATTCACTGCTTCTATGTTTCCCGCCTACGCGCGCTACGTCAATTTAGTTCTTGAAAATGGTGTTGTCAAAAGCGTCAAAGGAAATCTATAATCGTATTTCCATTTGATTTTAAACGGGTCATCGTTCTTTGTTGTTTCTAGCTCCACCTAGTTCTAGATTAGGTACATACCTATCCTACATATCTAATGTCAGGTCACATACTCTATTTCTAGATTTTTCTATCTTTGTAAACAACAGAGTCGAGGCTTTATCTAGACGGCCTAGACTGCGGCTAGGTCTTTGTTTGCAAGAGCCTGGAACGGCGGATTCGCGGCGCTGGTCCCGTGCTGAAGGTCGTCCTGACGTGACCTCATTACGATGCTCATGGCGATCGAAGCAGCGCCAGACTACGAGTAGCCGAGCGAGACAATGCGTCTGCCAAGTTTCCTTTCTTACAGATCCGAGCGCAAGCAATGTTTCGACGCATCCCCTTATTATCCTATCTTGCATTTACCAAAAAGTTTTGAACAAATAGACAATAGATGCAAGCGATTTAATACATACCTACTGGCTACTAGTTACGTTATCAAAACAACATATCTTCATATACGTCTTGACCTAACAGTTTTAAAAAATCGACATTTGTTTTATATACTGCAACTTTTAGAAATATAGGTACCTAAATATTATAGACCATATTTAAACCTATACCTAATAGGTAATGTATCATACATTCATACCATGCCAATATTTTTTGAACGTACATATGTATATGTAAGTAGGTGCTTGTATAAACCAAAGAAATATTAAGTAAGTAGGTACCTGTATTAGATACGCATCTTACTTCGAAAGCCACCTATCAGTATTTTTATAGTATAATTTTCTTAATATGTTATGGATATTGCCAGTCTTCATTATTTACTAATCACAGATTAAAATCTATCAGTCATAAATATACATAGTACACATTTGTAAAATGTGCATGTAACGTTTTATTTAGTTTGATGTTTTTGCTGTTAGTTTTCTAGTTAGTAGTGCCATCTCGTAGACTCCGAGCAATGCTGACATCAGTTCCCTACATATAGGGAGCTTGAAGATACCGCTAATTACAAGTTTCTTTGGCAGGCTATAGAAAATATTCCATTGAAAAAGTTCGTCGTCATTGTTGTAGGTGGGGCCCGGCGCGCTCTTTCTTTCTTCCGTATGGTGGGGCCACTGAGCGAAGTCTTATACTTAGTGTCCCTGCTAATATTATAAATGCGAATGTAACTCTTGTCTGTCTGTTACATCTTCACGCTTAAACCGCAAAACAGCTAACCGATTTAGATGAAATTTGGTATAGAGAACTGAAATCGATTGACATCAAACAGTTTTGTTTGACGATTTTGTTTGCAGGGCAAGTCAATAATCAATATACATATATTATAAAAGAAAGTGTACAATGTGCGTGCCGCAGCGTGCCGCTAAAACTCAGAAATGAACCCCGATACGATCAAGGAAGTTATATGGTGTGGTAACCCTCTATCTCCAGTGCATGAAGAAGTTTCCCGTTTTTACCTGAAGCGTGTGCCTTTGAAGATATAAGGGCTGAAAGTTTCGCCCAGATCCAGACTCAAAACTGTCGTTTTGTTTTTGAATTTTGAACCTTAACGTGCCTTAACTTAATAGGCGAAAGTTCAGAATAGATCGTGAAATATATACTTACCTACAAAAATTTGTACCTGGTGTGGTGTCTTCGTGTCTCGGAGGCTAGACATTTCTAGAACAGTGCAGAACATTCGAGAGTATTTGAAAGCATTCCACAGCATTTCAGGACATTCTGGTAAGTTTTTAAATGTTCGAGTACATCCTAGATCATTGTGGAAAATTCCAGAACACTTTCGAATATTATAGATAGACCATTCGAAGCCTTTTTTTGTAGAGTCGGAGCGGAGCTAACATTGGTAGGTGTATATAAAGCAAGATCCGTCCTGAGCATTCGAGAGTATTCGAGAGCATTCCACAACATTTCAGAAAATGTTGTCGAATGTTCGAAAACATCCCAGATCATTATGGAATATTCCAGAACACTCTCGAATGTTGTGGAATATGCTGGAATAGTGGGGGTCATTTGATTTTTTACAACTACCACACAATCACATGTCAACTCTCTGGGCGAAGCCGGGTACCTCAGCTAGTAAATAATAATTTTGGCGTAGCAGCACGGGATCTGGTAGATGCCCTCAATGCCCCATTTAAAAATCCACTCTATATGGTAGTAGGTATGTTTAGTTTCCCTTAATTGAATTTCCCATCAGTCTCAGTAGTAGGTAAACTAATTTACAATCGCCATTTTTTAAAGTAGATGAATACGTTTGTCCTGCAGTGATTTTGCCAAGCAAGTAAATTGTAAGTAAGTTCGCACTATCCGGTCAATTCGAACTTCCACCAGACATCAAATCGATATTTTAATCATATCAGCTATCAGCTGTCATTCGCACGTTGATTTCGCTCTGACTTGTCCGTTCATGTATTAAGTGCAGCGAAACGCCCGATAAACAACAGTCATTAGCTACCTCAAGAAAAATGATAATAATTACCACACTCCAAGATTTTTACCACAGAAGTGAAATGATATGAATAAGGTACACAAGTATGATTTATAATCGTATATTACATTGATCTACGATACAAAAAGTAAAGTAACGTAGAGATAATAAAAACACAACCGTAAAATATGATAGGTATACAATACGGAAATTTATTCATTATGAAAATTATACTAAAACTTATTCCAAATCCTGAATGCTGAATTACTTAACGCCAAAACGTCAGTTAAATTCCAAGATGGGCAAAGTTGTAAAAAAAAAAAAAATTTTGTGTGATGTGATTAATGGACGATCCCTGACATAGGTATTATTGAATCAAAGTTCCTTAGTTTTGCCTATCTTTTTCTGGCTTAGCCACGACTATGCAAGTACGCAGTACCTACGCACACAACTACGTCTAGAATTCATAGTATAGGCCAATACTATACTAATTATTTTATAATATTATTGTAATAATACCTGGTACCTGGTATCTTACGACAAAAAACATCCGGTAAATATGTATATATACATTTCTTATAAACGAACAAAATTTAAAACAAATAAATAGGACATTGTAGATCTATATAAATTAATTATGACATAGGACCATTTATAGGGTACGAATATTATACACCTAAGGGTAAGAATTATTATGTACAGGTACAGTCAGCAGCAGAAGTTGCTAAGCGGGCGAGGTGTTCAAAATTACCTTGACGCGCTCTTATTCTCTTAACAATAAAGTCGCGTCAAAACCATTTTGAACACCTCGCCCGCTTAGCAACTTTTGCTGCTGACTGTACGACCTGTTTGAAGGCTCTGCTGCATAAAACATGTATTATGTTAAATAAGGAAAGATGGAATATATAAATTAGTTTGAATCCCAAAACTCAGCTACCTTTTACTACAAAACACCGCGCAACTTCTTTACCAACTGCTTGAGCTAAGTGGTAGATCTGTAGTTAGAAAATTGCCTCATTTTTCACTTCAATAATATTAAATTAAATACAAACACCCCTTTGCTTATATAAAAATAAGTCACATCTACAGTAAAATGTACTGTAAACAAACAATGAAATGCCATACCAATCTTATATTTAACTTCAAAGTCAGATCATAATCATAAGTGGGACAATAATCCCAGAATACTGCCTAACTGCTCCTGTAGCTGCTCTCTTCCTTTCCCATTATCTATGACCAGGTCCCACAGAGTATAATCATCCAAATCACACTCTGAAGCGACATCGTCTATGCCTTCCTTGAACTTGTATCCTCTTTTGACTCTGGTATCTTCATCTGCAGTTATACGGATAGTTCTGATGAGATTCCCGTAAGTTTCTTTGAACCAGCAGATATCAGTTTTGCGTCTGATGTCGCTGACTATCCATATGGGTCTGTCTGTGGCTAGAAAACAAAATTAGAGTTGAGAGAAAATACTGCAAGTGTTGACAACAATTTGATTTCCATTGAATACAAATTAAACATTATAACACTTTCAAACATTTTGCTAATAATTTCTTTATAATTCAGGTTAATTCATTCAAATGAATTGATTTCGAATTATGATCAATAGGGAAGGTGCCTCCTGGTAGTATACAATACAAGCCTTGAATATTCTAGATTCTAGTGTGTATGTATAAACCATTTAACACTTTCCCAGGCCACACCAATCTACAAGGTTTTCCAAAAAGTCCATTAGTCCAGCTTTGATGATTAATCTGAAGACAAGCCACATTTTCTCACAGTCCAAACTAATTTGAACCGTAAATCGGATTGTTAAGGTTGAAATTCTATTGGCGCGTATGTGGTCAATAAATCGTAAAAGAGCGTGTTCCTCCCACGTCAAACACAAGAGTTTTAGAAACAACTATTATACACAAACATATAACAGGCTTGTACTACTCCATACTGACTTCTTGTGTGTCTGTGTGATGCATCATAACTCATAAGACTAACTTTAAATCTTTAAATGTGAACATAGCCATCATAATTATGTACTTTTACAGGATAACTAAATAACATGCTTATTGTAAATTCTTTAAATGTAATAAAGTAAATGCAAATAAGTCTATTACCATTTTGACAAGCGACTCTACAGAAGCAGCCGTAATCTTGGTCTCGCATCTCGTCGCTCCACTTTATCATTTCCAATCGGTGCTGCTCCTTGTACTCAGTGTCGCTGAGCAGCTCATTCAGATTCAGATTCTTCTCCTTCGCCCAATGACTCTTTATAGGCTGAGATATCTTTATCACTTCACATCGGTCTCCCAGCCTGAAATAAGATATTATTTATAAAATTAGAATATAGAATAATACCCACAAGTTACACTGGTTAAGTTAAAGTATGTATACATCTTAATGTACTTTATGGTACAGCAGTGATTTTTATTAGTAGACAACAGAGTAAATAAATAATATAAATAAATAATTATAATAATAGTATATAAATACTTAAATATATAGAAAACACCCATGACTCGGGAACAAAATATCCATGCTCATCAGCCAATGATCGGAATAGGTAGTGCCATTTGGGGTGAATGACCTCAAACATTGTACTTAACATGGAGAAGACTCGGGATTCAAAGACTCTTATTTTTAGGGTTCCGTACCTCAAAAGGAAAAAACGGAACCCTAATAGGATCACTCGTGCGTCTGTCTGTCTGTCCGTCTGTCACAGCCTATTTTCTTCGAAACTACTGGACCAATTAAGTTGAAATTCGGCACACATATGTAAGTTTGTGACCCAAAGATGGACGTGTAACGTAAATAAATGAATTTTAAATATGGAGGCCATTTTTGGGGGTAAATGAGAAAATTGTAAAATAAAGTTTTTCAAACTAAGTATATCGTGTTACATATCAAATGAAAGAGCTCATTGTAAGGATTTCAAATATATATTTTTTATAATTTTAGGATTAATAGTTTAGCAGTTATTCAAGAAAATAGGCATAAAATGACCATTCCCCCCTTATCTCCGAAACTACTGAGTCTAAAATTTTGAAAAAAATACACAAAATAGTTCTTTACCTATAGATGACAGTAAAACCTATTAGAAATGTGCAGTCAAGCGTGAGTCGGACTTAATGTACGGAACCCTTGGTACGCGAGTCCGACTCGCAATTGGCCGGTTTTCTTCCCAAAAATATTTCTTGGCATGTCTTTAATTGAAGTAGGTAATATGAAATCCCGGGGTGAAAAGGTATATCCATACTAAGCTTACGCACCAAAGTCCCGTGAAATGGCACTAGCAATTCCGATCACTGCAGTCATCACACAAATAAACGCCCTTACTAGGATTCCAACCCAGGAACATCGGCTTCATAGGCAGGCCAAACCGGTCAATAATAGAATTGATTTAAAAACAATAAAAAAAGTATAAACAACCTCAATTTCTAATTGGAAACCTCATGCTTCATTGAAAATATAATAAATCAAGGTAAAACACTAGAATATATATGTAGTCAACTAAGACTTACAACTTCTGCAAGTGGTCTGTCAAGTAATCTTTCCCAGACTTCCTTTTGCCACTAAACAACAAGATGATACGCGGAGCCATGTTGACAAATATATAGGTTTTTATCTAGTTAAACATATTATGTTGTGTGGCTTGGTTTAATTTTAGTTTCAATCATTTGACACACGACAACAAGTGTATCGAAAAAGTCTGTTTTAAACCAGCTTCAAGATTCCAACCGAATAATATCATGTTTTAACAGAAAAATAAATTGTCTTCATTTCACAATTAGTGGTTTTAAATGGCTTTTACTAGAATTTAAAGATAAACAAGTAAAACAACATATCTAAGACGCCAACTAGTGATTTCTGATTTTGATTTTGTCAAATCAAATTCATGTCAAATTTGACATTTGACAGCTGAGTAGACATTGCCATATCAAATAACGATTCAAAAACTTGCCATCCGACCAATCCGACCAAATTTAATTAAAAAATATACATCTTTACATTATACGCTAATTTATAGAGTTTATAAATGAACTTTAATATAAACAGAAATATCTTCATTAACACAAAAAAAATGTAATGATTCTGGCATCCATCAATTTATTCCAACAACTTCTCGGTAACTTCAACCAGATGAAATGTTTTACAAATTCTCGCTAGATGGCGTCTAAATCCGGACATAACAAATTTCTCAATAGGTGGCGCTCCAATCTAATAAAGGGACTGAAATAAGCAACGCACGCGGGATTTTTGTAAAATTTAATAATATTTATTTTACCAACCGATGTATTTGTGGACAGTTTGTATGTAAAAATCTACGCCGTCGGTTAATTTACTATAAACAAGTTGTTATCAAACTTATCATCAGTACCTAGTGATCGTGACTAAAAATTATCGAAGTACACCTACGGTACCTACATACCTACATATCGACTTGATGCGGGCGATGCGGCCTCGGCTGTCTAGTTTCTAGTCTAGTAGAAGTAGTTAGTAGATGCGATAAAATGTGTAAGCATAGAGTATAAAATAAACTAAAATGTCTATCTACCTCTTTAATAATTAACAAACCAAATAAATAAGAAATCACGTAACAGTATCGGTATTACATCCTGTCACTATCTGTAGTGCAACGACACCGATCGCGTCCAATAAAACTTATAAAATGTTCACTAAACCGATGGCCGTGACTAAGTGAATGAATATTCGATACGCGTTGTATCGCAGCGCCCACGCCGCATTATTATACCCACCATAACATATAAGTAACTATAAATAAAATCGTGCCGACACGAAAAAAATTGCGTTATTTGAATGCCGGCCGATAATTTAAATGTAGCAACAACCGCTTTTAGCTTACAACCTTAATTGACTTAAAAATGCTTATCAATATTCGACAGCGGCCACCCCGACCTAAGCGCCCGAGCCTCCGTTTCAAATTGTATTATATTACCGAGAGCTCAAACTTAATTTGGTGAGCCGCTCGCGCTTGCTTGCGCCCTTGTCGAACGAACACCGAGTTCGAAGCACGATGCACGCTCACGACTTTCTGAACAACTCCGGACATGACATTCCACGTTTCGTTGTAGATTAGAACGAGATGGATATTGAATCGACCGCCGTAAAAAAACGAGACGGAAGAACTCGGAGCAGTCCACGTGGACTGCTTAATATCAACACGGGAGCGGCGACCAATAGAAAACGGCACCGCTAATGTATTTCTCACCTCCGCACTCACACCAAGGATTGCTACCATTTTTACATTATTTATACGATTCTGAACTTTCCGACGTCCACATAGAGTTTTAAACCATGGGTTGCGGTGACGGCGAGCTCCATATTCGAAATGACTTATAAAAACTTAGCGATAAGATTTTGATTCTTATTCGGTGCGGCTAGAGTTTAGTGTTGTTCGCGGAGTGGTTTGCGGTTCTTGAATTTAAAACGATTCCCAAGAACACGGGCGCGAGTTGGTGAAGGTTGGAGGAGGCCGCGGTGCAAACTGCATCGTCACAGGGCCGGTCCCCCCGCGGCGCCCCCACCCCCGCGCGCGCCCACCATTATTGTAGTGGGCCAGTGCAACTGTTCCGAGTCAACTGTTGTGCTGAGCCACGTTTTCACAGCGACGGATATCACAGCCGCTGCACTGCGACTGCGACCAATACTCCTCCCGCAATATGTCGCGTTTTATTAATGCTTATTTTATTGTGAGGGTTTGGTATGAACAAAGAGACTCATGCACTCGCAGTAAAGTAACGCGTTCGTTACTTGCCAGCGCCCCTAAAATAATGTTAATCTTGCATCCGAATGCAGCTGTCACCCTGGGCGTCAAGTCAGCGAGGAGTTTAATCTCGAATCTCGCGGGTAACATATTATACATTACCGTTAGGGTAAACATACACAAAGTTCAGAAGCTCGCTATAATTCGGGACAGAACCGGTAGCTATTTTGACAGATGTTTAACGATAACCGCCTATCTGCCTTCGGCGCGATAATAACACGATCGTTATTATACCAATAACCGCGGCAATAAAGTTGAATACATGTTATTTTAAGACGTTTTAAGATATCGCTGCGTTCACCATTAATAAATGCAGTCGGTAGCCCGATTTTTGTGTTAATCAATCAAGATTAAATTAACACCTTGACACAGGAGTTCCTCGTTTCATCCGAAAACAAATTGCAATTCATGATGGAAAGATATTAATATTAACGAAATGAGAAACAAAAGATTGTTGGGATCCTTTAACTAAATGGTTCGGCGAAACAAATCTACTCTTTAGAGGCTCTTTTATGGATTATATCCTTGATTCAATGAAAGGGGATCTTTTGTCGACTGCAGACCCGGAAATATTAGACGTGCTCCCTTTGACGCCCCTCGGGGGATCGGCGGGGGGGAACGCACGGCAGGGGTATTGTCTGCTCCGATGCAGGTACCGCTTATTTTTAAAGAAAACACATAAATCTCATGACCGAGCTTGAGCTGAGCTTACTCATACTGGCACCGTAGCGGATAGTTCGTAGCTTGTAGCAGTCGTAGCGCGCGTAGCGGTTGAATAATTGATCGCGGAGGGGTGACCACGCCACGGATACCACTTTGTTTGTACCACAACTGGAGAGATATCGTGGTCTGTAATTGAACACTTCAAGTAAAAATAAATAGGGGCCCCATTCGGATTTTGAAATAGACATCTACTAGATATCTTTTAGACGACACCAAGATACGATAACGATATGTTTAAGATTTAATCTGTCAAATTTGACATTTCTGCGATTCTGGAGATACTCTTGAACGATTTCCACACGATATGACTTAGAGATCCAATTCACATCTAATAGATATCTAACGTAAAAGTGACATTGGTTGCCCGAATTGAGCTGCAAAAGAGAACTAGTTCAAGTACACTTCAAGTAAAAATAAATAGGTCTATGTTTTTTTGGGGTTCCTTATCCAAAATGGCAAAAACGGAACCCTTATACTCGTAGTTTCGTCATGTCCGTCTGTCCGTATGTAGGTGTCGCAAGTACCTATTTTATACATTGTCGCATAAATAGTGTTTAGTTTTAAGCTTTAATATTTTCAAGATCTCAATCCGATTTCTTGTACATTTTCAACGCTCAATAAGTATTAGGTACCTACGTTTTCAGTCTAATTTATTACACAAACTTTATTTGTAGCACTTTGTAAATTGCCTCCCCACACTTTTAAACTGACTCACTCCACTAACAAAACTTCGTAATGTTTTCGTTATTATTAGTAACTTTTTTCCTAAAATAAAAACCATTTGTTTAACTCAAGAACAGCAAAAGTACGGACAAACGGTTCGCTTCTCACTTTGCTTAAAATTGATTTATGGGGTTTATTCGCTCCCCTCGGGCCTGTTTCTCCCTTTTTTTTATGTGGGCGTAACAAAAGTTCATATAAAAACTGCTTATTTGGCAATCTCGGTTATTGTGCAACTAACAACATATTGTATTGCACTATAAAACCTTCCTCGACCTACTTACTTACTATAAAAAGTCCGTTTATGGCAGGAATACAGTAAACAAATATCATATCTATCTATTTATCTAATCTATCTAATACCTTTAAACGAGCAATTCTTGTTTATTTATTTATTTATTTATTTATTTATATATATATATATATTTCGAGGATCTCGGAAACGGCTCTAACGATTTCGATGAAATTTGCTATACGGGGGTTTTCGGGGGCGAAAAATCGATCTAGCTAGGTCTTATCTCTGGGAAAACGCGCATTTTCGAGTTTTTATATGTTTTCCGAGCGAAGCTCGGTCACCCAGATATTCTATAGTTATATAATATAGTTAGTACGTTAATATTATTAACCTTTTTTCGATTAAAATTCCTACTTAAATGTATGTACCTAATTTAATTAGTTATAAAATTATGAACGCCTTCTTAAATTTAAGATGCAGGTAGCCTCTAAGATCGATTTTTGTAAATGGACAAAGTTTTTTTAGATATGTCATATCATATATGTAAGTGTATACCTAAATGTCAAAGGTGTTTGAATGGAAGATTAGGTTTTTGGTCAGTTACCACAAAAAAGGAATTTCAGAGGTAAATTAAATTACCTTCATAAAAAACTGATGTATTTTTATAACTGTTAGTCGGGGTGCGGGGGCGGGGCAAGGAAATGTAAGACGTGCGTCTCGCGTAGGTGCATCTATTCGACTGATTTGCATACGGTCGCAGCCGCACTACTTATTACTAACATCCCTCCACCCTTGGCCTAAAAATATTGTTTGTAGTTTACAACGTTTCGATTTCTCCGTGGGGGAAGTGGCTCGGCCAATAAAAACATTTACATGTGAGTAAGTAAAACTTCATTAATTTTCATGCCCATGCAGTGTTTATAAGTTTTTTGTACGGTTAAAAACAATTATAAAAACTAGCAAAAAGCAGAGCTTTATAAGGGCTCGCGGAGTTTTTCTACCTAAACGTACCGGACCGCGACTTTGATCCAGTCCAAGGCTTGTTCCATGTTCGATCGAGTGGGTACGTATAATAAGTCCGTTAAGGGCACAGATATAAGTGATAGCAAGAAAGAAATATACCTACTAATTGGACCTCGGTCGCTGTCCGGTACGCCTGTCTGTTACAACTTTTACTTTGTCCATTAAAATTTGTCCTCTCTTGATAATAAACCTCTTAAAATAGTTAAAGAAGTTAAGGATTTAGGAGTAATTTTAGATAGTGAATTGCAATTCGTTTCTCATATAAATAAAATGTCATCTAAGGCATATAAAATGTTGGGATTTATATTTCGACAAAGCAAGGATTTTAAAAACCCCAAAACATTAGAACTTTATAATGCATATGTCCGATCAAATTTAGAATACGCTAGTACAGTCTGGTGTCCTCATTTTAATGTACATATTGAGACAATTGAAAAGATTCGGAATAAATTTATTAAAACATTGAAATATAAATTTTGGGATTATGATAGTACACACATTGAATCTCTTTGTAAGCGTCGTGAAATCAGTGATCAAAAATTTATTTACAAAATTTTAAATGGGTTAATTGATTCACCTAATCTCCTCTCAAGAATATCATATAGATGTCCAAATCGGCGTACTCGTTCTGTAGGGTTATTTGCTACCCCGTTATGTCGTACAGCGTATGCAAGGAATAGGTTCCTAATCAGAGCTTGTAAAAATTATAATGAAAAATACATTGATCATGATATAAATCACATGTCTTTTCAACAGTTTGTTACTGCGATTAATAAAAAAATGAAAAAAAAAATAGTTAGTAGAAATAAATTTTAAGGTTTTAGGATATTCTCTGTTTCTGTTATGTACATAATATAATATGTAATGCATTAATTTAAAAATAATATGCGTTGTTAATAATAATATGTGTAACCTAAAAGTTAAGTCCTTTCTGAGCAAACATAAATGTTATTAGTTATAAGTGGAAACTGTTTTGGCTATGTATTGTCTAAATTAATTATCTTGTTGTACTATTTTGCCTGTTTGTTTCCCAAGTTTAAATAAAATAAAATAAAATAAATAAAAACTTGTCCAGACGACAAAATCAAATTGCCAATATCATCCACACGTAATACACAATTTCATAAGCGCTTATTACATCCTACACGGTCGCCCAGTACTTTTTGTAAGGAAGCCAACTGGCTTTCCTACAATACATGTTGCTATATGTGAGATCCTATAATTGGCTCTGTGTCACTATTGATGTTGTTATTAGCATAGTTATAGCTGTTGGTTCTCCATGTAAATAAAATAAATAAATAAATAAATAATGTTGGGTCAGCGAGCCAATGTCCTTGAATTTATTTATGCGTCCACACCACACAATTGAGGGTAAAACTATCCCTTCTGGACACCTACTGGCGGTAATCATGCTGCTCCGCACATAAACTTACGTATAATTTGCTCTCTTAAGTGCTCATCAAGACGAGTGAGATGGCCAAAACAGCGTGTGCCTATGTTGCAACAAACGTGAGTTCCACTAAATACTGCTAGGGTTCAGCTACAGCTCTATCGTGAGTATCACCTAAGTGCTCAAAAAGACGAGTTGGATGACCAAAACAGAGTGTGCCTATATTGTATAAAACCCGAGCTCCACTAGGTACTGCCAGAGTTCAGCATCAGTTACCTTGGGTACTACTCTACTAAGTCATCATCATGACGAGTCGGATGTCCAAAACAGCGTGTGTCTATGTTGCACCAAACCCGAGCTCCACTAGGTACTGCCAGGGTTCAGCATCAGCTCTATCTTGGGTAGTACTCTCCTAAGTGCTCATTAAGACGAGTGAGATGACCAAAACATCGTGTGCCTATATTGCAACAAACCTGAGTTCCACTAAATACTGCCAGGGTTCAGCTACAGCTCTATTTTGGGTATCTCCCAAGTGCTCAAAAAAAACGAGTCGGATGACCAAAACAGCGTTTGCCTATGTTGCACCAAACCTGCTCCACTAGGTACTGCCAGGGTTCAGCATCAGCTATCTTAGCTACTGCTCTACCAAGTGATCATCATGACGAGTCGGATGTCTAACCCAGTGTGTGTCTATGTTGCACCAAACCTGAGTTCAGCATCAGCTCTATCGTACTGCTCTCCCAAGTGCTCATCAAGAAGTGTCGATTTACTAAAACAGCGTGTGCCTATGTTGCACCAAACCTAAGTTCCACTAGGTACTGCCAGGGTTCTGGGTCATTTTGTTGAACTGCACGCCGACGTTGCAATTGGCATGCAGTCGGCGTGCGGTTTCCATACAAGTTGCAGTCGGGTTGTAGTCCGTCTGTATCGGCCCTAAATCACTGAAGTTTGTATTAACAAACGTCAGTGATTTAGGGACGATACAGACGGCCTAATATGCTTATCTTTATTTATAATTTCTCGGACTGAAAATACCCGATTTAAGCTTGCTAACACAACATGACTGATCAGTTCATCGGCGTCACAGAACAGAACATACGAGTAAATTGACCTCCGCAGTGAATATACAGCAAGATTGAATGTTCCAGTTTTCAGAGAAACTTAATTGCTAAATTGGGAATCAAACCGAACGAAGTGAGATTTTTATTCATCGTTGTTAGCACATAGTACACACGAATTTTAATTCATATTTTTTCTAACAGATGGCGCTAGTAGTAATACAAAGTGTTATTCCTTTATTTTATTTTTTTAGGTTTATAAATTGATATTTTTATGTTTGATAACACATCTAGACATGAATTTAAATTACTATGTTAAATTTCAAAGCTATAAGTGCGATAGTTTTTCCGTAAAGTGTACCACAAGAATGCATAGTTTGTCGAATAGTGATAGGGCTCGCTTCGCTCGCCCTAATAAGTAGGCGACGTGTTATCTACACGTGTTCAGTCCTAAGTATAATAAAGAGCTTAATGACTTATATTATACGTGTGTGTTTGAAATGGAATTTCGTAGATAATAAGCATAACATAAACATGAATGACTTTTTTTGCGTCAATTGTTGTTTAAGACTTACTTGTTGCTTGCGTCATAAAATCGAAAAAATCAAATACCAGAACAAATCAAAATTTTTGCTCAAATCAGGCACCTCACTGGAATCTTTTACGAAGACGATACGTCACCAGTTGCAGGTGCAATTTTACTTGAAAACTACCACACCGCGAGCCGCACTACTCAGTTATAAAAAAAAAACACAATGACAAAGGATAAGCCGTTCGGGGCCAGCTTCAAATCTACAGACTATACACCGTACCTACACCATTTTATAGATATAACAGCCCATGTTCATGAACGCAACTTTGAATATAGATTACCAGTCTATTACATACGTGTCTCCGCTTGCGTCTTCCATGTTATGTAACAGATGCGCACAAACGCGGTAATCCGGCAGTGCGGTGGCATCTGCTTGCTGCACTATTCACCTCCACATTTCAACTCGTAAAGGCTCGTATAACTTGAACTCCAACTCCGTAGCAACCATAAGTAAAGGGAGGTGATATTTATACTGGTCTCTTTGGTGGTTGTGTGTAACAAACAGATCTGCTGACCCATTCCGCGGACGTCGTGCCGACTGGACCTACATTATTCTATACGACAATATGTCGCGCGAAATATTGCCGAGAATAACACCCCAAATATGCTTCATTGCGATTGTAAGCTATTTAGGTAGGTACAGTCACCTGCAATAATAGGTATGTTATGTTTGTTACACAACGAAGGCCGCAAAAATGTCTGTCATTATCTTATTTGTAGAGCAATAAAGCGTGTCACATATTTTTTCACAAATAGAAGATTACAATATAATTATAGGTCCTTACCTGCTTGTATAAATGTACTGTATTTTTTTAACCCATATGATCGGTGATAACCTTCAAGATGAATAGTACACAATATTAAAAAGAATGATGAGGGATTCAGATTCTGCGATAGTGTAAATTTGAATCGAAAACCACATGTTTACAATTTTTACAACCCCATCAGCAAGCACCCTTCACAAACCGTCCTTACGTTGAACAACGCGCCGTGAAAAACGCCCCATATCTCGGGCATTATTCATAACAAACAAAAGGGGAATTAATGGCGGAATAAAATACTTTTAATTTCCCCGGGCGCGCTAATCGGCGGGAGTCGGATCGGCCTTTTTATTTTACCGTATGAACGCAAGCCCTGGGGAACGCTGAGCGGCGGACGCTCGCAGTTCGGTCCAGTTCGTTTGGCATTCGCAATAGATTTAGAACGAAAAAGGTAGGTAGTTAGATTATGGTTGGTACGTAACACCGAAGGCAGACGATCGCGCGGTCATTCACTAACGAGATGGACCGATCAATTAAAAGACTCGCCGTGCCGCAATTTCTACACGGTCGCAAGGGGTCCTGGACAGAAACCAGTGGAGGCAGATCATCCGCTCCACATGCAACCCTGATCCTCAGACCTTCAGGGACCGAACCAAGAGAGACACAGACTGAGGAATTTCCAGCTGAAAGAGGGTGGGTGTAGGTATGGACTACTCCGAGCACCATGCAAGCGTCTTCTTGCGTGAACAGACTTGACTTAGGGCTCGTTTAGACGGGGGAGCTATGACGGGAAACCTCGGAGAAAGCCAGGTCCCTTCCCGTTCTTTCATGATCCGGTTGACCCGGGAGAAAGGGAGACCTCGGCGGCAACGCTAAGCGGCCATCTCTTGGTGAACCCCAAGGATGGACATTGACAGGGTGTTCTGTCAATGAGGGAGTGTTCACCCGAGTGTTGGCTGGAGGCTGGACGGGGCCTTTGGGCCGGGCGGCTTCGGTCGCAGCAATCCCGAAATACAAGTAATACAACCATCTGGAATACCTCAAAACAATCTAAAGTACATATCATATGTAGTATTATATTTTCAAAAATGATGTAACTTTTGCTACCCATATGATCTCTAAGTTGCCCATTCTAGGAAGTCTAGGAACTTTCAGGGGTACCTACTTATTGACCGAAGCGTAGCGAAGGTCTACGTTTTGACTGGGCATTTTGCTTTTGTATGTCCGGATGTTCTCCTCTACAGGTCACAATTCTCAAACGATTCTCGTGTAGTAGTATCTAAATATTATGTAAGTATGTATGTCAAGAATAATGTCTCGCTTGAGGTAGGTATGGTACTTACTTTTATTTGTTTGGAATGACTTTAAATTTGGTTACATGCTCGATGACAAATGTAGTAATTATAGTGGCTACCCAAAATTAGTATGTAATATAGATTATATAACCTGCTGTAGATTAGAAAAAAGCATTACATGACGAAACGACACATCTGTACGGGGTTAAGCCCTCGGGGAGCGCGGGGTGCGGTCACGCGCGTGGAATTAGCGTCCCCTGCCTCCCCTCACTTGACCCGCGAGGTGTCACCGAGCGCCGCGAAAAAAGGGGAAGGGGCTAGTGGCACACATACCCGATACCCGAGGGGAGACCGGGGACCAGAGATTCCTTTTTTAATTTCAAAATCATTCATGCCTCGATAACCCTTCGATTTATTTAAATCAACAAGCTTTTCATGGTATTAATTGAATGTTGGCTTTTATATACGGATTTTATTATCCTTGTAGCTGTTTGCGCTACACTTATCGCTTTGCGGTTTAAACTGTGTTAATTATAATGTTTTACCTATACTCTGTTAACAACAAAGGCAATAAAAAAAGCAGTTTCCGGTGAGCGCACACATCTCGACACGGCTAAGCCACTAATTGACTAACAAATAGCCATACAGACCGCAAATACAGTGGGGCATTGCGAAAACAATGACGCACTGTGCCCCGCTTATCGACCCATTCTGGAAGATTTCCTTCCCCATTTAAAACAGACTTATAATAAACATCGCTTCAACAGCTCATTATTTTAACATTACCTATTGTTAAAACATTACAACAACTTCAACGAGTTGTGTAAACAAACATCGTCGAGGTAATCGCTACATCCCGCCTTGAACTATGTCACGTTACGTCCCTAAAATAAATGAAGTCGCAGTTTGCATAAATGGACACGTCACGTCAGTCAGGTACCTGCTTTCCGTTTCTAACAGCGAAACTCTTCACCCTACCCTTGTCACACCTTAGTAATAGATAAACCGACCGAAAGAGACGGCAATTTCAAATTCGGGGTCCCAGTGCTCCTACCCCTCGATAGATGTCGCTCTTTCAACCGGCAGTAAAAATACGTGCGGGTATTTCCTGTTCCTGTGGGGGGAGGGGTGGGGCGATAAATAACTCAGTTTGCGGCCAGAGGGGCGTGAGGAAACCGCCAGATAGGGTTGTCAGTTATTTTTTGGAGTTATGTTTTGGGGGCGAGCGATTTTTCTATTTTGTTGAATGTCACGTGTCTGAAGGCTGATTCGCGTATGCATACGAAACAGGAGACTGAATACCTAAGTAGTTATGGCGGCTTGTTGGTGTTACAACGTGCTGAATAAAATACCTACTTACCTACAGGTTTTATTGCTCTAACCGATAAAAGGCTGATATGGTGAACCGAACATACCGTCCACTGTCCTAATATAGTCTATTTTTTTCTGGGTAATTTTGTAACCTCAAATGAAATGGTAATTATTTTCCTCCAAAATTAAATCTGAGTAACTAATATGCACTGAATTATAGTGTCGTTTGCATATTATTGTGTCACAATATTAGATATAATAGGAACTGTCCTATTTATTTATTCGTAGTGTATAGGTACCTACTTCTAGAATTATGAAATCCTGAAATCCCAATATTTTATCCCTATTGGATAGGTACTTATTTATTTTACATAGGTACCTATTATATTTATGTATGTATGTAGTATAAAATCCTATCATAATAGGATTATAAATATTTCCTGTATTAGGTATTACCCATACCTACTTGAAACTGCTAACCACATACAGATAGGTACAACATATATGTAATTGCACTCAATATACCTGTATATTTTTCCATCATGTCTATCATTATTTATAACATTTAATAGACAGAGACAGCCCTACCACTAGGGTTATGTTAATTATTATTGACCGGGTGTACTCTTATATTGTTTATTAGTTTAGGCGTAAGTTCAAAATGCGTTGTTTTGCTGAACGTTATCAACATGTTACTTATAGGTTTAGGGTACCTATTTTAGTTTCCGTAAATTACAAAACAAATACAGTTACAGATACTTATCCTCTATATAACTTTTCATTTGTCCTTCATGTCCATCATTATTTATAACAGCTAATAGGCAGCCCTACCGCTAGGGTTGCGTTGTTGTTGGCCGCGTGTGAATGACTCGCGGGTTCACGCGTCTTGCGGACCCGAGCCTCGTTAATGAAATTTCATATCGCTCCGAGCCGCGATTTAGTGCGGACTGAGATTAACGGAATGGCGGATTATACTTGTTTTCGGGACTAGCATTTTGTTTGCGTATGTAGTTCCCGGAGAACTGCCTCTTTAATACTTAATGGGGCAACATATGTTAATCTCAACTAGTACATTATTTGTAACACTAACACTGAAGAGTTTAATTAAGCATAATTTCTTTAATCCGCCCTCGTTTCTGCCCATAGACTAGGGCTTCCAAATACCGGACTTCTCACAATACCGGTATTAATACCGAAACTGTCTTCATCAATACCGGGATCCCGGGATCCCGGTATTGGATATGAATCGCTTAAAAATATATAGTTTTATTAAAAAGGGGAATTAGAAAGGCTCACTGGAATACCAGATATGTACTAAAAGCTATTACAACAATAAACAATCAATGCCGCCATCTGCAATAATTTTATTTCACACTCCAGGTTGGCAATAATTTTATCCAATTTATTGACTTCACCTCACCAGTCACATTTGTAGTCCAGCTTAACCAACCAGACAACATATTTTCAAATTTCCGTCAAAATTGGTTTGCCCTTATTACAGTTATCCTTGCTCTTTCGTTTTATTTTTTGATAATATTATAAGAACTAATTATGTTAATGTTAATGTTACTATCATCATATTCATCACTCACATAACTTCAGGATTCATCCACCACCAACCACCAAATATTTATCTGACGCATTAGGCAACGATCTTGTTTCAATAATAAAATGCGGGCTATACAGCATACGCAGTACGCAGTGCAAGTGTTATTTGTACATCATAATTTCATAAAAGTTTGACGTTTAATACTTGCACTGCGCGTGGTATCAGAATCGTTGCAGACTTTTCTTGGTCTAACTCAAGATGCGTCTGACGTTTAGTAAGCTTTTTGATACAGCCGAATATAATGGATTTAAAGGGTTTATACTGCGCATTTCCCTCATTTTTTAAAATACCGGGATCCCGGTATTGCCTTTAAAAATACCGGTATTGAAAAATGCGTTTAAAAAGATGGGATCCCGGGATCCCGAAATACCGGGATCCCGGTATTGGAAGCCCTACCATAGACTGAGTTTAGAGCAATTATTTCATGAAACCGATGCTGCCAAAAATACGGGGGTGCGGGGGGACGAGGTGAGCGAATCCCGTGCTGTGATTGGTCCGTTCAAAGACACGGACCAATCACGGCACGGGATTGACTCGAAGATGGAGTAAAACTACCGTATGGGTGGCAGAGGGGGTAGAGTTACTATGGTCAGTCTAGAGGATGTCTTGTCTGTGTTTCTGTCCATCTAAGCTACCTACAGCTTCAATGCTTTTATTCGCATCCTGCTTACGCTGCTGCTACGCTACGCTTCAGATGCTTTGCCATAAGCTACTATATCAGCGCATCTCTCTTCTATTGTTTTATTTTACGGTCCTTTTAACCCCTCGACCGCCTTGTCCCGTATCCGTCTCAGACAATTTGGACTGTAATTAACAGTTGAAAGTTTATTAAGTCAGTAGCAAATTTTTGACAACGGCGTTCGAGGGGTTAAGGGCCATACCTTCCATAAGCCACGTTTACCCGCTCCCGCTCCGCGCGTCTCCAGCCCCGGCCAGCCTTTGTCCGCTACCTACGAGCTGAATTGTTACACTTGACTGTTGAACGCTATTGTTCGAGCGCCATTATTGATACCCACTCGGTAAACACACTGAATAGAAATTAACGGTGATTGTTGCTCCTCATTTGTACAAAACTAGAACGATACTTCGATTTAAATCTCTGTGAAATGCTCTACAATGATTAATTGGAGCTGGGCTCGTAGATAGCTTCCATTGTTAATAATTCTGCCTTATTTCGGTTCAAACACGAAACTAGGTTTATACTCGTAATGGATGCTAATACAACACGCAAATGAAACAATAGTTTGAAATCAGAAATAATAACTTAGGTAGAATATTACCTATTTCCTTTAAATAGGTAGGTACATATATGTATGTATCACGATTGAATGCTCCCTACTTCCCAAGACGAAAGCATTGAAATAAATCAGCAGGTATGGTATCTAGGTAAGTATAGGTATGTTAAATAATCCGCTCTCGGTATTCACACTTTAATTTCAAAAGTGGTTTTTAGATCCATTTCTTAAACTTAGAATATTAAAAGTGGAAAAATTACTGCCCCGGGTTGCAATTTCTTAAAATTATAGTGGTCAAATGTTTCTGTTCACCTAATAACGTAACCCGTGACTACAAAACTTTTAATTTGAAACAACGTTCAAATTAAACATTCTGTAACTGGACCTCAATATCAAAGATTATTTGGTTACCACCTCAATTTAAATTAAAAGTGAAAACCGATAGATTACGCTATAAAGGCCGTAAACCGTCCCCGAGGCACCCACGCACTCTAATACCGCAAATACGCCTGACTTAATTTACGAATTTAAACGAAACCCAAGAACTTAAGTACGATACTTAATAAAATTAAGCTCCCCGTAACTAAAAATATCACAAAATTGCTTTTTGAGACGGAGGAAATCAAATTAGACAAATTATATTTCATTTAGTCCTGCTACTCAAAATGTTGGTACCTACTTGTACATTGGGCGTCACGATAATAGAAAATAAAATAACAGGAATGTTAAGTGGGCACACTGTATGTTGTTGAACAGTGAACACCGGCTTTACGATCAGCAGCAACAGCGATTGCAATACAAAGCAAGATTTGATCAAGACAAAGCGGTACAAATATAATGGATTAAATTAAAAAGTAAAATAAAACCCAACTTTACACTGTTCAGTCGTCACGAGGCTAAATGTTGTCGGCAAGCAAACGCGGTTGCGACGCGAAACCTTTTTGCAGTCCTTAACCGGCGACCACGACCGTCGACCAATATGTCGTCCCCTCGCATTAGAAGCTGATTTGCACTTTTATGTGACATTCTCACGTCATTAAACGAACCCGGCCTGTCTAGACTATATCAGTCCCCGCTTTCAAATGCCTGATGCCATTTATGAGCCAAGTAAATGAGCTTTGCTTTAGGATAAATAAAAGTCAGCTTGTTATGGTGATTGGTTCTACGACCGACACTTACCTTATATTTATGATCGTGTTATGCAGAATGACCTAAAGGCTCGCTGGACACCTTAGTTAGGTATTTATACAGTTAATATAAACGGCTATTTGTAGTGTTCACACGTCGCGGGTGTTGCATTGGCCTAGTCTGGGGTGATGCGGAAAAACTCTGTGGTCGTGAATCGTGAGTAGAGTTGGTTATATAAAGTTGATACGTTTTTCCTCCTTCCACATTGTTGCCAACGGAAAGAGACGAATTCTAGTACTTACGAATGAAATACACCCGCAATGTTAACTACTTTATTTAGATTTTATACTTAAGTCTCGGCATAAATATAATATACCTACTTATTATATCGTCATCGTCATCATACCATCATCAGATCATCACGTTCAGGCTTCATCTCCCTAGAGGATTTAGACTGTATTTTCCCCATGCTAGCCCGTTCCTTATAGACCAAAAATATTTAACTTGCGATTAAGGAAGTACCTAAATGATCGTCCATGTAAATGGGACAGGTAAGTAGGAGGTATTATTGCAAATCCACAAAATAAACAAGAACCAGACTTGTAACAGTTGTAGCTGTGAGTAAGCAATGTTTCTGTCAGTACACTCGAACGTAAAACCGTGTAAATTATAGAAGGCAGTATAATATTTATGATATTCTGACTGCTAATGGAGTGTGCGATGTATTGTTTCGAGTTTAAATTAGCTAACGTAATAATTATTGTCAATTTACTTTGCGTTGCGTTTGATGATCAATCCGTTTATTAGCATTCATCATCATCATATATCAGCCTTTTATCGCCCACTGCTGAGCATAGGCCTCTCTTCGAGTACGCCACTTATCCCCTTACTTACGCCCTTATGACTGCCTCAACAGTTTGACATTGCTAAGAGTGCTAAGGCAGGCAGTGCTAAGGCTACTGGGCTTCATGATTTAACATTACGTACTTATATGTATATGTAAATACGTTATGTTATGAAACTTATTAATAAAGTCAAAGAGGATGTTTGGGCGTAGGTATATGCCCAATCAGCGATCGATAGCGCATCCTCGGCACTGATTGGGTTAATTAAAGCTTAAAGGCGCCGAGCTGGATGGACGCACAGTATATACCTACATATATATACTTACATATATGTACATTGTACTTATTGGACTTATTATACATGTGTATTCGAGTTATGTAGTTTACACTTAAACATTGATAGATCAGAAAGTTAAAAGGACTTGATGTTGTTTACAGTTTACTAAAACCCTTATAATAAATTTTCATATCTCATGCTTTGAAAGTGGGTCATTGTTGACCTACGAAGTGTGCAGAAAATGATACGTTTCTGCTCCAGTGCTGAAAAGTACTCCTCTCTGTCCCGTCCCATGAGCAACTACGAGTAGCTAGGTGGAAACAATTAGAAAAATAGTTCTAATTTTACTAAATCCGCAACATATAATGTTGGTGCTTTAAAATTCAAAGGAGAATATTTTGAAGATAATGTACTTAACCCAGTATGTTTTGTTTCATACAGTTAAACGATTGTAGTTTTAATTAATTAAAAGACGTGCTAGTAAGATAAATAGTATTCTTAAAAAAATTTAAATTCGCCACTATATAGTTACAACTGTTACAAGAAAGACTTTAATTTAATGTACTCCTCTACTGTTCTTGCTAAGCACTATTATACTTTTTTAAACAGTTGCCAGGAATAGGTAGATACCTAACTTACATAACAAGCGCGAGATAATCGCGGACAAATATACATACATACATACAAACATACGGGTCAAACTGAGAACCTCCTTTTTTTTGAAGGCGGTTAAAAAACAGGTAGCTGTTAAAAACGTGTCCGCTCCGGGCTATGTAAGTACAGCGGGCGAGGTGCTCAAAATTACCTTCACACGCTCTTATTCTCTTAACAATAAAGTCGCGTCAAGATAATTTTTAACACCTCGCCCGCTTAGCAACTATTGCTGCTACGAAGCCCACTTTTGCGGCGCTACCGGAATCCGAGGGTTTTAATTTATAAATATTTTCTTGTAGCCCTTTAACCCTTGCTCCGGCTAAATCGCAACATTAATGGCCGGGGGCTGTTTAGTGTTACGTGGTTTAAGGTTGTGTCTGGGGGCAGGCGTGTCTCACGCCGCGATTTCGTCGCTTTGCTACAGGTAGCTAAAAGTACATCCGTTCGGCCCCAATTTTGGGGAAAGCCATAAGCCGCGCGTGGCGCTGTCGCCACCTTATCGGCCATATCTGTGCTGATCGTAACAGACGCGTTTTGTTAGAGAGTGAGTCTTCTGTACTATTATTTATTCTGTGCTGGGGGTTAAATTTTACTCTATTGATATTGTGGCTATTAACAATGTTAAGGAAATTAATGGGAATGCCAAAATAATTTAAAATGTTAAAGATACCTACTTTTTGTTATTTTTTTGTTGGGTCGGAGTTCCAATAACCTACATAAGTATATCACATATATCCTGTTTTTTAAGCAATACTTATAGTTCGTTTTTTTTAGCATTAGAAAAAAGGTAAACAATCTTGATGTGTCTTTTAATTGAAAAACATGTTTTAAAAATAAGTCACGGCAAATATGTAACAATTATGAATCTAATACGATCATTTATATTTCTCTGCTTTCATAAGTATAAGTTACTGATTTTTAAAAATCGTTTTTCAATTAAAAGACATGTCAAGATCGCTTACCTTCTTTCTAATGCTAAAAAAACGAACTATAGTTTTTGTTGGGGTCAACAAATAATATATGATTCACGGTTAGTTAGTATAAGTAGATATAAGTCTAGTGAAATAATATAAATTTAATTAAATAAGATACTACCTCATATACTATAAAATACCTCTAGTACTAATATGTAGGTGCAGGTCAAATTTTAACAGAAATAAAAATGTACTTAGATGTAGAAATTCTTACGCACTTCTTCGTGCTTTTATAAATAAAGTACCTACCTACATATCTTACAGTTCATCGGTACTACTTAATTATTAAGAACAAATGCAAAATGTAATATAAGAATATTAAAGTATTTCGCATGGATCAATTCAATTCAAATATAAGCCAGTTCTATACCGTCGCACAGCCGGTAAAAACAAGGTAGATATATACTTTACAAATTAAAGTCATACAATAGAGTACTACCCACTTAAATGTAGGTATAATTAAAATTTCGTTTTACAAAGGCTTCAATTAAAACTTGAACAAATTATGGCCTTAACTACATAAAAAAAATACTACAGGGTGAAACATAAGTCGTAAACAGAAATGTTTGTTTCTATCACAGTATTTTAAGGCAAATTCAATGCATTAAACTTTATTGATAATAATTTATAATAGCAAAAACACCAACTTTATGGTCACCCTATACTCTCCTTAGTTCGAATTTATTGGCCTTTACTTTTCTTCGTCAAAAGTTAAGTCAAGACTACGCGGTCGTGCTGTATGGGTCCATTTCGGCCTATCCAGCGTTCAGGGTATTAATAACCCAAGTAATAAATAAATATATTGTTGCATGTTGTCACGTCCACATGTTTAAGCTAAAGTTAAACAGTAAGAAACACAATTTCTGTTCACGATTTAGGATTCACCCTGTATATTTCTCAAAACTCCGTCGCTAGCATTTGTTTGCGCGAGCGCATTTGTTCAGCAGTGTCACACATGAGTAATGCAAGACTAGCTATTCCAATACCTTCCAGATTACAGAATAAATCAAGTTTTTTTTTCTATCCAGTGTAACTTGATACGTAGCTCCGTAATAAATATACTGAAACGCTTATACTGGTTTTTCTGAGTTTTCGCTTCGTGCATGTTTATCGGCTATTGTTATAACAACTAAGAACGCAGCAGTTAGCCCAACTGTGTCAACCATTGTACCGCCGACGTTGCCTAACCATTCGTTACCTTAATGAACTATTATTAACTACCTACCATTCTTATTGCTGTTTGCTGATGGTACGATATTAGAGCGGGTGGTTTGAATACTTTTAATGGCTCCTCTACACGATGGGCCAACGCCGGCCACTCCAAGGGACGCATTTATGCGTTAGAGGGAGCAAGTGATATTGCTATCTCATTCTACCGCATCGCTGCGTCCCTTGGAGTGGCCGGCGTTGGCCCATCGTGTAGAGGAGCCATAATGCAACCGTTAATATACCTGCCTATTAACATTAGGTACAGATTAGAGTAGGTAACAACCACATAATAACTTCATCATATACTGGGTCAACCAAATCTTGTCAGTAAATAGGAACAAAAAAACTATACTCATCCTTTTCTTTTGGGTGCTAGTACTAATAGTGTAAGACAAAGATAGTATGATTCTCTCTGTCTATGTTTGAAATCAAACAGACCTTTGACACACTATATCTTCCCAAGGTTTATATATAGGTATCCCAAAGTTTTAGGATTATATCATCCAAATCAAGATTTGTATTCTTGTTTTGCTTGCTTGACCCAAAAACGTCTCTGATTTAAGCCTAATCAAATTTTTTCACCCACACAAACGTTTAAAAGACCTTAAAAGTTAATAACGCAGACCTTGTATGTCGTGTAATTACTTTAATAGTAGTCTCAGAGACATTCGTGTCGTAGAAATTGAAAATAAATAACTAATAGGTATCCACGATCAAAATCCGCATTCCTAATGCCTGCTAAGCAGACCAATTAAGTTTGATCTAAAAATCTGTAATAAGTAACTATTTGTTATCTGAGTTCATATATTTATACATACAAGTTAGTAATTTATTTATACAACGGCTCAGTAAAGACCGTTAAAGTTTTCTTTAGGAAAATAGAATTCGAACCCTACAATTTTACGCGTCACAACAAATTTTCTTCTACTTTTTCCCTAATCAGAACACGATACCAAAAATGCCCTTAAACGGATCCCCACTATTTTTGTTACATTCCTGTATAACTAGCAGTACTAGCACTCAGCAGGTGGCAGTTTACGACAATTTTATCTGCGAACAGGCTTCAAGATTACCTCCTATCCTATAGGCACTTGGTACCAGTCGCAGTAGATGCAGGTATAAGCTAGTACTGTCTGACCCCTCACCTAAGTATGAGTAATGTAATCATGCTCTAATAGGAAGTGATCATGCGGTCGATAGGGCCGCTAATAGAACTAATAGACATTTAGGGGCTTCCAATGCGACATATAGCTTTAATTGCACTTTGATTTCATTGTAATGAATTTGGATTATAATGAGTGTTGCAATTTGCATATTGTTAGTGTGTTATTGTGATATGTAGGTACCTACCTATACCTAATTACCTATACATGCTACAAAAGTAGAAAGCTAATAATTACAATTTAATTGCTATAAAATTTTGCATAACAGCTAAAATATACTATGAAAATTGCTTCTAAAAAAGAGCAATAAGTTACCTATATAGTTTGATCGAACTCATTGATTACATTTTTTTATTTAGGTAAACTTACAAAAGTATAAGATTAAAATCATCATTAGGTGTATCAGCGATCCCAGGCACGCACTTCCATATCTCGCTGAAGGAACTGTGAAGGAAGAACCCGAAACTACGGGGCCTTAAAAAATAAAATAATTTATTTTCAGATTCCTAAGATCCATAGATTGTGTTTAGGTACTTAAGTCACTTATAAGACTACATGATATTTCACATTTTAAAATGCAGGCCAATTATCATCCTACTTTTACCTTACACTAAAACTCTTGACAACATTATGTACCTAACTAATACCTATCCTGTTTTACTGACAACTCCTGTAATTTTCCTGTTACCTCGGCCGTGTTGGCATCATCGCCGTAATGTGGAAAGGAAAAACAACTTTATACAATATACCTACTACCTATTACCTACCTAGGCTAGGGGCTAGTCATAAATTACTTCATTTCAAATTGGGGGGGTCTGGACATCGGATAAGTAATGGTAGCATGACGTAGGAGGAAACGGGGTCATTCGAAGCATGATTTTTGGATGATTTTAGGGGGGGGGGGTTTATTTTCAAAAATCGTCAAAAATAGATGACGTAATTTATGAACAGCCTTCTAGGTACCTATAGGTGTCGTAGACTTTTTACCTTGTATGTAAAAACGACTCGGTAGCTCGGTACTGGCACGTACTGGTCAAATTATAATTACTCGTAGTAATAATACAGTAATTTATTAATTATGTTTACTCCTTAAGAGCCCGTTGACGATTTTAGAGCAAAAATGTAAAATTGTGAGATTTAGTCGTAGAAATTGTTATACCTACCTTTTGTTACGTAGGTAATATATAAATAACAAGTATTGGTTTGGTTTCTATTAGCACGTCTTCTCATCTCCGGTAATATATGTATGACGAGAAGAAAAAAAAATAATCAAAAAATTATGGTGGTAAATTATACAAAATGATGATAAGAACAGTTTCAAGAAATGTTGTATAGATTGTTTAGGTACCTATCAAAATTACGTTGAAATTAAATCGATTTCACGAGAAATGTCACTTGTTTTGAAGTAATTTCTGGTGAAAATTGATTTCATCTAACTTTTATTTACTCTTGTTCAATATCATACAACACTAATATAGTGTATATTAAAGATAAATGACAGGATATAAATAATACAACAACACCACTTTTAGCTGTCTAAACTTTTCAGAATTTATAAATAAGGGTTTTGAAGTCAGAGCTTTACGCGGGTGATCATAAACGATCATCAGGAAAAAAATCATTATTAATTCAGAGCCTCCTTTTTAGGGTTCCGTAGCCAAATGGCAAAAACGGAACCCTTATAGATTCGTCATGTGTGTCTGTCTGTCCGTCTGTCCGTCTGTCTGTCCGTCCGTATGTCACAGCCACTTTTCTCCGAAACTATAAGAACTATACTGTTGAAACTTGGTAAGTAGATGTATTCTGTGAACCGCATTAAGATTTTCACACAAAAATAGAAAAAAAAAAACAATACATTTTTGGGGTTCCCCATACTTCGAACTGAAACTCAAAAATTTTTTTTTCATCAACCCCATACGTGTGGGGTATCTATGGATAGGTCTTCAAAAATGATATTGAGGTTTCTAATATCATTTTTTTCTAAACTGAATAGTTTGCGCGAGAGACACTTCCAAAGTGTTAAAATGTGTGTCCCCCCCCTGTAACTTCTAAAATAAGAGAATGATAAAACTAAAAAAAATATATGATGTACATTACCATGTAAACTTCCACTTCCTTTTTTTTTATACGTCATAAATCGCCTAAATACGGAACCCTTCATGGGCGAGTCCGACTCGCACTTGGCCGCTTTTTCAAAATTGTGATCTATTAAAAGGAAATATAAGAAAACGCGCTAATTGGAACAATTACTGTTTATTTCTATTAGTCAACGAAAACTGTAAAATTTCAACGACGAAAATTACCAATTTTACATTTTTAAATTTTTTTCGTGACGGACTGAAAACATTATTGTGAGACAGTATTAGGTAGGTATGTATACCTAATGATTACATAGTAAGTTACCTATATGTATCCAGGGTTATTATAGTTTATAACTAAGCTAACAAATAACTAGGTAACTTATTTCAACACTTTGTTAAGTTAATAAGTCATTTTGTCAACACGAATAAAAATAATGAATAGGTAAATATTTTTAATATAGGTACTTAGCATACAGGTATTTTATGCATTGAATATTTATCCACGTTTGTTAGATACTTATCTACTTACATGTTATCCTTTTGTCTTTATATGATAAGAATCCTGTTTCTAACCGAATTTTTAGTCATCCTATTGCATTTTTTTCGTTCATTAATTGTTTTTCCTACTGTACTTATTTTATATTGGACAACCGAGGTTTGAAACCCGCGATTTTTTACCACCACACACCCATATATACTTACAGGTGAAACGTTAAATGCTTAATGCCAATGCCGTAAGATTGACTAAGATATCTATATATATAAATGCAAGTGTCCTGACTGACTGACTGATTCATCAACGCAGAGCCGAAACTACAAAAGATAGAAAGTTGAAATTTGCACACCAGGTTTCATTTGTAAAGTGTACAAGAGATAAGAAGCGATTTTGAAAAATTCAACCCCTAAGGGGGTTAAAAAGGGGATGAAAGGTTGTATGGGGAACAAGTTTTATTTTAAGCTAAGAATTTGAAACTTTGTAAAAATGTATTATATTAAAAAACAAGAAAACTTATTTCAGCGTTTTTGAAAATTCATCCCCCAAGGTGGTGAAAAAGGGGTTAAAAGTTTGTATGGTGATCAAATATTTTTGTGAGTGTGAGACTTGAAACTTTTCATATGGGGATATTATTATAAGACAGGAAAAGTAATTTCAGCGTTTTTGAAAATTCATCCCCTAACAGGGCTAAAAAGGGGTTGAAAGTTTGAATCCATTACAAATGCTTTGAAACTTCTTAGAAAGGCATAATAGCCGGTTACAAAAAAAAGTAATTGCAACGTTTTTGGAAATTCAACCCCTAAGGGGGTTAAAAAGGGGATGAAAGTTCGTCTTGGGGTGCAAATTTTATTTTGATCTAGGAACTTGAAACTTTGCAGAAAGGTATTAAATTAAAATACAAGAAAACTAATTTCATCGTTTTTGAAAATTCATCCCCCAAGGTGGTGAAAAAGGGGTTGAAAGTTTGTATGGAGATCAAATATTTTTTCGAGCGCGGGACTTGAATCTTTGCATTTGGCAATTTTATTAGAAGACAGGAAAAGTAATTTCAGCGTTTTGTAAAATTCATCCCCTAACAGGGTTAAAAAAGGGTTGAAAATTCGTATAAGGTTCAAATTTTATTTTAAGCTAAGAACTTGAAACTTCGTAAAAAGATATATTTTCAATATGCAAGAAAACTAATTTCAGCGTTTTTGAAAATTCATCCCCTAAGGTGGTGAAAAAGGGGTTGAAAGTTTGTATGGATATAAAATATTTTTTCGAGCGCGGGACTTGAATCTTTGCAATTGGGGATATTATTAGAAGACAAGAAAAGTAATTTCAGCGTTTTGTAAAATTCATCCCCTAATAGGGTTAAAAATGGGTTGAAAGTTCGTATAGGGTTCAAATTTTATTTTAAGCTAGGAACTTGAAACTTTGTAAAAAGTTATTAAATTAAAATACAAGAAAATTAATTTCAGCGTTTTTGAAAATTCATCCCCTAAGGTGGTGAAAAAGGGGTTGAAAATTTGTATGGATATCAAATATTTTTTCGAGCGCGGGACTTGAGTCTTTGTATTTGGGGATATTATTAGAAGACAGGAAAAGTAATTTCAGCGTTTTGTAAAATTCATCCCCTAACAGGGTTAAAAAGGGGTTGAAAATTTGTACGGGTATTAAATTAAAACTGAAAAAAACTAATTTCAGCGTTTTTGAAAATTCATATCTGAAGGTGGTGAAAAAGGGGTTGAAAGTTTGTATGATCAGATATTTTTGTGAGTGCGGGGCTTGAATTTTTGTACAGAGGCATTTATTAGAATACAAGAAAAGTAATTTCAGCGTTTTTAAAAGTACATCCCTTAAAAGGGTTAAAAAGGGGTTGAAAGTTTTTATGGGGTTTACATTTTATTTTAAGCTAGGAACTCGAGACTTCTTAAAAAGGTATTTTATTAAAAGAGAAGAAAACTTATTTCAGCGTTTTTGAAAATTCATCTCTCAAAGTGGTGAAAAATGGTAAAAAGTTTGTATGGAGATCAAACATTTTTGTGAGTGCGGGGCTTGAATCTTTGTAAAATGGCATTTTATTAAAATACGAGAAAAGTAAATTCAGCGTTTTTAAAATTCATCTCTTAAAGGGTCGAAAGGGGGTTGAAAGTTTGTAAAGTTGCAAATAAACTTGAAACTTCGTAAAAAGGTATTTCATCAAAAGAGAAGAAAACTAATTTCAGAGTTTTTGATAATTCATCCCCATGTAGTGTTGAGTCGCTCACTCGTGAGGCACCTCATTTGTACCACTCATTTTGTTAATTTGTCGCAGTACTTCGTACCGCAAAAATGTCTTACTTCACTCCTCTATTCATTTTACTTGATTCTAAAATTATCTTTCTCCTAAAAGTTCTATTCTTTACCTCCAGAATTGCACTCCAATTAAATGTTACTATTTATTTATTTATAAAGGAAGTTATGAATACATAAATATGTATATACATGAAATATTTTTGTCGCCGTTGGAATTAATGGAATAGTCGACGCTGAAAATATGCTAGTACCTCACCTCATTTGAAGTAAGACATTGTAACACCTCATTTTAGAAAATGAGGTACTCATACAAACTCATTTTAAATTGATGTCCTACCCATCACTATCCCCATGGTGGTGAAAAAGGGGTTGAAGATTTGTATGGAGGTCAAACATTCATTTGAGTGCGGGACTTGAATCGTTGTAAACTTTGTATATGGGCATATTATTAAAATACAAGAAAAGTAATTTCAGCGTTTTTAAAAATTCATCCCCTATAATGGTTAAAAAGGGGTTGAAAGTTTGTATAGGGTTCAAATTTTATTTAAAGCTAGGAACTTCAAACTTCGTAAATAGGTAGTTAAGTAGTAGGTTTTATTAAATAGAGGACATGAAAATCTTCTGGTTGAGAGGGATTATATCGAGAACAATTTTATTCAGTTAGGAGCTTGAAGCTTCGTAGGTTGTGAAAGACAAGTATCATGCGTTGTAATATTAATAATTAACAAATGATTAACCGTCCTACTGCGATCTTTTGCTGCATAATGTTCTAAGCTAATGTAGAATATATAACCACCAATATACAAATCCACGCGTACGAAGTCGCGGGCAACAGCTAGTATACCTATACCTATGCTATGGCGAAGGCAGTAAGCCTGCCTTTTGTACCTACATTAGATATTTTTTTTGTGGAATACATAGGTAGGTATAATTAAAATAGAACAGAGTTTTACCTAGTGTGAGTAAATAAAGAGTAAAACCGAATTCAACGATGATAAACGATTATGAATGGGCGCGTACGGCGGCGGCGGGCAGCGCGGTCATGTCGTGCGTAAAGAGTCTAATCGAGCCCGCTTTGTTTACAGCCTGTCGTATAAGGACGAATCAATAAGGCAGTCGATACCGAGTTTAATAGAGTGAGCTCTCGAGCGCCCTCATTACCCCCGCAATTAGCACGGCGCTCCCGACGACGCACCCCGCGCGAAAAACGAATAAAAAGAGCTGCCCTCAAAATGGCCGCCGCCCCCCTCCTCCGCACCCCCCCGCGCCGCTTCGTGATTGCATCCCCGCAGCTCTTATAAATATGGCCGTATTCCTCCCGCCTTTACTGATTGCCCGTATACCCCCCGGCCTCCCCCCGCGACCGCGCCGCCGGCGTCTGAATAGATAAACGAGTCCACGTGGAGTGCCCCGCTTATAAAAATCTACCCGGCCAATGGCGCTCTTTTCGCGCACTGTGCCGACCAATCGACGCGCTGGAACGCGTGTAACTCCGCCCTTAATAAGCGATCTCGCCGAACCGACCAATCGCGAGCCGTGATTCGACGGATTCTGTTCACCGACGTCGAAGCGGTCCACGTGGACTGACGCACACACTGGCGCGCGTATAATGCCTCGAGTGGAAATAGCTATGACGGCGAAATGGGCGACAGCGAAAAAAATAAAATGCGGTCGGTCGTCGGTGCGGCGCGGCGCGGCGGCGGGTGTAAACAGGGATATTTCGGAGCGACTCGTTCATTATTATTGAATGCGCGGCGCTAATGGCGACTCGCGGGTCGGCTTCCGCTCTACTCGCCGAGCCCGCGTCATACTCATGCTTACCTGTACACCCGCCGTCAGCCATCCGAGCGAACAAGGTTCGCACAAATATGTGAACAACACTATTATCAAAACCGATCCGAGTATTTTGGAAACTGAACTTTGCCATATCACTTAAAAATCTTAAAATGCCAAAGCAGGATGATTACTTAGGTATGTTAAAATAAAAATTATAATCTTCTCAATCCGATAAAACAATCATTCGACAATTATAAATATGTTGCTACAAACTCTTAATCTTATCAAAGTAACACGAACGTTCAAGTATTGACGTCAAATGTAGGTAGGTATAGGTACCTATACCTTATACCTGTGCTGCACAACACATGTTAAAATGTTATTTTTAATAACTTTAATTGATGGCCTTCGCCCGACGATTCAATTGTGGGCTCGCATTTAACACGTCGAGTAGGTAAGTATCTCTTTGAACAACATGACTGGCGTTCTAGCGTTCTTGTTTTTTTGAACGTTCATAAAAAGTTAGACAAATTTTAAACAGGGTTAAATAAAAATTGGGACTTGAAAACACGGGTAAAATATCGGAACCAAGAAATCCTTTTGCTTTATCGGAATTTAAGTTCTTGGTTCAGAATATTTTTTGTACAGGTCAATGTAAACAAGAACTGTAAAAAGAAAAGTACTTAAACGTTTAAGAAAAAGTTTATTCTTTATTTTAGTAATAACAGATATTAAGTAGGTAAAAGTGTAATTTTAAAGAGGTAAAATCTGGGTAAAATTTATTAAATTACCTAATAAGTACATTTTTTTTTTATGATATAGGAGGCAAACGAGCAGACGGATCACCTGATGGTAAGCGATTACCGCCGCCCATGGACACCCGCAACACCAGAAGGGTTGCAAGCGCGTTGCTGGCCTTTAAGATGAGAGTACGCTCTTTTCTTGAAGGTTTGAAGGTCGTATCGGTCCGGAAATACCGCAGGCGACAGTTCATTCCACAATTTGGCTGTGCGAGGCAGGAAGTTTCTGGAGAAACATATTAAGTAAGTATCTTAGAATCGACATTACCTTCAAAAGTTTTTTTTAATAGGTAGAATTTATATATATATATCTAATAGGAGTATTATAGGTAGGTATTACCTTAGGATCTATAATACCTATAATACCTAGTAATACCTACCTAGTAGAAAATGATGTCAATGATGTACGTAGGTAACTAGGTACTGTGGTTAAATTTAATCTAACACGAATTAGAACGTTCTACAATTACCTAGACAAAAAAGTTGTTATTGCGGCGCTCCGTAGCGCCGTAGCGCGTACGGCGTAGCACTTGCAGAAGCGAATGTTCGCGGGGTCATCAACTCCCGCTATGCTCTCTTTACCGAACGTCAGCTGTTTCTAATTTATATCTACATACATTATCTACCTATAGGTACCTAATATGATACCTAATACATTTTACGCTATGGCTTGACTGTACCAAGCTGTTTGCCAATGATTCGCTTCAACCTCTAGACGCCCATACGTCAAACCTTGCCAAGCAAAATGAAATTTTATTTTGTCAACACAAAGTTCAAATTAGAATGGAACAGGAGACCTTTTTATAGGTCTCTGGGCGGCTAGAGGATAATACGAGTATAATTATACCTATAAGTACCTACACGGATGGCTAGCATCGGCCAGTAGGTAACTATTTGAGCTATGCATTCATTTTAATAAGGTTACACGGTAAATGACCTATACAATTATAATTATTATAAATATTGATGACATAACGTAAAACTTAATTACGGACATTCAATACTTAGTTTCCTTCCTAATTGGCTCAACGTACAAATACCAAGTGTATTGGTATGTCGATTTAGTTGTCAATTTACTCATTAGCAGTAATAAGACGGTAAGACTTAATGACCATGCTCGTGCTCGGTATTCGCGCATTTTTAATTACTCGTTTCCTGTTGCGCGGGGCAACCCTACCCTAGCTAGGGTATTTGTTCAAGGAAATTGGGTTACACATTTTTATCATATGGCCCGCTGTTGCTTGATCGAACCGTAGCATAGACGTAGATAGGTAGATCGAGATTATTTATACCTAATACTTACTAATAAATAAAAACTGAAAAACTATATTTTTCGAAATGTAATCTGCAACGATCTGTTGAACAACTTGTAAATTAAATTTCGTCAACTACCTAACTAAAACTAAACTAGGAGACCAAAAAGATCCGAAGTTAACTTTTATAGTTAAGATAACTTAAACTTACGTACCTACACTACCTACCTACCTATGTGTATGATGGTCAACACCGTGGGTCCAAACATCGGTTGTGCTATAAAATATACCAATGAGCCTCGTCACGAAAAAAAGAAGTATTTTATTAATGAATATTTGAATTTGAATTTGAATTTGAATAATGGCCGATTCACGTGTTTATTGTGTTGTGTTCAGGTCATTCTGAAATTTTAACTGAGTCATGTCATGTGGTGTTTTTGTTGACATTATTTTTTGAGTACCATGCGTTTGTAAATGGATTATACAAAGTTATTTTCTTGTGTCGTGGTATTTCACAAGATAACTTGAATCGTGATATAAAATATTTAGTTACTTATTGGGTCACTAAAAACCTTTATTTTCGATCATGCACACTCAGTTGCAAAATTGCATGGACACTTGATTAGTACATGCAATTATGCAGCTTGATTTATCTATGTTTCACCTAACGTAAGCGGGATTTTTGTTAAGTAAGTACTTAATTAATATTACTCTTTAAATACATTTTGTGGTTGATTTTGAAATGTTTTTTTTTTCTCATACCTATATGATTTATGACATGAAAACCAAAAACCCTCTTTAATTGCGACAGTTGGTTAAAAACATGATTTTTGACAACCCTGAACGATCGTAGTAATATGTATGAAAACACGCTGGATGTCTTCCTATTTTCGCCTATGATGAAAATATGTGCGTAATAGGACCTTAATAACACCGGCGTACGATTCAATATAAATTACGTCAATCATACAGAGGGTAGAACTTAATTTTAATGGAATGTGCCTATGTTCAGTCATGTTTGATAGGGTAGGCGAAATTAGGCAAAAAGATGAAACTTCGCCTATTGTCTTTGAGCTCCTTTTTTAGGTATAATTATAAATACAATTGGGTTATTTTTAAATTAAATTTAGGTGTTATCATTATATATACCATTTAGATACTAGTGATGACACAATAAACATGTACCCTAAGAGGAAACATCAAAAATATGTCAAAAAGTAGGCGAAAATAGGGTGTTTTACGGTATAAATATTAGTAATTTTATAACACAACATATTTAACTATACAGCGAATAAAAATATATAAATTAATTTTCGGTTACTGTGATGAAGTTAAAGTGACATCACAAGGTTTGTGACTCCCCCCTCCCCCATGTCACAACATGTCACATTTTCTTGACCCCCTCCCTCCCCCTAAACGTGTGACGTAATTAATGGATGACCCCTTACCATTATCGTCTAACCTTAGACCTGCAACATTGTTTTCTATTTATGTTTAATTAGGTTGACATCAAAGAATTTTTTTTCTTAGTAATGTCATAGAGAAATAAGTAAGACAAGAGTGCTCACTCCATTCAGTTCAGACTATTAATTTCAGTGTCTAGATCTAGCATCGAGTAGCGGAACTATCAGTACTGCTACTTGACAATAGATGTAGCACCGACCGGAAAGTCTTATCTCAACACTTCAACAGCATAAGACTTTCCGGTCGGTGCTACATCTATTGTCAAGTAGCAGTACTGATAGTTCCGCTACTCGATGCTAGATGCTAATAGTCTTTTTGGTACTAAAACTGATGTATGGAGTGAGCACTCTATATATTTTTTCTCTATGGTAATGTTAAAGATGTGAATGTTGAGAAAAGTTATTATGAGATAACTTTGATAAAATAAGATACGTATATTAAGGAAAGAACATTTTTATAGAGCTTTGAAGGATAATTAAGTAGTTTTACTCGTTTTTACAAATCGATAATTAACTTATTTTTTTTATTGTTCTGTAATAAAATTGTAAAAAATAATCACTTACAATATAAACGTAAATATACCTAGGTACCTAATATGTTTGGTCGTCATAAGATTTTTTTAGTTTACAATTTCAGATGGTCCGTAAAAAAAGCTCGTCCATTACGAGTACGTCATTTACGCGTCTCATCCATCAGGTATTAGTAAACTTTCCTAGTAGGTAATATGTAGTTGGAATTTTCTGAGGTGACGATTTCTTGAGTTCGAACCCCTAATCTGTTAAACAAGAGGTACCTATTGTTTCCTTTATGCAGTTGGTTATACATTGGTAGAGAAGGCTTTAGGGGCATCATCATGGCTTACATGACCGTATTGTCAGTGTCTTAGATGCATGTAATGTAAGTACCTAAATATACATACTGTATTGTTTTAGACGCGTGTAAACATATTTTTGGAACATTGCCTTGTAATGATGTTTGTGAACTCGACTGTACCAACTAATCACGGCACGTGGTTGGACATGCACCGACGCTGCCACTCTAATAGCCGTTAGCTAAAACGATGTATTTTGCATAATTAATGTCGCTCATTAGATAAAACGTGTCACAGTGTTCACGTGTTTGACGGCCTGGAACTAATTTTTGCGACTATAGCCAATACGTTTGCTGGGAATATTTTGAGTGATTTGGATTACAAAGTAGTAGAAAAATACGATTTAGTTGGTATTTAATTAGTTACCTACCTATTAACGGTTTATTTTATTGGGTATTTTGAAATTTTGGACAGGGTATCAGTGGCGGGACTTATCTAATTAGGTATCAGATAGGATAGTCTGTCTTGTCTTGACACACCGCTAAGACTCCTTTTTTAACATTAAAAAAAAACAAATTCTTAAAAGCGAAAGTGATGATTTTCTCTAGCCGCCCACAAATTAAAACTTGCGAAAACAATCTACTTAATGTAATTTAGAAAAATCAAAAGCAAGAGCTAAAATACAATGGAATGCGAGATTTTATAGGCCTCTGGTCTCATTTCAAACACACAAAGAGAATCATTCTATCTTTGTCTTACACTAGTACTAGCACCCAAAAGAAAAGGATTAGTATATAGTTTTTTTGTTCCTATTTACTGACAAATTGGTTTGACCAACTATATAAAGTTTAAATCCGCATTTTAAGATTAAATATTGCTCAAAAAAACAAGGTTTAACACGCTCCAGACTTCACTATATATGCCTATAAATATATAAGAATCATCTATGACTCTATGTACATGATTAACCCATAAAATCACGGTTGAGAAAGTAAATTTCCTGGCTTGTGTATTGACCTGTAATGCCTACATTAATTACTGCTGCACGAGACAGCAGCGAAATTACTTATCGAAGCGTTTAGATTAATTTATTTATGGGTAATCCTTGGTCTAAGTATCTACAGACTAAAATAGGAATGTTGCCTGTATTTAAAATAAATTAATCACACCATGCACGAAATAAAGCGCCTGAAAATTATTAGGAAAACGTAGACAGCAGCTATTTTTTGACACGATTTATATTTTATAAAATTGGATAGAACTAAACATAGGTGACTTGGCCGCCGTCATGTCACTTGTTCTGTTTTAATAAATATCCCATAATGGCTAATCGTTTCGACAGTTCAGATTTGTTTCAAATTTCAATACTTTCAATCAATAGTCCTATTGACTCTGAATTGAAATAACCTAAAAGTGGTTACCTATACTTTATCGAAAATAAAATAAAGTAAATGGTACATTGCTTCTGAAACCACCCATAAAGACACCTACTTATTTCAGTTTATAATCTCTATATAGATACCTATACATTGAGCTATTTAGGTCCCTATTAATCAACAGTATATTTACACTACAGACGTATAATATCATTATACTCCACCAACATGCTACTCCATACACTCGAAAGCTGTCGATGCAAGTAGCAATCGTAATTTAGTCGGCGTCTCGGCACCCGCGACTCCCGCGAGTAGGGTTACCAGATACACAAATTTAGAATTTCCTGACAAAATTCCTTAATTCCGAATATTTTTCCTCATTATTTTTTTACAATCTTTTTGATTAATTTAAGTAAATAAACATGTAGGTATTTTATAATAAAGTCTATCAATTCAAAAAATTCCTGACATTTTCGTGTTCCGTCCCCATTCCTGACAAAAGGCCAAAATTCCTGACATGTCAGGAAAATTCCTGTCATCTGGTAACCCTACCCGCGAGTAACGAACGAGCCGCGACATAAACCGTGCACGCTCATTCGTTCCCTTTTCTCTTTTTACTCGTTTCTGATTCTTATTTTGAAGCCGTTTTGCTCGATGAAGCCCACATGACGCGACCGCAGTTGCGGCTTGTGGGATCGGCGAAGGAATGGATATGGCATTTAAATTATTTAATAGGTTAAATACCGTAGTATTAGTTTAAGTAAGGTTAGATAACTAAGTCAGTCTTGAAGGCGTACACACCACATCAGATAAGCAAACCCCGTTATCAATGTTGCAGTTCATTGAAATTAAAAATAAGGGTTAGCAAGAGTTCGCCTTAATTCGCCTTTAGGAGGTACGTTAATGTTAGCATTAAATCATAATTTCGCCATAAATTGTATCATGGGATTCATCATGCATCAACGGCGAAGTTAGGTTAGGTTAGCCTAACCTAAAGATACCGAACGTACCTAAAGATATTATTTTCAATGAACATTTGATAATAGGGTTTGCGGATACGTAAGTCAATATTTAAGTAAAAATCGCCTCTTCTTAGTTCCATGCGACGTGAAACAGATCTGCCGCGGACGATCGCGCGATAACGAATAAATAACAATCAGCCGCGACATCGCGATACGACGGCTAACTTACGCCCGCCACCGCGCAGATAACGCGCTAATTAATTAACCTTAAACACCATTCCCCATTCCTTTAAACAGCACTCGTAAACACCTCTATCGCTAGTCAACATCTAGATAAACTTAACGTATCTTCCTTATTTTATCGTTGCGTTGGTTTGAGTTTTAATGTGTTTTATTTAGTCTTAGTGATCGGTATGTAGGTAAGTTTTCGACGGAATGTTTTCTATTAATTATCGTGTTAATAAAGCCTATCTTTTTCTAGTTGAGATATGGACGAAAGTCTTAAAAATATTAGGATTATGGGCTGTGGAGTAGGTAATATACCTAACTATTAACTAAATAAAAGATCTTAGTCATCTTAGTCTGGTCTTATACTTACGCAACACACGGAAAACCCTCAACTTTAACTACTTATCGCAAATTATCATCTTGATAAAAAAAATCAGACTCGAGTTTAAATCTATTTTTATGTGTTAAGTACATAACAAATCTTGGTAATGTGGTACGAACGACGACGTCGACTGCGTGCATACATGCATAGTCGTTAATCTTTGAAATTATTGCAGAAGGCAAACAGAACACAACATAGTGGCTCTTAGTTGCACTTCTGTTTAAAGTGTAGGTTATTTGACATAAACGGAAGTGAATCGTGCATAAATATATCACACTAATAGAGGAAAGAGCTCATGAACTTCCGGTATTTTAGTCTTTTTATACCAATAAACTTAATGCACCATTAAGTCATCAAAACCACATTTGTTACTTCATAAAATATTCAACCTATTGGCGTTACCTAAAAGCTATTATGTACGATGAGATCAAAGTGAACCTTTACTCACTAGTGGAGTAATGAAGTGGCCAAACAAAGTGAGCAAACAAAACAGGCAGCATAATTAAAGAGCGCGAACAATTAGTTGTATAACAGGCCATTGTCAGCGGAATGCCATTCCGTTCGCTTCCCAGAAGGCCGCTCTATCCCCGCAGACCTTTTTAAACTTTTTTTGCTCAGGAATTAATATTTAATGGGCCCAGTTGAAATTGAATGCGATCCGGGCTTTAGATAAGAGTTTATTTACATTTGCAAGCGTGTGAATTATTAGGCGAGTTGAATAGGCCATGGTGTCATTCTAAATCGTAGTCGAGCAAGGTGAGTCGAACTTAGGTAAATCAGAAAATATTTGCGGGGATTATGAATTATGAGGTGTAATGTAACAATACGATTATAATAAGATTAATAAGCTCCACCTTAATATGATCAATGTATAAATAAGTACCTATGCCTGTACAATATCTTTTCCTTTGGTAGATTTGGCATGAAGTAAAACCTCAAGCTCTACACGGTCTATATAATATAAAGATATAATAAAGGATTTAATATGTAATATACCATAAGTGCTTTGGTGTTATACTGTTAATTTATCTGTAAAATTGATAAATAAAATAAAAAATAAAAATAAGGATTTTTTAAAGAGACTTCTCTCAAAGGAGAGAAAAGATGAAACTAACAGATTCCTACAAGAGGTCCAGGTGCAGAGTCCAGACACGCAATAACGTAAGTATATGTTTGTATTGTAATGGACTTCGTTATTTAGGTATCTTAAGTATCGTTAGAATATAGTAGTATTACAAGAGCGATTGAGATAGGATAAATAAAATACGTGTTCGAGATAGACCTTCTGGTTTACCTTAAAATTGACTCGGCCAATTCAGGCCAGCAATGAGAATACCCTGGCAGGCTTGGATTACGGTGGCGATTAATTCCTAGTTGTGTGGGCAGTTAGCAATACTATCTACTTTACGAAGCGGCCTACGAATTAGGTACTATCGACTACTGGAACTTGTTTGGCTGACTAGTTTTCGCAAGCTTTTATCGAACTTCGTAATAGCTGCTTTAAAGTGTTTAAATTAAACATGAGGTAAAAGAAGCATTACTTGGCTGTAAAATAAGAACTTTTCTGGGTAATTTTCTCATTTTCACTGCAAGAATAAGAGAATTACTTAAACCCGCATGTTTTAACTGTTTAAATATGACAAGTGTCAAGGCTGTTGTATATCTTTAACTTTACCTTTTGTTTACTTATATCTAATCGACGGATTCTTGATCAAATGAAACAAATGTAGACAGTACCTATCTACAGTATCTACTATATACAGTTACAAACTCTACTCCAAAATGATATTTAAAAACAATATTTACCTTAATAGACAAAATAAATCTGTTATACTTAGCTATGAAATCGGACGTGTAAATACATTTACAACATTTTTGAACAAATATAGACATCTGTTTTCGACGCAACTGAAATAAACAATACATGTTTGTGAATCGTGAACAATTTGTATTGGAGGTTAGTCTATTCGCGAAGTTCGAACTTCTGTTAGCTACACAATATAAAACAGAGATTATTGAGTTAGGTAATCTACTGAAGTGCTTTTTACTAAGTATGTAGACCTCTAATCGTCAATTAAAAGCACTCGCAAGCTCAAATGGCTTCTCTAAACCATTTACGACGCAATTTAGAAATGTAATGAAGGTTTTATGAAGGAGTGCGAGAATCTCGCATTAAACTCATTCTTATCACAGCCTCTCGTGGAGGACATAAACCGTCGTTAACATCCTCTCAAACCACTAGAGTTTACAGCCTTTGATAATTAAATATTATCAACTGCACTCAAAATCGAGTGGACGATAGTAAAACTGTTTATTACGCAACGCGTCACCTAGCCGACAATGAGCGTAAATATCCCACTTACCGGGCTATTCAATGATTGACACATCATTGTACGGCTAATGCGACCATCGGATCATTTCGCAGCCACTTAATTCACAAGGGTCTGTTACATTGCTGCTTGCACGAGCTCTCAATCAAGCCTGTGCATGCTGGACCGGCGGTGGTTAGCGAAATTAAAAATGTTTAAAAATTACGGGCGCGTGTTAGAGGTACATTGGGTAATGCTAATTAAGAGATGGTTATCGGTGCCGTATTAAAGAAAAAAGTAATAAGACTGTATAAGCTTTTGCACGCTCTTACGGCGTTTTTAATAGATTGTTAGCCTCCTGTGAATGTTCGCGTGAATTTGCGAAATTCGCAGGAAATAATAGTTGCTTTAGCGGTATAATAGAGTCAGCTCTATTATAAGTGGCATTAGGAATGTAGAATTTGTGGTTATTGGTGGCGATGAGTAACGATTAAGCTTGACTTGCACTTGTCCAATCGACGTCAAATATCACAAGTACGATTTTGGACCATTATACCGCTGTAATAAGGTGAATTTTGTATGTAGGTAGTGTTTGACGTCGACCGTGCCATACTTAACGATTAATAATGCAATTGTGTCAACATTTATTGGTGATAGTAATATAATATTATCAATGTTAAAGGTGTGTAGGCAGGTACTAGTGGTTTCTATCTTACACGTTTCATTTTTGAGTTCGTATAATTTGATTTGTTTTGGGATACAGTAGGCACAAGGAAGTTGGGGAAAGGTGGAAGTAAATGTATGTACCTATACCTAAAGAAGTTACTCGGAAGCTTGCCTTAAGATACCTATTTGCCTATTTTTTCTTTGGAAAAAACGTACCTACTTATGTTTGTTTAAAGAATCTATATATTTAAGCAGTACCTAATCATATCATCTAAAAATTATGTTAAAACTTTAGGCAAAGCAGTTCGTCGGTTCATGTGTCACATATATTCAATGTAAATGTTAATTTGTACATTTTGTACTTATTACGTTGTACACGATTGCAATTAATAAATGATAATTGATAAAGGAAAAACCTATCCATGCATGAAGCAAGACTCACAAACTGACAGTTAGAGTCTGTGCGGAAAAAGAAGAGTCGTGGAATGTATTGGGCCTCATACATTCCACGACTCTTCTCTTTCCGCACAGACTCTAAAGCGTTACAGCAGGCCATGCATTTGCGTCCTACCCACATTTATCGGGATCCACGCCAGTTCTCGGCCCCTACGAATACAGATTGTAAAGTTTATGATGCAGTGCGGTTGGCCATAACACTATAAAGGCAGCCACACACGTCGCTACCTGAACGTCGCAGCTGTTTGCACCAAACAGACAAATTTAAATGACGTGTCGACCAACATCACACCTTTGAATTAGGCTTTGTTTTTTGGATATGTAAATGAAAAGAAAACAGTTTCTTAACATACGTACCTAATATTTACCTATACAGCGCAGCGTGTGAATGTTGAATAAAAAAGAAATTGAGTTTCGTGATAATTTTAGACTATCTTATATTTTTCTGTGTGTTTGCAACATGATCATGTTAATATTTAAGTACATATGTACCTCCTTATGTATATTATTCTTCATCTCATCTTATATCAGCTGCCCATCGTGTAGAAACCTAGGTATGTACTAGATATTATCATTCTTAAAATTAAGTACGGTGTCAAGCGTGATCTATAATAAGATTGAGGGTAGGTAGATTCAGCTCGTCTGATAATCTATATAAAGGCCGTTTGATTATGTATTGATAAAATGCATCAATAAATCATCATTTACATACATTGATAATCTAGGTACCTCCTAAAACTCCGATTAGACAGGCTTTTCCACTTTAACTTAATAAAGCAACCAAAACAAAAACAATAAAAACATCGTTACATTACACCCGGCCTGGATCCAGCTCTAGCGTGTAATTATGATTTGATCCATGATTAGTTAGGTAATCTTCCTCTATTTACGGAGCCACTAGCCGCCTAGACCGGCAAACTGTAATAGACATATCAATTTCCAGCGGTCGGATTACGCTCCCTCCTGGGCATTTAAAACGTTGCATCTACTTTGCCAAAATAACGCCGAGTCACAGATCGCGATAACCACCCCAACCTCCCCCTCCCCGAATAATACGTATCTATTAGAGCGTATATATCTCCGATTCGCCAAAGTATTTCTCAAACATGAAGATAGTCGACGAAAAATTCGAGTGGAGAAAATATGTATGGCAGCGGTATGCGAGGCGGCGGGTGGCAGCGGTGTGGGGGTAGAGGGGGGCCCCCGCGCGCGTCAGTTCGCTCGCGTAGCTCGTGCAGGAAGGACGTACAGTTCGTCGCTAAAGTTTCGCGTGTGACTGACCGTGCGGATTGCTCCAGTGTTGTTAGTGGCTAGTGGAGTGTTGTGTTGGTGTGCAGACGATGCTTGGTGTTTGACGCGGGCATGTATCCAAGCGCGGGCGCGATGAACGCCGCCGCCGCCGCAGCTGCCGTGGCGGCCGCCAGGCATCCGGTAAGACTTCGCCCGAGATCAACCCCGACCCTCAAATCAACGGATATCAAACAGATGTGCCTCGTTTACAATGTGAAATAGTGCCAGTGCTTTGTGCAACAAATTGATGTGATGTGCCAAATTCGATTCCCGTCGGCAAAGAATCGCAAACATTAAACTCATTTCCGAAGCTCATTTGCTCCTTTTATAGGGTAATTGTGTCAGATACCGTCCAATTATAGGAGATGTCTACTTTGAAATGCTAAAAAAAAATATTTAAGTAGTCTTACTTAAATGTGCTATATTTGTTTGTATTGCTCATATTGTCTATTTTAGGTTAATATTACGTGACCTTAAATAATATTTACGGTTTATTTTATAAAAAATATATTTTGAAAAAGTAGGGTTATTTCAGTTTCCGTCCGCCTGTGAGCTACTTTTCGTCCACGTATGAGTCAGTTTTCGTCCACTGTATGAAAAAGTACTGTAGGGTGCATTATTGCATTGAAAATCAATTATACCTATCTTTATTTTTTGTTTTTATGTTATATAGATAATTCTTAGTTAGTTACTAGCTTCTGCCCGTGACTTCGACCGCGTAGAATGGTTATTTTCGTGATAAATATTTATATATATTTCCTTCCTCAGGACTCAGACCGACAAACAGTGTTACATTCGCATTTATAATATATAATATCAATATAATAAGGAATCATTTATTTTTAAGCTATGTACGTTACTAGTACCGACTTAGTTTTGTTTTGCATATGCGACAAAAAAATCGCAGCGATTTTAAAATTGTGATTTGTCACATTTTTCCGCGACTGCTCGCGACGCCATTGTCACAAAGTGAATTGCAGCATACGGAGTTGTATGGCCCCGCGCGCACTGCGATAATAAAATCGCACCCCGGACCTCAGTCGGCATTTCGCTCTCCAAGAGTCAACATATCGGAACCTGCTTCTCCAATGGAGTCACAAGATAAGACGCTAGATGTTGACCGTTTAATTATAGAAATAGAAGGAGATCACCTTTGTGGTATAAATACTCAGTCATACAGCGATTGCATATTGTTTCACGCCTGGCGACTGGTACGAAATCCATGTCGAGAATGAACAAATCGTCGACTTTTCATCGCAGTGCGCGCAGTGAATTTTCTGCGATAAATTACAGCGCGATTCTAAAATCGTCTCGCAAAAATTAAAATCGTGGTGCGCGCTTGGCCTTACAGACGCCCGGACCGTGACTTTGCGGTCCGGCGCACGTTCGATCGTGTGTAAGGTGATCCGCCGTATGTACGTCCATTAAAGCCGTGTAACAGACAACCGCACCCATGAGTGAGAGCGAGAAAGAGATGGCTTTTAAGGACGCAGTTTTATAAAGCCCCACATTCACACTCCTACCGTGTAGGCCGCCTCGTAGTCCGCCTCGTTGGGTAGGATTGTGTATGGGGGTTGTGGACTACGAGCCGTCCTACAAACGGCTAAACGGTAGGACGGCTCGTAGTCTACAACCCCCATACACAATCCTACCCAACGAGGCGGACTACGAGGCGGCCTACAAGGTAGGAGTGTGAATGCGGGGCTTAAGTGAGAGCGAAAAACAGATACTTATTAAACCAGCATCCACACGGCCTGGTACAGCTATCAGTTCATGCTGTAGGATATAGAGCGAGATAGGGAGACAATTATATGTCTCATTCTTGCAGGACTATTTTGTAACATCGTGTAAATACTGCTTAATAATCATAGACATTTCAATTATTTTAAAGCCCGCTCCACACTCGTGCGCGAGATATTAAGGAGGGAAAATCGATTAAGATTTGACATTTTTTATATTAAGATTCGAGTAATGCTTGATGCTTAAATAATTAATTGCCTATTTTAACTTATTTCCTCGCATATTTGGGGCAAACCACTATGCTCCGGTGGGAATAGCAATTCGTGGAATCGTCTCATTGTCGGACTCAGTTCAATTCTTTCATTTCGTCGAACAAAATCGAAACTCATCCACGAATTGCTATTTTCGCCCTCAGTAATCATGTAATAATAAATCTCGTCTACACCACTCATAGTACATGGACGGAAACTGAAACAATATTTAAAGCTATTTTTAGTTTTCGACCACGTATTTTAAACATGATTTTAATCAAGCAACACTGACAAAATCGTGGACGAAAACTAAAATGTATAATCTTATAAGCAAGAAACATCATTTTAAGAGAAAATATATAGTAGTTTATAAGTCTTTTGAAGTAAAACGATCATAACAAATACTCACCTAGCTGTTCCAGTTACCGTCCGTGTGGTCGGAAACTAAATATTTTTCAAAATTAGTATGTCAGTACTCGTCCACTAAATTTATCAAAGATTATTATGAAAAAACTATAAAAAACACTTAAAATTGCGTTTACTATACTTTTAAGTTGCAGTATGTGCCAATAACGTAACTTAAACTAGTTAAATTAATTAATAAACTTACCGTGAACATTTGCCGCCAACACTTTTTTTTTCTTGCAAAATGACGTTTTCAAGCTCTGGATGCAATGCCGCCACTAACATAATTTTTTTTAAAGCCGCTATTTGTCAAATAACACTTTTATTTTGGTAAAAATATTGCTTAGACATTATGGATTGCAACAAATCCAAACATGTGTGAGAAGGCTTGTTTATATTCAAATTTTCCGCAATTCTTTGTAGCAACTCCGCCAAGTGGACGGAAACAGGCACTGGACGGCAAACAGACACAATTACCCTATATGAATTTGGAGTCGACTGACAGCTCCTACCATTCTTATTATTACAAATGGTCCCAGACTGAGAGAGCGGTGAAAGTGTGCCACCACATGACATGTCTCTAACTTAATGTGCTTATTCGCGTTCTTTATGTGCATACTAATTTGCAAAACACTCAAATTGCAAACAAACAGTTAACTTTTTTTTGCAGAGAGCTGTGAATAGGAAAATTGTAGAAAATGTAGAGTGGACTTAACAGTGCGCACACGAATCGTTGTGATGTCTTAGTCATTATCATGAACCGGGAATAGTTACAACAAAGAAATGCATTTAATATGTTTTTCTTATTTTTGTACAATTTGTGCAATAAATAATGTGTTTTTGTACGAGTTCCTAAACCAAAAGCGACCCTTCTCTCCTTTGATCTTTAACGACAAAGGGGCGACACAGGTACGCCAGGCCAGTATTATAAAGTTTAATACCTTTCAAGTAATTGAAGAGGAAAACTGAAATGATCGCTCCATTATTTTATATTTTAATGAAAGTTCAGGTTGATTACTTACTTCGCCCGATTCGAACTTTAAGATTACGTCAATATGACGTCAATTAATAGATCTAGAAGCGATATGGATTAGATATGTTAGTGTCAAATGTGACGTTTCTTCAAACAAAAACGTCACTTTTGACACTGATACATCTAATCCATATCGTTTCTAGATCTATGAATTGACGTATCTTAATTCTTAACGTTCGAATCCGGCCGCTAGTTTCTTCCGCATACATAATACGGCAGAATGTTGATGCAGAAATAACTACTGCCGATCTCATTTTGTCACACCCCGTCAAAGAACAAAATAGATTACCGCTCCGGTATTTTAAAAGCGAACAATAGTAAAACATAGACAGTTGTAAATATAAAATAAAACAGTGCTGTAGAATTAAGCTGGGGTGTAATAAAACGCCCCCCGCTGAGACGGCATGTCGCTACCGGCGGTACCGGCGCCCTCACTACCCGGTATTGTTGCCGTGTTTTATTTTACTAAACGGTTCTCAACGAACATTCCAGCTTCCACGAATAATGTATTGTTGTAGAGGGAAATATTCATCATTCGTTACAAGAACTACAATAATTTCAGCGATTAGATATTAATGATATTATTCTTTGGCCAATAAAAGTAAATAAGATAAATAATAATAAATGTTTTTGACGCTTCTTCAAGTCTACAGTTATATGAGGCAGGTAAGTAGTAAGTGTACTCGTTCAATGCGAGGTTAAAACATTGAGGAATATAACAAGAGACGACATCTCGAACAAAATGTTTCCGCACCTCAGAGAAGTGCATGCATGCATGCGAAGCCGAAAATTGTTAATAAAGACGCCACGAGTATTTTTTGACTCAGTTAAACAACGTTGCATACAATACTTTTTCTACGACTAAACATTTACTTTGAAAACTAAATAATAGTAAATCAACAGTTATTCCATTGCTTACCGGTGAAATGTTATTCCATCCCTTTTATTATATTTTCTTGTGCTATTGTTGCAACTTTTTAACACGCACGAAGCCATTTTTAGGGTTCCGTACCCAAAGGGTAAAAACGGGACCCTATTACTAAGACTCCGCTGTCCGTCCGTCCGTCCGTCCGTCCGTCCGTCCGTCCGTCCGTCCGTCCGTCTGTCACCAGGCTGTATCTCACGAACCGTGATAGCTAGACAGTTGAAATTTTCACAGATGATGTATTTCTGTTGCCGCTATAACAACAAATACTTAACAGAATAAAATAAAGATTTAAGTGGGGCTCCCATACAACAAACGTGATTTTTGACCGAAGTTAAGCAACGTCGGGCGCGGTCAGTACTTGGATGGGTGACCGTTTTTTTGCTTGTTGTTTTTTTGCTTGTTTTGCTCTATTTTTTGTTGATGGTGCGGAACCCTCCGTGCGCGAGTCCGACTCGCACTTGGCCGGTTTTTTAATTTTTAATTGTTTTTTAAATTTTCTGTACATGTGTGACATCTTGGTGGTCGGTGACGTACTAAGCAAAGAAGTGCATGCACTTCTCTGAGGTGCGGAAACATTTTGTTCGAGATGTCATCTCTTGTTATATACCTCAATGGGTTAAAATTAAAATACCCATCTTATTAGTATATAGCTAGAAGTTAGAACTTAGAACCACTACTAGAATTATATGTACCTAATCATATTTTGCCTACCTACTATTTTAAATCAACACTAGTCTTGAAGTCTGTAGCCAGGTAGAGGCCGCTTTCTGATAAATCCTCGTCAGACGCTCAATTATCCGTGAAATTGCTTCGGCGGATATCGAACCTACCTACCCACGGTCGCGCGGCACTTCATTCTGCTTAGTGAGATCATTATGCTAGGCCTTCGAGTGTAACGTAATCGTTTGTTATCCGTGTGTGAAATGTAATGTAAATAGTATCAATTATTATAATTATGTTGTTATGTGTAGTGTTAGTTTCACGACGTATTGGTTTATCTGTAATGTTGTGTAAACGTATTTATAAAATAAATAAATAAATAAATAAATTATTTAATTTTTTTAATAGGTATGCAATTGTGCACCTACCCTGTAACTTGATAGGTAAATATTGTATTTCTGATACAAACTCGGTCTCCAATGTCCTTTTAGATTTATTTGACTTAGGATTTATCGCGATTACGTGCAAATTGTCATCCCATTTGTTTAAAATGTGTGTTAATGAAATCATGAAATGTCCCTCTTTATTCTTCGGTATGACAAGTTTCCCATGACATCACCAGAAAAGTGGCAGCTATAGGTACGTTCCTAATGAGACATAATTGGAGCTCTTATACGCTCTAATTAGGATGTTACAATTGCCTGCCTGTCAGTAGTGAGGTAGTCTACCTACCTGGCAGCAGTAATGGCTAGATGTTTACAAAGGTACCTACCTAATGTGCCTACATAGGTACTACAAAGGATATAAATAATCCTAAAGTGCATATTTAGATATTTTTGAACATTTTGAATGGTATGAGTAAGGAGGAATAAATATTGAACTCATCAGCCTTAAGTTTAAGAACGTCATAATTATAGGTCAAATACCTAAGCGTCCCTCGACCGTCATTATGTCAATAAACACATCATTTGTTTAAATAAGTTCAAGCATTTGGTTCTGGGGTCAGTTCAATTTATAGACACTTACATCAGTGGAAAACACGTGTCTTATCAAAGTCATAGTTTCTTAGAAATAAGTTATAATTGTGATATTTATAACTCAATTGTGAACCAAACCAAAATCGTTGAATTTGATTTGACATACCATACCAGATTTGTGGACCTTATTTATCTGAGTGCGAGAAGATTTACTATGTACCTACGTAATTGGCTAGTTTCAATCACAGACTTGTCATAGGTACTCGTATTAAAGTAGACCGCGTTATCGCCTCTTAAAAAAGCGTCGAGGGTGACCTCTGTCCCTTTCTTTCTATAGGGTGACTATCAAGTTTCAATTGAATTAATGTTGCCAGAGCTAAACAAAACATGCATGTACAGGTACAGACTGTATAATTTATATAAACCTGGGCTAAAACAGCCGAAAACAAGGCAAATACCTTCAGGCCTGCAAACTAATCCCGCAAGAATCGTGTTAACCAGCAAATTAACACCATAGTCGTTGAGCTACATGGAACACTTAATTCAAACCAACGATCGATCTGACTTGGTTATGCTAATTTGCTTCCGCGACCACAACCAAAAAAACGCTAAAGGAAACTGGACCCTCAGACTTTAGCGGATGGTTGATTTTTGCTGTTCTCGGCTAATTCCGAAGTCCGACGCCCACCGCAGACCGCAGTGCATCTGTGTGACAATATTTCCCGACGTATACAGACCACAATTTAAATATCAATTTGCGCTAAAACCGTTTGTCATACAGCAATCGTAAACATGATTTGAATGGATTATGGAGAAAAAAAGTGCGGAGGGATTTGTATAGGTACTTGTAGGGGGAAAACATTGTTATTTGTCAATACGATTGTGACGAAAATGGAAAGAAGAATAATGTTTTGTTATCTTCACTTCTTTTGTCTGGCGAGAATCTCGTGATTCCATGCATAATAATGTTGACTGCACATAATGCGAAAATAAGTGTTATTTATTAACGATTTGTCACCAGGTTATTTGTTCAAGGCAATTAGCCGTTCATCACGCGATCTCTATTATGAATGATCGTGTACAGAGCACGGCACTCGAGACGAGAAGAGGTCGTATGTCACGGTTATCTCCAGTCGCATACAACTTTTCTGTATTGAGACATGAACGTCGCCCGTGTTTTAAAAATGTCACATGTGTTTAAAAGCTGTTATGGTAACATGAGTCGTTATTCCATGAATATATTGTGTGACGTGTCCACTGTACTGGGATAATGTTACATACGTTCGCGACAGCCATACTCGCATGAGTCGTTATTCCTTTGGGAGCGGTACAATAGCGGCTGCCGACCGTTCCCACGCCGTGTCGGAGGTTATGTTATAAGTTTATTGTTGACAATGCCTGCCGAACCATTATTTGCTATTCACGGAGTTAAGTGAGAGAATTTAAACCGCTTGGATTGATTGTTCTTTTCTGGTAGGTAGAATTTAGCAGGCTTATGTTGTATCGTGTAACATAATAGGGACTTAATAATAGTATATGTATTTACCACGACGTTCTCGAATTGTAATTGGTTCCACAGTAAAAATAATAAAGAGTTGATCGTAAACATTACAAAAATATAAAAGCTGTAACTTATTTAATTTCAGGAATTGACATTTACCATAATATATGCAATATGCATATTAATTTAATATTATACTTACCATCTTGTAACAATAACAATCTGAAAGAAGAATTTAAAAAACCCTTTTTTTTAATTTTTTTTTACCCTTAAATTTATTTAGTCACAAAATCATCTTGTTATCTCTGTATTTGTAATATATTCCCTCTCACTAGAGTACAGTCAAGAATATTTGTTTAGTTCCGTGTTTACGTGGGTAAATTACGATAATGTATGACGAACTTGATAAGACGCTCTTAACTTATCGATGTTTGCAAACCGGCTTGTAATGGATCTTCTGATTTGCAGGTATCTCTAACAACCTACACCGCAGCACTTAACGTAAGATCAACATAATTAAATTAATCAAATAATAGATTATGATAATTGTAGTTGTACTAGCGATTGCGCTGGCCGGATTGCTCATGTCGTTACACGCAGTATAAGAATTTTCATTTTAATATTCAAGATCGTATTGTTTACTGCAATTAGCGTAATAGGCTCAATAACAAGTTTCTTCTAGAGCAAATTTTCTTAAGTACCTATATCCCAACTCTTTCTCTGTAATACGTCACGTCGGTGTTTGCTGCGTCATTTGTAGTCACCGCCGAACGTCGAGGTGAGGAGATGTTTGTCAAAGAGCCTATTTGTCTGTTTTCTCGAAATCCGTGTCGTCCCACTGCGTCAATATTTGACTGACGGCATTACCGCTACATACCTACATACAAATTGGATCCTCGTATCCAAGTTTCTTCAAACATAAATATCATGTGAGCAAACAAGCATAATTTATATGAAACCGTGTCATTAACGATTATTTTGGTACATTTATAACTTAAAAGGGGTTATCGTGTTGATAAGTGAAGTGCCTTGTGAGCTTGAGTCAATGTTCGTCCGAAATAATTCCTGGCATTCGTGGTGATAGTGTTATCAGTGAAAATATACTCGGCATTTGGAGTAGGCAAACAGTTTGTAAGCGTCGAGATTCCGTGGCGTTACCGCTACGTAAGAGTAGCTAACAATGACAAAAATCACTGTCATTTTTGGGATTATAAAATATTTATATAAATATTTTCTATATACACCTATAGATACATATGTAGGTAATTAAGCTATTAATTCGTCTTCAGTTTAGTTGATTTTATTATGTAATTCAATACAAATAAGTCAATACAATACCGTACATTTTTACTCGTTACGCGAACATAAATTAACAAATAGACACATGAAGGCATTCACAGAATATTTAAATACAAGACACCCGTTTAAAACATAAAATCATAAATAATTACACATCAAAACAACTAAGGAGGTAGCTGGCCCAATGTTTTATTTAGAACAGTTAACTAATTATCATACCTTCCACAACTCTACAAGTGACAGCTCTCCCGCGCTGCCGACTCATTTGTCACTTTCTATAGGAAAACAATTGGACGTTATCTAAACAGAATCGTTTTAGTCGATTCACAGAAAGCCGTTGTCAATCGCCTTAGCATGCGGTGAAGTTTCTTAGAAAATAAAATCACTTTGGTGATTCCAGCGCTACCATATTAGTTTACTAGTTTTTTTTTTTTCAAAAAGCCGTTGAACATACTTTCAATTATTTCCCAACTTTAAGGCTATTGAATAGGGTTTATTTTTGTTTGAATTTAAGCGGAGTTAGGGCGTTACGGCGCCCAAGACTTGAGTACACTAGTGAGGAGTTCAAATATTTGTATATTCTTGTTTGATTTGTAAGTGCGAATGGTGTTTAGATGTTTACAGAGTCGCTGAACTTGTGTTGGCCGCGGACCTCTAATGCTGCTAATAAATCGTTGACATCGATCCACTTTATTTATTCACCGATAGAAGGCTAAATAATATGACCTTGTTTTTATATTTGTTGAACGAATTCCCGAAAGTAGCAGTTCATAAAATAACTGAAACCTTCAACTTATAAAGTGCGTCTACAAAAAGTAAACAGAACATGAAAGAGTCGCGGGTAATTAACCAACGTGTATAGTTTATAAGCAGTGATTGAATAGTCATGTTTCTCGAACCACGCGAGGGCTGCCCCGGGCCGCAGCGCTTAAAATAAAACTCGAATTCCGGCCCAATAAAAGAAGTCCTCAGCAGGTAGACGTGGGCAGACAGACGTATTCAATAATTTGAAGTAAGAACACGTTTTTCTTTTTATATCCGTTTAAACGCGTTCTGTTTAGTTTTGTTTTTGTGAGCGGCCTGCATGCGGGCCTTTCATCCGGGCTCAACACAATACTGCCACTCAAAAACGGTTCATTGTATTTTAATTTGACCTTTTCGGTGATAATTCATGGGAATCTTTTTTTCTTAAGCCGAGGGGACGTTTATTCAGTCTATTATTGCCGTCGATTATTTTCCTTTTGTGATCGGTTTGAAGATTGAGAATGATCTTACTCTTACTTATGTTATTACTTTGGCATTGAAGTAATAATAGGGTTGCTGTAATAATAATTTAACTGCGGGGTTGTAATTCTCGCATAACATAATGGTCCATTTGATTTCACGGCAGAATTAAATTTCACTACACCTATTCTAGTTTCGATATCAAGAGTGTCAATGGAGATAATTTATAAAACATTCATATTCAGTAACAATATAACGGGTTTCATCGAACCGTTGTTACTGTTGTTAGGATGTCAACTCATGAATCAAAATTACCTATTAACAAGCATGAAAACTGCCGTAAACTATATTTATACAGTAATCGAGTTAAATAACCAAATAGCAATTAATGCGGTCCGCATTTATTTTCCTACTGCATGATGTTTTCCGTTTTAATCGTGGCAATAAAACTTGGTACTACGTAGAACGTGGCGGGCGAAAGCGAAACAGCGGCGGTCGCGTAGCGGTCGCGCGGCAAACAAATAATTGAATCCAAACCGTAACTTATTGGCCCCAGATAAATCGAAAGGGTTGTTTCCGAAGTATTAAATTACAACCTAAATGTTAACGAAACATTGTAATTACTGATAAGTACACAACCACAGGGTATCCTGAAACTTCTAATTAAATTAAACATCGAGTACGCGCCCGTAATCAATTTGTTAATCTGGTGAGGTAAACGTGTTGGAATAAACTAGCCTTCGATCGGCCCACGTGTTAAGTGAATCGCTAATTATAATCGAGTGCGCACTCGACCTTAGAACGCTAATAGAAACTCGGGTTTATGGCATTGTATTGTACACACGTAAGTACAATGTCTCCCGTGACATGTCTCTGCTCCGATATCGTGCCAGACTCGCTATGATATGAACGCAGGCGCCGCCTCGCTACCGACTCGGATTTCTTTTTGCCTTTTATAATGCCATGTCTGTAATGTAACTGTCGATTTGTTTTATTCTCCGATCGTGAGATGTGTACATGGATAAATAATTGCACGCCGAGAGAAACAGAATATAATTGCCGCGCGAAGTGAAATGAAAACAAATCGCACCTTCTTTTATAGATCGCTCTCGTTAAATTAAAAAAAGTAGCTCGGGGCCGTCGTTACGAGTACATTAAGTGCTGATAACGGTAAACGACTGCTATATCATCAGTGTCCACATAAAATATTGATGGGCATTGTAAATGTCACGACATTAACGAAGTGATGGAGGATAAGGCGGTGCGGCGTGCTGGCGGCTGGCGGGCAGCGGGCAGGCGGGCTCACCGCAGCCACATTCACTAAATTCCCGGCATTTTCCCCGAGCCGATTGTCCGCAGCTCCATTTACAACGTCTACACGCTGCGCCAGTTCCTTTTACGCTTTTATTTACGCTCCTTTTATTATTTTTAAAGTCCGTTTGTTCGGCGTCGGCTCGCAGCGGTTATTTATTTTTTGCCGCCCGCCCGCCCGGCCTCCCGGCGACCGTGTGTTGTGTCTCTCGCTTTATTTTTATTTTCGTGCTTCTTATTATGGAGCTAGTTTTTTATTTTGTTTTTACTTTATTACGTGCTCGCGTGTTCGCGTTACTTTATTTGTGTTAAGAGGCGAGCGATGTTTTTTTTTTCATTAAAGCGAGGCTCACACCGAATTATGGTCATTAAAGGATAATTTGTATTACGATAATTTGGGATGCGTGTAATTTTTGTTTCGTGATAGGAATGTTTTGTCGAGACTGTGATTGATGGGATGTTTTTGTTGTGTCTACTTAATGCGTTTAACTTAAACTTGGCTGTCATTGTCAACTTTGTGACCATTAAAAGACCTGTTAGCATTCGCTTTACTAAGGCTTTCTGTGTTTCCTTGTTAATTATTTTTGTATGTAAAATGTTCTTTTACAGGGTCCCCCTCAGCCCGGGCAACCCATCAAGTTCACGGTGGGGGAGTCCTGCGATCGGATTAAGGAAGAGTTCAACTTCCTTCAGGCGCAATATCACAAGTCAGTATTTATATTTACCTACTCTTCTATTGAAGTCGACATCACATGATTATACATATCTGGTTATACAAACATTGATAAAGAGCTGTTAGCCTATGAGTGATATATTGAAGTGCAATAAACGCTCTGAGAATTTTCGGAACCTGGTTACATTCAATTGATTTGAAAGAACGACAAAAAAACATAAAACATACTTTTACTGTATGTTCAATTCAATTAAAAGTTTTAGACACAAGCATTCCAGAAAAAATCATTATCATTCAAATCCAGCGATGTAAGTGGATTCCGAGGCGTAAACCTAAATACGAGTTGCCCGCGTAAGAGTAGGAGCGCCGTAAATGTCATAATTCCACAGAAAATACTGTAATTAATCAACTGTGAACACTCCTTGGCTATGACTCGCAAGTTTACACTATAACTACCCGCACGAACGTAAGACATACCGACGTGCATAATTATATTTCAATTCGCCGTCGGCGGGCTATTATGGCGGCAAAAAACCGACATGATTATTAAAGTAATGCTTTGTTCGCATCTGGCGATAGCGCGATACGACGCTAATCATTGTAATTAAGACTCCTCGAGCGAATATATTATGCTTAATGTGGAATTAATTTACATGTGTGATCTGATGATCTCTGTGAGAGTTTAAAGCATTACACGTATTGTCCCCATTCATAAGCTACAAATTGACATTTTTAACAGACAATTATCTTTTGTTTTAATTAACTCAATTACGCTGGAACAAAAATGTACATAATGTACGTTGTCTGGTTTTATTTAAGTATACGAAGAAACAATCAATATTGTTAGTATAAGGAATACGCATCCCTAATTCCCGTAGGACCCTAATATTTTATCCATACCAGCGACAACTATATCACTTAAGTATCAGGGGGTAAAAAATCTCAACAGAGATTATCTCGGAATCCCCGTTAACAGAGATCCAGCTACCTGCCCCACAAAACCACCCTTCGTTAGATTTTTTTTCTATTGTCTAGCAAAAGAATTATCTATTTGTTTACATTGAATCTCTGACATAAAACATAACGATCACGTTACAATATGGACCTGAACATAAAACAGGTGGTAAAGAGCTTACGCAAGCAAAACCATTCGTTCAACTATTAATTTGGAAAAATACTCTTGTTGGAAATTTATAATTATGTAATTAGACATATTTTAATTGCAAGACATTTCCCTCTCATCTGAATCTGGTTGATATAGATACTTGACAATTGAATAACTTCAATATCGAGGTACATACTTGTTAGAAGTACAAGTCATTCTAAATTATACGATAAAATATGAATAAAATGTTCCGACTGTTTTGATAAGCATTCAAAAATCGTAATAGTTCATCTGTTTACTATAATCTGTTTGTTCCAGTTTAAAATTAGAATGCGAAAAGCTGGCTAGTGAAAAAATAGAGATTCAAAGGCATTATGTTATGGTGAGTTGACTGCTAATTTTTCCCTTGCATTCGAACGAATCGCACTACAAAATTAAAGTGCATTAAATCACTGACTGACCAAAATTAATCTCTGCAACCCCCGACCGAGTGCTTATTTGTGATTTCATGCTCTTTCGATTTTGAGTAGCGAAGCGTTCCACATAAAATACTCAGTAGGTTTTTAGTAGAGCATATGCGGGAAAGCTCGAGATGTTTATCAAATGATACCTACATCATTAATGTTTTGTCATTTAAGTTTAAATGAATTGTCCCCTTCGTCACCCGCATGCCCATCAATATTGCTCCATCGGATTCGACCGTTCATTTTGTCACCCTCTTATAATTTATTTGGAGATTATTATCGTCCCTTTCAATACCCCAAAATATCTATGGGAGTTATAGCAAACATGCATTGAAGAACAATTTATTGAGACGTAGGTATGCTAAGAATAAGTAATTGTAGCACCTGTGATTTAAATATAAAAGTTTTTGGCATTCGTTAATCCTCAAATGTTCGTTCCATTCAGTTATGAATCACGATTAAGTGTTGCCAAATCGCTTGCAATTTATTTTAATACGCTTGAGAGGAAATTTTTGTCAGTATTTTTATATGTCGGGAACACTTCTGGCGGCGGTCCAAGCTGCGCCGCGGATGTTTAGTCACTCGGCTCCTATAATTTGAGGAACTTATCTGTGCCAAATGCTTCCCGTGTCACAGCTCTGACGTTTAACATTTTAACACTTGTAATCGAATCTGTTAATCTGTATTTATGTTTCAGTACTATGAAATGTCTTACGGCCTCAATGTGGAAATGCACAAGCAGGTATGTGTTATTTTTGTATTTTATTTTAGTTTTATGCAAACACGCGGTGGCGGTGCGTACTTGCGGTTATTATTTGTGCACAGCGAGTGAATAATTAAAGTCAGTCATGACCCTTGCCTATGTGATAAGTGATAAAGACTAGCCTTGCCATTTGCCCCCACAGGAAAACCTCTGATCTGATCTAACAACTTTAGATAGTAACTGTCTTGCGTCTCGGTTTCAAATCGATTACGTGCTCATTCACAATGAATCCGTTGATTATTCTTTATCACAGTCATATTATTCTTGTATTTGTGTTGCTAGACTACTAGACATATGCAACTATTACTATCCTATATTTTATAATGGATATCACTATCATAGTGAAAGGCAATTTGATAACCAAATAGTTAAAAATGACAAATCAAAGTTCAAAAGCCGCGAGTTAACGCAAGCGTTAAACCGCACCGCGACCGCGTCCGGTGTACTTTAACGATAATGTTGCTACATTCCACGCGTAATTCCAACATAAATGTAACATGAAAAACACAGACCTGGTACAAATTTCCAAAGTAAAAAAGTGTGTTATTGCGCTGCTTGTTTGCTGGATAAATGTTGTTTGACGGCGCTCCCGGCCTTAGGGCGGGCCGGCGTTGACATTTCGGTTTTTAAATTAACAAACGTTTTCCGCTGAGCGCGCCGTTATTTTTCACTGTGCTGACTTTTTCTTTCAACTAATAATAAATGATAGTAGAAATAATAATTTGTCGAACAATTGATGGCGGTTAGGCATTTGTGTTGTGACGCCATTTATTCGAATGCATTATTATCAGCGAGGGACGCTCCCCCAAGCGAGACTAAAGTGGAGACAATATATCTGTGAGTTACGAGGTGCTTGCGACCATTCACGGGAAAGGGCTTCTAAGGGTTGCTTAAATTATAACTGTAATACATATTATACTACGTATCTTTACCATTTCTAACTTATGACTATCAATGATGATATTGATGACAGTTCATCCATAAATATTAAAATAATTTTGACTAAGTAAATGAAACCTAATAATCACGGAAAATAACATTTAATTAGTTTATCCCCTGACTTTACGCTCAATTACCTCGAGTTGAAACTCTTTATTGGTATTCAATATAAAGATTTAACTACTTTTTAAGTATCGGTAATTACAGTCACTCTTCCACAATTTGTTTAATTCTTTTGATATATTCCAAGGCATTTGAATGGTCTCACGAGTAATCCTGCATATTTGTAGCAACCCTAACCGCAGTTACAATAGCTATCGCAACGAATGGATATTATGCAGGGGTTCCTCAACCCTCGGGGCCAGGGGCGATCCGTAGGGGCTCCGTGGTAATCTGTTGATTTTACGCTCGGCCGGCCGACACGCTCCGACCCCGCTTTTTAATAATAACCGTACTTTAACACGTCCTCCAACCAAAGCCAATTTACGCAGATTCTATACGACTAACATGAAACGACTATAATTTTGTTTTCATAGTTGTATGAACGTTCATACTTAAGAAAGTTTGATCTTAGTTTTTCTTGGTAGGACAATTGTGTACATTGTTTAAAGTTAATTATTAGTAATAACTAGTATTAAGATAATATAAATATAAATAATTATGGCAAGGGGCTTGTAGGCTGTTTATTTTTATGCATATATCTAAATATATTTGGAGGTATTAGTAATACGGCTTCCTTAATACTTTCATAATAGTATTGGAGGTTAATCACACTTGTTGCAATTAAACTTCAAAGCAACACATTATAAATTAAAAACATGCCACTCACAAAAGCAAGCAAGAGATTCATATCAAAACCAGAAACTTTAAGACCTGTTTGAAACATAAACCAACGCTGTCAGTGCGTGAATATTTGCCGAGGGTCTGGTCTGCCCCGGCGTAAGGGTTCTTATTCGCAATGTCAAAAGGGCGTATGTAATAGGAATCACTAATATTGATACGCCTTTTCAGCCGAGAGCACTGTTGTTTGCTCCGGACAGATGGCTCACTAGCTCAACGCTTCAATGCGCTATTTAGCGTTCACTGTTCATTGTAATGGATTATTACATTAGCACTCAGCCCGCTCAGTCGAGCGATTAGAAAGAACCGTACCCCTTCAAGCTTTTATAGCGAGCGTAATCGCACAACAAGTAATGTTTTCTTTTTTGCCCGCCTTTGTGTTTGCCATAGCGTGACTGTGCCGGATTAAGCACTCAATAAAGTTTGAAGTCCGAAGCGAGTTTCCGATCCATGATCGGAGATCATCCTCATAACGCTGCGTGTAGGTTATTTTGTCGCGTCTAGTCGCGTTTTGGCGCGGCTCGGTCAGTTCCCGCGGTCGTGCACGCCCGGCGTGACCGCGTCTAACGCGCGTTTTCCGCTCTTTCTGACGACGACTAATTGCTTAGATTTTCTTTTGTTAGTCGCGGGGCTAGAGCACCGCGACCGTGCCGAATCGCACCTACTTACGCCGTGAATTGATTGTTTCGTCTTTGTGTAGCTGTATCGACACGGAGAGTTATTGTTCCGCGCCGCGAGACATTATTCATGCCGACTGACTTTCACGCTTTTGATTATTGCAACAGTTTCTATGTTTATATTTTACTACGGAGCGAATACTACTAGTAATATTATTTCAGTATTATTTTACTACATAGATTAGAACAACTGATAAGGTGTTTCTGAATGTATATATGTTATCGAACCGCTATTTTTATTACCATGGTTTATTCATCGATAAAGTTTATATGCTGATAAAATACTCAAAGAGTCAATATTTTAATGACCATTAAAGGAAGAAATCGAGTGTCACCGATTGCGATAACACAATGAGTTGTAGGGTTGTCGAAAACGTTCGGGCTCGGAGGTGTTACCCCTACGCTCCAGTGCACACATTCGCCACCCTTCACTGACACTCGCTCGTTACGCGCAGTAACATCTACTTTGTAAATACGAACAGCTCTTCGAGCGAAGTTGTTGTCACACAATAGAACCTATGAAACTTGCTAGAATTTAATGCACATCCCCATGAACTCTCTTAATACAGCATCATATTCCATCTCACGTACTCGATGTGGTAGTCTTACCTACTTATAATGTGAAATATTAAATCGTTTCAGAACGTTCAAAGAGCTCGTAAAAAATAACATAAATCTTCCCTCCGACGACGCACAGTCAGGTTCGGTATAATTCAATAATTTACTGGTTATTTCGATTCCATACGCCCTCACCCTCGAGTTGAAATTATTCATAAGCGGGCGGAGGATTGTTTGCCGTTGCATTAGGGTGCACCCGGTCATTGATAAAGCTACTGTTTGGGCTCAACCCTATATCACTTATAAGTTATTATTGTAAAGTGGACTCTATTCTTTGCTTCGCAAGGTGGCATTTGCACTAATCAAAACCGTATGAGATATGAGGTTTTAAGGATTGAATGGGGCTGCACGTGCGATGTTTATAATGAATAACTAGGGCTGTTGAGCGTACCCTGTAATCCTGTTTGTTTTTCTGCCACGCTCTATTATTATCAACAACATGCAAGAGAGTGTACTATACCTACAATACTGATTGTGAATAGGATTAACTTTATCTACTACGATAGGTACCATGGATAAGCAATATGATCCAACATCATTAGCTATTAAATTTTAACTCCAATCTTATCTAACGACATGAATTTATTTCGTTAAAAATGTATCGATCAAATCATTTTAATCTGTTTGTCAGCTGCTACATACCTACGTACAATACGAGTGGCTTAAAATTTATAAGATATAAGCAGCTGTGAAATAATAAGGTTTACCCAGTGACTATTAAATTATGTAATATTTATATAACAATAATCAATTATTCTTACCTTTCTCTATTACAATGTCGTATTTAGGTCTATTTACAATTTGCAAACTCGTATCTTTGGATGTGAATGTATATAATATAATAATTCCAAGTAAAACATTTAAATGGGCATAGGTACAATCCGCAAAAATGTTGATAGTAACGGGTGGCGGCGTGCTTTATCGAAGAGTGAGCGTGGAGTGTGAAGTGCTCACATCGCAGCGCAGACAGTCTTCGAGGGCCCACATAATTATGGGCGCTAATATCGTCCCATCTACAGGCGGATACAGCGTTGTGAATTGTTTAAACGAACGCAACAACTCACAATGAACGCTCGGTCGCCCCCCGCTTTAAAAGCGAAATTATCTCTCCATCTACAGGGTGCGTGCGCGGCAGATGGCGCTTGCAATAAAACCACTAAACGCGATATCGCTCGCTGCTCGCTGCCCCTCGCTTTATTATTTGATCGGGGAGCCAAATTAAAGGATTTACAGTAACCCCTCGCAGCGACCCTCGCTCGCCAACAATCACCTCTGTATTAAGTCTAATTGTGTTTTCAAATTCGACCCCTATAATATTAGGGGAAGCGATGCGCGCCATGTGAAAAAATAGGGCGTTTTCACCCCACCGGCTTTATTAAATTCGCTCATACAGCGTGCTCTCGAACGGCTATTAGTATTCGTTATTTGCGACATGACATTTGTCAGGAAAGAATGAATAAATTACTCGAGCGGTTTCCGTGTAATGTAGTTGAACACTCGTGACTGGTAAATATAGCTTTATTGCTAGTCCAAATCACGCAATGAGTCGACATAATAACAGAATCGTGTACTCAAAGCGCTCTCTAATAACAGTCGATTATCTCTCCGGTTTTCGTTCATTACTGTCGATATCAATCTCGTGATTATCCTTAATTTAATTTGACTTATTAAAAGGTTTAGAGGACATTCTGTAGATTATCGCCTCCCTCAGTCGCTGCACGTTTAACGTCATTCTAGTCGTTTATTTATTGCCCCTCGCCGGCGGCGACGGCGCGAAACTAATTACATTGAATACGGCCCTGCTCCGCAGGCGCCTTAATTGCACTGATTGAGACACGGATATTGATTTCGAAACAGTTTGTTGATGCCAGCTCCGGTACAGTCGACGGAGATATATCATCATCTATACTCGGAACCGTATTGTCAATGCCGCAAGGGCGTATTCGGACAATTTTGACAGTCTACTCGAGTGTCGGATGCATACATACTCGGCGGTGGCCGGGCGTGAAACGGCCCTCATGAATAATGTACGCCTTGTTCGCTCCTTGACTTTTCATTTAAAACAGACGATTTCTATTCGCCTCGTATTCTGCGCCTATGACTCACTCATTTTTCATTCAGTGTAATAGCCCGTAAAACTGCAGCTCGCGCGATGTAAGAATTTTAACAAGCGGCATTTCATTTACCTACTTGCATACTAATCGTGTTCGCAAACTCTGATTCCCACATAATAAAGTCTGGTCCCATAATTACTAATGTAAAATTAAGCCATTTTACTAAATAAAGTCCACTCTTTAAAAGCAGTTAAAAAACCGAGAGCGACTTAACAAACCGGTTTAATCACTTACACTTATCCGTTTTATTATATGCTGGATTAGGAATGTTTTATTAATAAATGATTACCTGTTTCCTGAAGCTATAAAGTAGATATAATAAAGAGATAAGCCAAGGAGCTCCTCTTCAGTTCGGTAAATTAATTGTGAAGGTTCGCACGGATTGTATCATTAAACCTCGTTTACATATCATGGAAACAGTAACAGTTGTACGGCGGTGGGACACACTCTATACAAATAGAATGAAACAATGCAAACAGGGCGAAGGGGTTACTACAAACATAGGGGGTGGCGACCCTAGGGGTGAACCCCTCACTGACAGTTGCTCAAAATGCTGCGGAATTAAACTTGCATTTTATGACTATTACAGAGATTGTATACAATGGAATTACAAATGAAAATGTTGCTGATTTCTATTTTAATACAGATTAGATTTAGTTACCTGTTTAAGGAGAAGGCGTGTGAATACCAACAATTCAATCACGTTATTAATATGCAGTTATTTTTTATTGATCATTCGCATGACTGCTGTAATTGATTGAATTAATTCTTTTGCTCTTTGAATGCTAATTAGCCAGCCATTAGAATTGATTTGGCACTAACGAGTGATTATGATTCATTTAATGTGTAAAAAATAAGTCCAAAGTATTTAGAGTGCATTAATACTTATGATAATTTTGGAACTGGTAGGTAAGTAGGTATACGCGTGTAAAAGGACCGCCAGGACCGGTTATCTTGTTAATCTTGTAGTGATAAAAATAGGAATGCGGAGTTAGCGGAACTGAATTCGAATCCGAGTAAGGCCAAATACCTACCTACAAGTGTCTATGAGTATGTTACTTTGTATTTAAATGAATATTATATAAATAAATACGTGTGCCAAAACAGTCAAGTTAGTAACTGTTACATATAACTAAAATATGGCTCAGTTTAGCAAACTCCTCTAATATTTGCTCTTGTATTCTTTACCCAACCCTCTTTCCAGCCGGGATCGGGTTTCCTTTTTCGATATATTTTGGCAGAGAGCTCTGTTATAGATTTTCTGAGTAGTTAGGCTTACACTCTTCAAAATTCAACCTTCTCTTCAAAGTTACTTGTTCACACCAAAATGAAAGGATATCTTTATCAATAAAATGAATTGTTGGCCGTAACTTATATAGTGATCAACATACATACTACTAATAGCCTCAGGAAATGCTCGTATGTGCAATTATCGCATCCGCGACGCCTGTGACATGTGCACGCCGCAGCCGCAGTGTGCATTACTTATGACTCCAATCGATGCAGTCGTCTGCGGTCGCACGATGCATAATTGCACATTTAGATGCTAATTAATGGCTATTTGATACCTTTTTATTGGAACCACGTGTTAAACAGTATGATGTAGATATTTATTTGTTATTAGCTTCTGCCCGCGACTTTGTCTGCGTTTAAATGTTAAGAGGTAACGAGATAGTTACTTTTGTATTTATAATATTACTAGGGGGCTATTCATAAATTACGTCATTTCAAATTAGGGGGGGGGTCTGGACCGATGTCCAGATCCGATGATGATGGTAGCATAACGTAATTTATGGACAGCCCCTAGGGATAAGTATGCGAACTGAATATTAAATAACAACTTCAGACTTTAGATAAGTTGTGATAATCATAAAGACAAGTGGATTTAGAAATCTCGAGTACAATACGCCTGAAATGTACTACTTTTATATTTTGCTATAAATAGTTTTATCTGACATCTATTTCAATGATCAGTACTTTATCAAACTTGAAAGAGTTATCGATGTAGAGGCACTAGAGAGTAGACAGTGTAGAAACACGTGTATTAGTTTGGTCTTATAGGTACCGAGGCAATTATTAACAAAAATAAACTCATAACTCTGGAACGGGCCCAACGATCAATCCTTAAAGTACTTTTAGGTAAAAACATACGTTACAGCACTATTGATGTCTATAAAGATGCAGATGTTCTAACAGTCAGACAGTTATATATCTTGAATTGTATTCTGAAAGTTCATAAAAGTATAATACCAGATGTTGGCATGTTAAAAAAACGCAACCCTTACTCAGTAATTAATCAACCAAGTATTTGTAGGACGTATTTTGTTAAAATGCAATTTAATGCAACATCTATTTATCTATACAACAAAGCTAACCGAATAAATAGTATTTACAATAAAACTTATAGCGAGTGTAAAAAACAGACTACAATATGGTTAAAAAGTAAAACATACGAAGAAACAGAATCAATTATACCCTGACCTTTATCCTACCGGATCTGAGATCCACATGGCTCATTTCAACCATACATTACAACCATACACATCAATAACACACACACACTTACTATCCTATCTAAATAGATCTTTACCCCTTTTATCTGAAATGTAAACAGTATTTTAGCTATGTAAGAAACTCCCCCCACTTTAAATACTTAGTTATAATTTTAATATTGTAAAACATATTTTTACCCTTATAACCTTTGTATGAAAGAGCGAATACCTCCTAACACAAGTGTCAAACTTAAAAGGAGGATTCGACACCTAGGCAAAAACTGGTTAAAAATAAACGAATTTTGAATTTTGAATTTTTGAATTTTAATTATACAATCAGATAGGATAAAATAAACTTTTGTAAATTATTATCACGTTCCCAAGGCACCCCCACAATTTCACAACAAAACGTGCTCTGGTTTGTTTGCATTACCCGACAAAAGACTTGTATATTTTGTCGTGTATTTGCTTAGCTGTGTACAATTTTCCCTGATGCCGGTATCAACCACGTGTTTCCGGTCTGATAGCGATCGCCGGAAGACCGACGTGGGCCTACTGCCGAATTCACGCTACCTGTCAAGCCATTCATCTGTTGAAGGACATTTACTTAGTATGGGAATGATCAACTTTATTTATTTATTCATGTCAAGAGCTAAGCGTGTAAGGTATTAGAGAATTAAATAAACTGTGAATTTCATAGCTTTGGTATTTAAACGGGTTTAAAATTTATTGCACTCAAGCAAAGTTACTTTAACCAAGGAATTACACTTTAAGTCGGCTTAGCCCTTGGTATGTTTTAGCACTGATCACTTTATCAGTATATCCCAATCAAAAATTTCTTATAACGTAATAAATGGCATTCCATGCATTCAGTTTTAGCAATTGTTGATTGGGATATACTGGGAAATTAAATAAAAGATAAAATTAAATAACATTTAATTTAATTTTATCTTTTATTAAATTTTACAATGTTATTATTATTATTCGACTATTTTTTATACACATTAATTACGATAGATATAGGTACATATGTATTATGAATTGTGATGAAATGTTTTAATAGGTGTTAGATAGTAAGCTAAATTTTGACTACCCTAACAGGGTGTCATGGATTGACCAACTTAACTGTAACATCTTATTATGTAATTTATGTTCATGACTATGCAATAAATAAAATATGAAATAACTTAAGCACGTCAATATTATGTTCATGTTTTGAACAGCCAAAATTGTACATTCGGATACGAAAGGTTAATAAGAATACTGCATCACATCTACAAATATACGGTAAAAATATATAAAGAGTCTTCACAAATTGGTTTATGTACTCGTATGTTGGACAACGTGTAGAGATCACACACTTTAATTCATTAACAAACATACTGATCTCACGTTGTCACCCGAACCAAAAATTCGTTGTAATTTATTTATATCAATACACGACCTGCTTATTAACAAACTGATAAGAACTTATGAAGTTTGCCCTCAATTTCGTTTTTAATTGCCTCCAAAATAATCTTTAATAATAAAATAAAGCTAAATATAAGGTGTTATCAACAACATAAAGAACGCGATAACTAGGAATGTTTGCAAGGGTTATCCAACATTGAACTGTTAATCAATGTTTGTGTATATTTTAACAAGCTTTAATAGTAATACTCAACCTATAAATAGAAATGACACTATATTTTTTTAAGTACATATTAATATTTATATTGAATTATTTTTAAAGCCTAAGATTTATAATTATTCTCAGCCAAAATATGTACCTAGAGGAAAAGTCCCCAAAATTAAACATTTTAAACTTAAGAATTAATTTTTATGTCTACTCACGCGTCTTGCTGTTTCTTATGGCAAAGAAAATAAGGTATAACATAACCGAATTCTATTTATATAAAAAATATGTAACAGCTATAGTAGGTACATATTAACCGATAAGTTTCCGATCAAAGTTCACGCTGAACTTTGGAACACTTAAGAAGTTAATCAGCTTTGTATAACACTTTGCTAGCTACTTGCTAGTATAATAGTATAGTATTATACGCGATACTTTATGCTATTCATGCATTCTCAGCATTCTAAAGTAAACTTTTTATTACTTAATGTTAGAGTATAAATTAGTAGAACACTCGCATAATCCTTTATGAAAGACTCAACATTCTGCTGTTTATAACTATGTATTTACTAACACAGTTACAAGGCGTTCGCGTGTGGCGCCACATGTCCCTACAAACAAACAGCTGAAATAAAACCATTTACCGGCCAAACCAGAACTTCAGCTTTCCTTTTTACTCACACACTACTGTGGCAAGTTAGAAAAGGACAGTCTGTATCCTGAATGGGCTGGAACGGAACGTGCCCACTAATGACTAATTCATGGAGCAAATGAATCGCTCGGCAACTATGTCGGAATTTAACGTACTTATGCTCCGCTCACGGACATAATTGTAATTATAGCACCGTTGTTTTGACCGAGAAATTGAATTTCACCTGAAACTAGACCTTGTGATAGAATTTGATATACTTGTTACGACTACTAGTAGTGTGTAACGATTAAAACTATTAACAATTTAAATGTGTACTTATCTATTTATACGACTAAGCACCGAATTATTATGAATATATAAACATGAAGAAGTATTTTGATGCCACGTTTGTGAATTTATTCGTACAAACATTAATGACCGATTACTCAAAAATTAAACGAACTTTTACAATTATTTCGTCACATTACTCATGTAAAAAATCAGCCACACAAAGTTTAAATGAGTGAAAATACGCTTAGTTTAAATTAAACATTATAGGTACCTAAAGAAGTCTAATATTAGAACAGGGGGCCGACCGCGGCGGCGGCGCGCGGCGGTCGGCCGCGGCGTGCGGTCGCGGTCGCCCGACCTCCTAGCGGCGAATAAATAAGCCCAGCTTTGAACCTGAATTTATTTAATTGTTGTAATTAAAACATTTACGCGCTGCTACTGGGTGATTTAACATTATTTGATGAATAGCGAATAGGAAGACTTTTGTATAATCTCTGTTAATAAATCTAGGTGTGACACGATATTTTGGCGGGGCATGTCTCTACTTTTTACCTGATATTTAAGGTTTTTTTTATAAATTTCACAATAAAATTGTTTACTTTTGCATTTTAGAATACGATGGTTAATTAGGAATATATAAATACTTTATCTAAATAGGTAACAATTGTCTCGCGTGTTAAAGAGCTTTACATGCAACGATATACATATATGTAAAATCAGGGTACACTACATAATTCCGAAATATTTAATGCCGAATTTTAGAATATCGAACTTTATTATTCCGATTTTTAAATGCTCGATCCATCAAAATTCCGACTGTCGTAATAACGAAGGATGAAAATCACGAAGGTATATATTTCCGAATAGCAAAAAAGCCGATTTTTTAAAATTCCGAACCACATAATTCCGAATATAAAAATTCCGATAGTGATAAACACCGAATTTAACATTTTCGATTTTTGAAATCACGAATTTCGAATTGTCATTATTCCGAAATTTTGAATTCCGATTTGACCTGATTCCTATTTTAACTATCCCCATTTTTAAAATTCCGAATTTATCGAGTCGTGTTCCGCATCTGCTCCGGCGCTGCGGGCAAAGCAGCCCCTTCGCCCTTGCGTATCAAAGCGCAGGCACAAATGCTCTGCGCTTTGCTACGGCGGGCGAGGGCTGCTTCCCCTCCGCGCCTCCGGCTTTTTACATACACTCTAGGGGTAGGACAGACAAGACCACGTGGATAGTGGGGTGCTCCGATTCGGATTTTCGTTAGTTATACATATAGACTTTTAAGTCTAAGTGCGTTTAAATCTTATTTTGAAAATCACGAATTTCATTATTCCGAGTTTACAAAAGATCGAATTTCTGAATACCGAATTACTTTTTTCCGATCGGTCAATGATTTTTTTCGGAATAGACGAATTCGGAAAAAATATTTTCGGATTTTTTTAAAATCGGAACTTTAAGCTTTCGTGCATATGACAATCGGATTTTAAGTTTTCGGTAATAGCATAGTCGTGATTTTCTTCTTTCGTGGTTTTCAAAGTCGTAATTTCGATATTTCGGACATATAAAAAATCGGGATTATGAAAATCGAGGTTATGAAAGTCGGAAAAACATATTTCGGAATATTTGGGTGTTCCCGTAAAATCATTCATTACATATAGGGGACCACTTTTTTTTTTCAAAATACACGAACACTTAGGTAATCTCATGATCTTCCAGTGTACTTTTACTTAAGTCTGGAACGGACTACAACGTGTATAAAAGTATCAATATTTTCTCTAGCATTCATCCGCATTCGTTATCTGTAGCGCAGCATTCCGCACACAGGTACAGTCGGCAACGAGTGAGCAAACAGCGCAGCGTAAACGGGCTTCGTAAACAATCCTCCGCAACGCAAGGGCGTTGCTTCGTCCAAACTTGTGCACGTTATATTCCGTATTTCATTTCATACCTTTAACAAAAATAAATTGGTATTAGAAATGGTGATACACACCGAATTCTCGGCTGGTCTGAACTTTAGCAAATGTTGGAACCCTGGTCTTACAAATAGACCACATAAGCATCATGTACTAGATGAAACAAAAGGGAATAATCCACCGAAGATCCGGCTTCTCAACCCAGAGATAAAGATAACAAACAATGGGGCAATCGGTCTCTGTAAACAGGCTGTCCAAGATACAGCATCGCGGCAGTCCTTGCTGCGTCATATAAAACAACAAGACGTCTAAGAAAATCTATAAAGATATTTGCTGCTCTTGCAATGTTGTCGGACATTGCGATCGTATTTTTATAAGATTGCTGGTACAATTGAGTTTTGTAAAAGTACAACATTTATGAAAAATCATATGATTGTAAAGAAAATCCTGCAATGCTTCAGCTAGTTGGAAGCCTCAAGTTTCGTAATTTATAAACTAGAAATACGAGTATGTCAGATGATGGCCGAATTGGGCCCCTCCGCCAGTACAGACGAGCTAGCAAACAGGACAGAGTAAACGGTCTCCGTAAACAAGCCGGCGTAGGTGCAGCACTTGGGTACATATTTAACTGCACGGGCATGGTTCCCTCCCTACGAGTAGCTCCCTGTCCGCAATACTGAGAGTAAGATTTGCGAGTCTTAACAGTCACATTTAATCTTTTAAATATAAAATTGAGTAAGATCTTATTAACTCATGTCAGTACGGATATGATGGTCGTTCTTGTCTACGTGACAGCGTGATAAAACGGTGTCCGTCACTTTCTTTCCCACGGTGTTAAACAGTGACAGTTATTTTATCACGTGGATAAAGATGGATAAAGCTATCCATAATAGGCTGGGGTGTTCATTAAAATAGGAAAATTACACATAGTTTTAAACTCAAAAATCAAGAACTTTCGATATGTAAAGGAAATGAAACCCAAAGGAAAGAAAAGAAGGAAAATATATCAAAGTTTAACTAGACTAGAGTGTATTGTATTTAAATAATCCATTTCCATACCTATGTATTTGGTCTCGGGAGTTTTTTCCATCAAAGTATATATTAATTAATTACGCTGGTTTTTAAAGCTACGTACCTATAACCTTATCGTAGTAATAATAACTAATATTTCCAAACGTCCTTTATCATCATAGTAAATCCAATGCCTTTCCGAGCAAATAACAAGCCGATATCAGTTTAGCCATCGTTCATAGCCTTAATCCGATAGCACAGAATATAGTCCAAAATACAGTGCCTGAGGATTTAGCATAATCAGGTAATCAATATCATGCAGGACACGATAAACGATATCTGTTCTTGAAGTCGGACGGTCTACAAATATAGAATCGTGGGTTGGCTAAGTGTTGAAGATATAGATAAAAGCTGTGCTGAGAATGTTCTCATAACTGTTACCTAATAAAAAATAATGAAAACCTCTTCATATATCATTTGAAACTTTCTTAATTGATGATAACATTCATTAACATATTTATAATGTAGTATCGAATAGTTACACTCATTATGTTGCGGTAGCATCCGCGCCCATAAAATAAATAATTTGTAGCCCCCGAGTCCACGTGGACTGCAGCAAGATAAACGCTGTAGCGATTTAATATACCTGTTTTGATATAAAATTATCTCGGTATTGATGTTATTATCCAAAATAAGCGGTTGATATCTGGCGTTTTATAGCTAACTACGGTTCGCCAAGCCGTCGCTGTGAACTAAAAATATAATCGATACTCGTCCGCGCGGCACTAATTCGATACTCGCTCGTGAGCGTTCGATTTTAATAGCATTTTTTGGAACTATATTCGCTTCCATTCGCTTGATATTTCGCAGTTTTATTTTTTATAGTTACCTGCCTAAAACAAATATTTTGAAATCGTTGTTTCGTTCGTTTGTAGGTGTACAATGAAATACCGATTTAAAATATTGCATATTTAGTGTCGATTTGTCAGTCAGATTATCAACGACTTTCAATCTTGCATAATCATCGATGAACTCGTAATCGGGGTGGAGCTTGCTATGTATTTCGATTTGTTTATTTGCTCGTGGTTAATTGCTGCTATTATGTTATAGAATGGTGGGTATTAGTTGCCGCACGCTATTGTGTTCTTGTTCGTACACAAATACACGTGTTAAGCGATCGGAGCCCGCGGCGCCGGAAACGCGAGTCATTACGAGCGGCTCGTTAATGTCGGCAAAAACCATGTACCACGCCTGATTGCTTACTACCGCAGCTTGTGAAACTATCTAGTGTTAAACTCTTCAATTGGTCAATTCAGCATATCGAGGAATTCGCACGTATACACTACATTAAAAAGTTAAAAACGCTTTATTTGCTAATCGTTTGCGCCATAAAATTAATTCCATTTGCTTATGCAAAGTCACCATCGCTTCTTAAACAAACATCAGACCGCTTCAGAAATTCCAGTAATCAACTTCGGTATACGCGCACTTGTAAAAAGTGCCGAGTCAAAAAGGCTTTACGCTTTAGCGAAAAGCAAGATACACAATGGGCAATAAACGTTTGGCAGGACCTAAACAAACAGGTGTAGCTAGGAAGCTGGCTCTTTGTTTGGCGAGAAACATTCGAGTCAACACGAGGGTACATGCATCTCGGACGCGGACTATTGTAGGTAACCACATGCCGTAGCAGCCATGTTTGCGTCGCTCGGCGCACGCAACATCAAGCTAGGTAATAAAATGACAATCGCATAAACCGATCCACGGAATCGATGCCACTGGCGTGTCGAGCGACCGTTTTCGTTGCTTTCAATCCTTGAATAAATACTTAATGATTTGTCATCAGTCGTAGAACAACTCGAGTTGTCGTGTTAGAACCCAATTAAAAGTGTTACGGTTGAATGTTGAATGTTCGAAAACTTGCAATCGTTGATAAAGAAACCTGCTTGCTGGGGCCTTATTCGACATGCCACTTTTGACGTCGCATGTTGAAGTTCATTTGAATCTGAACAATCATGGGTTGTCGAATAGGTAAAGTGTGTCACCTGTCAGTGAATCTCATGTAAACAAATCATTTCATCGCTAGACTTGGTTGTCTATTGGTATGGCCGCCATGTTTGGATTTATGACATTTAAAAGGGGATTCTATGGCATAGAGTAAACTGCATTTCTATTTTCTATAGTTTTTTGATTCCCCTACTCGACGCAAGATGGAGTTAACAGTCAAATTTCGATCTTGGCGTTATAAAAATAAACCGCAAGAACATGACATGCAGTTGCGTTGGTGTAGATCTATCATGAAAACGAATATATGACAATTGTCCAGAATTAAAAAAAACTTGACAATAAACATACAGCAATACATATACCACTAAATGTCAAAAAGAAAACAGATTTAGTATAATTACTAGGTAACAAATTATATATAAAGTTTAAATTTTAAACCAATCGTCGTGGGTCCTAACCCCGGCTCTTAGCAATGAACTTCTTGTAACTTGTGTGAAAAATATCATTTGATATTACACCAATTACTTTATGGTGAAGTAAAATATCATGAGTCATGAGGAAGACGGAGTAGCCAGTAGCCACAATAAGCTATATTTTTGTCCTCTGGGTTAGATGGCAGTGAAATAGGGAGAGATAGTGAAGAATGCGGCAAAATAAGCATTTATTGTGTTGTTAGTAGTTAGTAGCCTAGTTTTTTTTCTAAAAATGAAAATTGACGCAACAGCAAGCTCATAGCCCCCTATGAGCCAGTCTGTTAGGTGCAGGCTTAAGGGCTAATCCCGGGGGAAGCGGAGCGTCAGCGACTAGCTGGTGCATCTGCTTATTAACCTCTTCTCACTTTTACCTCAGGTCCTTTGATTAATAAATTAAGGTAAAATTCGTAAGAACTAGTGCCTGTGTCATATTCTAAATTGGACGCTATGCCTAATTAGTTGTTATAAATTAAATACAATAATTATTTATTTAATTAAATTTATAACAACGCAACGTGGGGTTATTCATGATGAATTTTAATGGCTTATATAAGACAGCGGTCGTATATTGCCTCAGAAATTTGGATTTTGTCAGTTTGAATGAACAGCAAACTGGAGACATTGAGATTAATTTTAAACTTATTATTTTAGGTGTTCGTAAGAAATAAGGTATTGACAGACATTGACGGAAAATCGCGAAAACCCGGCCAGGTGCGTCGGACCACGCAAAACGGAGGAGGATTCCATACTTACTTCTTCTACCATGTATCCATATGCCAAAATAGCAACAAAAAAGCCGAACAAAAATACCGTTTCTTCGCAGCGCTAGATTTCAGTCCTTTTTTTTTAGAAAAGTAATATATTTAGGTACATAATATATATATATATATATATATATATATATATATATATATACAGTATATATATATATATATATATGTAAGTAATTTTGTTATGTGAAACTTATATGTTGTGTTACGAGACTTACGAGTAGGTAACTTTAAACTTTAACAGCCTAACAGATCCCAATAAGGCCTAGTTTACCCTCTGGGTTGGAAGGTCAGATGGCAGTTGCTTTCGGAAAAACTAGTGCCTACGCCAATCCTTGGGATTAATTGTCAAGCGAACAATAGGTTCTCATGATCCGTGGCAAAATCGAGATAACGCGAGGAAGAATAACTTTGTCACAAGAATATTTGGCCAAATATAAATCCTTACTCTCGTGTATTTGACCTACCTACTCGTATTGAGTCGTATTTTGCCACCTAGTAGCCTCGAATTGGTTGTTATATGTGGCTTTCCATAAATTAAGGGTCCTTATGCTTCAATAAGGACGTTTTCATGGGGTCCCGTTGTTTCCCATAAAGTTTTAAGTCATAATGTATTGTTTGTCATATTATCATTACTCATAAAACTGAAACCGTTAACATTTCAAGATTTTAGTTAGGTTATCCTATAGATAGGTTAGGTTAGGTTAGATTTGTTTTATGGCAATCCTGAAAAGTGACGCGTTTCTGAACCAAATGAATTATGACTAACGAAAATTCGAGCAAACAATACATTATGGTTTAAAACTATTTGGGAAACAATAGAGACCCATTACCTATATGCCTATACGTAAAAACTAGCCAAGACAAATCCTTTATAATTTCAGGATTTTCTACACAGCACAGAACTTGGCACCCATATAGATCTCAATTCTTTTGTCGGCGAGTTAACAACGACACATATTCTCAATATTGAACTTGGCTCTCATTTCACATTTATGTTTTTGTTGGGATATCATTACTTTTTGTACAGAAATTACTATAGTATTCATCATGAAAGCAGTTTGCCTAAGCTGAAAAGGAGACCCTCGCTAACGCGCGGTTAATTGTCAAAAAGTTTCAGTTTCACATTTTTTCTTTTGTATACGCCTTATACTTTCATTCCAAATATCAAGTTTCTAAGTAATCTAGAAGTGAGTTAGGTTTTTGGTCTATAAGTATTTTTTTTTTCCATCGATATATCAATAATTTCCAGTTTTCAGATTTTTCCCTCTATATTCACCTAATAGTCTACCTTGATGCCAAATATCAAGTTTCTAAGTCATCTAGAAGTGGGTTAGGTTTTTGGTCTATAAGTATTAATTTTTTTTTTCCATCGAAATATCAATCATTTCCAATTTTCAAATTTTTCCTTCTATATACACCTAATAGTCTACCTTGATGCCAAATTTTAAGTTTCTAGGTCACCTGGAAGTGGGTTAGGTTTTTGATCTATATGTCAGTCAGTCACAAAAATGCCGGTTTTTAAAGGTTAATTTATCAATAACTGTTTGAGCTATGTTTATGAAATAGTGTATTTTGAACAAGCTAAGGGACTTGAATACATGTGCCAAATTTCATGTGTGTAGGTTAAGTAGGTTTCAAGTTGTGAAGGGGTCAAAAGTAGCTCGAAATGGTTCGTGTAATATTACACACGGTTGCTACGTCGCCAGTTCCTTTTTCTTTGAACTTGGCTGGACACGCTACCGCGTGTCTAGATTTGACCCACTTCTCGGGTGTTCAATGAAGCTGAAAATTTACATAAGTACATAATATGTAATATGGGTGACAATACAATATTTTTATGGTTACCATCGAGCTGATCTGATGGTGATGATACAGACAGTGGTCTTTTAAGTCTTTTTAACTTTGTGATAAAATAACGCAACTTAATTATATTTGAAAATATTTAAAGAAAAATACAGTCAGAAATTAGAAATTTTGTTATCTAACCTCTCTATTACTCTTGCATATTCGAGCGATAAAGAGGCAAATAGCTGAGTTTCGATTTTCGCACTTCCCGATAGGCCCCTTTGTAAACAAACCGCCTTGATGTGTCTATGTCAAATTATTAATTGTCTGTGAAAACTTGTTAAAAAAAAGTTTAAAACAAAGGCGTAGGCAAAGAGTAGTATAATATGTATATAGCTGGTCAACCAAATCTTGTCAGTAAAAAAAGGCACGAAATTCAAATCTTCCATGGGACGATATCCCTTCGCGCCTACAGTTTTCAAAATTGCCGCCTTTTTCTACTGTCAAGATCTGGTTGACCAAGTATACCTATATAGCGCTGGCGGTACACCGAGAAATTCAGTAAAATGCTGCAAATGATGTTAAAGGTATGAAAATCGGTACGATTGATCTGTAGAACATTTGAGACAATTTGACCCGAAGCACCAACACATAAAAAAAAAACGAGAGGAGTTATGACGTCATCTTTTTTTGTAAGGAATAAAAAAATATTGTTTAAAAACTTATCGTGTTTGGTATTAAACGAAAGGGCTTTCTGAGCCGATTCCAAACATATATCACATCATTACATTTCAGTATTTTTTTTTAATTATAATATAAATAATTTTCAAAACATACCAATTAAGTTTGGGTTTCTCCAGATACAATACGGTAAATTATTTTTTGTAAAATATACCTCTAATCTTATACCTACTATCCTCATATCTAACCCTAATAAAGCAATTTTGAAATTATATACATTTAGGTTTTTTTTATTTTTCAATTTTACATAGTGTGATCTATGAATCTCTCAATTAAATATTTAAAAAGAAAGCATAAAATTAATATATAACGGTTTTTTTCAGAAAGTCGCTTATATCTCGGAATCTATAAGTCGTAGTAAAAATTGTCTATGTAATAATTAAGAAAGAATTAACCGAAAAAACTCAACTTTAACGTCCCCCCTTTCCCGAGTTCTCCACCCCCCACTCATCAGAACTTTTTCTTACTTAAAGCTTAGATATTACCAAAGGAACATGTAATAGTATTTTATGCAACTGTTGTTTAAGAGAGGTCAAAAAAGGCGAGTGGCGTGAGTAACAATAACAACAAACAACAACCGAAAATTGTTAATAAAGACGCCACTAGTATTTTTTGACTCGGTTAAACAACGTTGCATACAATACTTTTTCTACGACCAAGCACTTACTTTGAAATGCAATGAAATAATAATAAAAATGGATGATGATGATTGTTTCATGTCCTAATGTGATAGGTTGTTCAGTGCGTGGGTTTCTTAAGGGGAACGAAAATTTGATTATTTTTGTGCTACGACGCACGGTTTAGGAGATACAGCCCTATAAAGATGAAAATAATCGTACCATTAACCAAAACATGTCTATGGTTTACTCATCTGTCAGAAATGACAATTAAAATTAGGTTGGAAACAATGTATTCCATACAATATTTTGTAAGTGGTGATTACACGAAGTATCGTAAAAGTGCCAAAAAGATACTGCGTGTATGCACAAATATTTTTTTGGGGAATAGACTAAAGACTTGTGTTGATAACTATAAGTTAGGGGTTTAAAGGTGTGTGCACGACCCTTTAAATGACAAATAAAAGTACGGGAGTAGAAAAAGCAAGTTTCAATACTCTTATTTTACCCGAATGACATTATTACTCGTATTGAGTAATTCGGCAGGGCTATTATTACACTTTGTAAAATTGAAAAATTAAAAAAAAAAAACCTAAATGTAAATAATTTCAAAATTGCTTTATTAGGGTTAGATATGAGGATATTAGGGATAATTTGAGGTATATTTTACAAAAAAAAAAATATGGTATTGTATCTGGAGAAGCCCAAACTTGGTATGTTTTGAAAACTATTTTTATTATAATTTAAACAAAATGACTGAAATGTAACTATGTGATATATTTTTAGCATTGGCTCAGAAAGCCCTTTCGTTTAATACCATACACGATAGGTTTCTAAACATTTTTTTTTATTTCATACAAAAAAACATGACGTCATAACTCCTCTCGTTTTTTTTTATTTGTTGGCGCTTCGGGTCAAATTGTTTCAAATGTCCTAAAGATCAATCGTACCGATTTTCAGACCTTTAACACCATTTGCAGCATTATACTGATTTTCGCGGTGTACCGCCAGCGCTAGAAGTGGGCAGCAAAGAGTAGTATAATATATAGGACAGTCGGCAGTCAACGTTTGTTCCTAATAAATATAACATTGATGAATCAAGGCGGTTTGTTTAAAGAGGGCCTGCCGCGAAACCAATTTCGTTATCTGCCACCATTAAATTTCGCTCGTATATGTAAGAGTGATAGAGAGGCAGATAACGAAATTTCCCCCACCCCCCTTTGGATGGTTCTTGTTTGAGTTATAATGTCACTGTATTGAGGACTCAACCTTTCCATTTTTAAAGTGTTTTTATATCGACATGATACTGGCTACTGTAGTAAATGCCAAAAAAGAAAAAAAAAACGCTGTCATAGTAACGAAAATAATAAACACGTCAATCGAAATAAACAACGTAATATCCAAGAAAAATTTGCAAAATAGTATATGATAAATATGTAAAACATCATTAATTATCGAATTAAGATAACATACAACTTTGTGTAAAAAAAATTGAGGCAATTATACAGCCCGATTATACGGGTTACATTTTGAAAAAGATGATTATCTTGGAAAGAAGAGTAAATATACATAGGTGAACATAATGGTGAACAAAGGTATAGTAAAATAGGTAGGGACATAATTCAGGGTTTGCTTGTCTGGTCCACGCATGCTGTACCTATCACGACCACGGCACGGCCGTCTCCTGCTAACTTTTCGCTATAATAGTAAAATCATAGGTCTAATACCTATGATTTTAATATTATAGCGAACAATATTTCATGTTCATGATCTCGAATTTAAGACTTTAGCTTAGATTTATGGCGTACGGCCTAGCGCGCGTTGCTTCTATGAGGAGCTGTCAAAGCGCTTTATATCTGTATGCTTTTGATGATGCGGATCAGCATTCTTATCCAGCGGGGCAAGCGGCCAGCCTGCAGAAGGGCACCCTACCGCACTTGGTAGGTCACTACACTCACTACCAGGATTTAGGGCTAATAATTTATTTATAAGTTTTTAATACCTTTAAACGAGCAATTCTTGTATATTTATTTATTTATTTATATGTATATATATATTTCGGGGATCTCGGGAACGGCTCTAAACGGATTTAGATGAAATTTGCTATATGGAGGTTTACGGGGGCGCAAAATCGATCTAGCTAGGTTTTATCTCTGGGAAAACGCGCATTTTTGGGTTATTATATGTTTCCAGAGCAAAACTCGGTCTCCCAGACATTAAGTTTTGAATTTAAGTGTTTTTATCATGTTTCATGTTTAAACTTACAGATGTGAATCACCAGCAGAGTTTTTGGAGAGGTGTGGTTTTCTTATTTCCTGTTACCAACCTGAAACACCATACCTCCCTAAATATCAGAAAATAATAAAGTGAAGAAAATTAAATAAAGTTGAATGCTTAAAAACTTTAATGTTTTATTAAAATTAAACGAAAAAAAATGTGTAAACTGAAATAGATCAATTTTTTTTATTTGTAGTTGAATAACATATATGTATTTAATCTCCTTTAATTAAAAATCATCTCTGAGTAGATATATATTAAACAATAGGTACTTTTAGGTCTTGGTAGTAATGTTAGGTCTTATGACCTACTGTATTTGACTATATTACTTACCAAGACCGGAGCCTGACCTGTCAGTCACCAACTATTTTGATGCTCTTTGTAGATAGCATCAAAATAGTTGGTGACTGACAAAGTTACCAAGTTACTAAGGTAGTAGGTACCTATATAGTAGGTAGCAGTAGCGCAATATTTAGTCAAAATATTTTGACCAATTTAGATTATTTTTATGCCAAAAAAGTAATACAAGCTATTCATGTTCCACTTAGTAATAAAATACGGACTTTTCTGAATATGTGGTTTACGAAATGTGTTAAGGTACAACTTGTGGTTTATTAACGTGGTTTAGAAATAGGCAGCTTGAGTTGAGAGAGGTGATGAGTAAATTGTTTCATTTTTTTACAATTTTGCGCGTTTATAGGAGAATGTGTGGAGCAAGCATTATTTGACGTGTAGGTGTGGGTTCAACAAAAAGATCGCTTGTCAATAAGGCATTCTTGCTGTTAAAATTCAATTATTAATAGCCTTTATCGACCATCAGCAATGTAGTCCCTTTTTGATTGATGGAAATTGTCACGTAAGTTCCACTACTCGCCGCCGCATCGCCTACAGCGCATTCGTTAGTCTATCGCTCACAAGATGTCATTAATCATGTAAACTTACGTACTGAAAAAAAAAAAGTTTTACTCTTTGCTATAAATTACCCTTTCGCACGTCAAAAACTCCAAGATGGAGCCGAAGGTCATAGAGAAACAAGTCTACATTTGGAATCATTACTTGTCAAAATTTGACATTAGCAATCCACAGTTAGGTGACAACCAAACCAAACCATTATAAACCTTAAAGTAATAATAAATCAAAGTTGTTTTTTGTTAAATTATTGTTTGTACCAAATGAACTTCAGCACTTGATGAACTTCAAATGAACTTCAACAGTTGAATTTCAAATGACGCGAAATTTGACAGTTGCACATGTCGAATAGGGGCCCTGTTTTATCGCCATTTTATTGGGCTCAGTGAAGTAAGTTACGTATTACAGACTCTTTAAGTGGCAATTTGCATGTAACTGCAGGAGAAATAATTATAAAATATATAACTGAAAGTGATGTTAATGATTGACAGCGGCACTTGGTCGCCACTCGGTGGATCGCAATTACATCGGATCTGATCACGGCGACAGCGTATAACGACGTGCCCGATCACTACCGCCTCTATTCCGCTTTTGAATAAACTTGTCCTACATAATTACACACTTTGCTTTAATGAATATCGACGGCGAGCGCAGGCGCGATCCGGTTCTCCAAGTATCGGGGCGTTCGAACACCAATTATTTTAAGTAATTTATAATGCTGTCCTCCAGTAGCACTTTACTAGTGATAAATTGACTACATGTGTTCCCCGCATGCTATTTGTCAAACTTCATTTTACCGTAAACTTCGAAAACCTTGTAAGCATAATAAGCAGAGTAGTTAAGGCCATTAAAATGTAAGGTGCAATTAGAAAGCTAACGACCCGCGAGGACAGTGGGCAGGAATATGTACTTTACATTATTGATGTGCGCCATCCAGCCACTAATGTACCGCGACAGGCTGTGTTTAAACAATTATTGCTGAGCGAATGCGATACGAATCGATGATAATGTTGGCCTCTGTCTGCTGCAATAATAGCCCATTTATCGACTCGACTGCCATTTCGTCGGAGGAATTATTTATTACCGCGCCATAAGAGCGACCGCGTCGTGGCTTTTAATACAATAGTGGCCTTTACGAGACTGCTTTGTTTAATGAAGTGTAGAAACTTCGCCACGAAGATAACGTGCATGAAATAATTTATGAAACGATGCCGCGAGGCGTAATGAAGGACGCGACCGCAGTTTGCTGGGAAGCGTCCGGTTTAATTTCGTAAAACAATCGCGGTAAAAGTTCATCGGGCGAAGTGGTCGGGACCGTAGAGTTGCGACCTCCCTCGTTTCTTGCCCTGCCACCGAGGCGTGGACATCGCGCTAACACAAAACAGACATAACAAATGTATGTACTAACGTTCAAGCACTCGCGTCCGCTTATTCCCGCACCATGTGTGAAGTCGACGTTCGTTCCGGGAGGGAAGACAATAAATTGCACCACGTGGCGCGGCCGCGCCTCCATTTGGGTCAGCCTCGCCGTATGCGTTGCACTCGGTTGCATTCGCAAGATAAGCGCGACTTCTTGAGAATTCGCATTACTATTTCAACCACTGTACGTGTTAAGCATTAAATTTAATGCTCACGCCGAGCACTATCAGTTTACTGTTAGTAAATGTGTTCTGCTGGTACAATAAAACTGCGGTAAACTTTTTTAATTTCCCAAGTGACTCCTGCTCTCGTGTTAAGAGCCGCCGTGCGCGACTCCGATTAATTTAGATATGGATGTTCAAATGGAGGGTAGTGCGGGGACAAATGGAGCGTCACCGCAGGCAAGATGCAGTGCCAGATTAAAAGCTCAACCGACTAAACCACGTGAAAATCGCGCAAAAAGAGGAGTCACGGGCGGCATTAGCGGATGAGTGTCGGAGCCATTAGTGCAGCCCTCCCCGCCCCCCGGCGCCCGCTCACCCTGAAACCCAACGTTCCTCTTTTATTTCTCGCCCGGGATGAACTCCTTAATGACAAACCGTACTATATCTTTTGTGGAGAGCTCGCAAAAGTACGTATTTTTGCGGCTCTTTTGTACCCGCTTTTATTCCGCCGCTCGTGGCTGCCGGTCTAGCTATAATTATGTACGTGCCAGTGCAAATGGTACGAGATTTTTCAACTTGTAAAGTCAATGAAATGTTTTAATCTGGAGGGTCTTTGTTCGTGTGTATTCGACGGCGTGGGCACGGGCTGATATGATGGGAATGCAATTGGATTATGTATTGGTTTCGGTCGAAACTGAACCTACGAAGCCGTGAAATGTGGTCTTTATCACATTATCTACGCATCATGGATGACCAGACTGGGGCCATTACGAGAGTAATAAATTTAACTTTGCATATTTATTAGGTTAGTTATAATAAATTTCACTTTAAATTTATTGATATTTAAATTTAAAGCAGTTTCCGTCTGGGATTAAAAACAAGTAATTAAAAAACTGTATGTAATCAACAATATTCCTCATTAACCGATCGCATGATAAATTGATATAATCTGTTTAATTTGCTTTCCAGAAACGCAATATAAAGCGAGATAAATAAATTAAATGAGTTCTCACGGTCTGAAAAGCTAGGTCTCATTAATGCGGACACGATGTTGCTCGGCGAGCCATCGGGAGGGAATGAAAATGTAATTTGCGGTAATTCGGGTTGTGTCGCCGCGCGCCGCGCACCGCGCCGGCCGAGAGTCGCGGTTACACCGCCAATACATATTATTTACACTATTTTAACACTTAATTCCTACATTGAAAATTATTTCAATGCATTGCATGCATGCAATTATTTGCATATTAATGCATTTATTGTATCGTCGTTACCTTTTTAGACTTGACTTATACATATTTGTCATTAAAGATCGGAGATGCATGCTCAGCAAATCTTTGGCTACATAATCAATTTACATATTTAGAGAGTAGTATTAGGTATTCTCTATGAAATGAAAATGTAAATTGTTTACCGCGATCGCCGCGTTTACACAGCCAACAAGCACTACATTTACACTATTAATTATTAATACTTTGAAATAATACGCGAGCTGATTAATGTTCGTTGTTCTTATTTTTTCACAAAATAATAAACATCTAAATCATTCAGTTAATAGGACACTTGAATACACTCGAATGGAATACTTACGTAACATCAGGAACTATGTACGTACATGTACATGTACAGATGCAAGGCGATGAAAGCTAGAAACTACAGATATTTGCAAACGAGTGTTGCGCTTTGTGTCGCTGTGCCATTTGCGGTGCCGGCAGCCGACGACGCAGAATTGTTCAGCTTGCTCCCCAACACGACATAAATACAAGCACTCCAGCCATACTTATACTACCTATTGTACAATTGGAATATACTTATACGATTTTTGACAAATAGGTGCATACATACATAACATAACAAACATGAAAAAAAAATCTGATCTGAAAGTCCTGCGAAAGTTATTTTTTTTTTATAATACATAGTGGCATAAGAAAAGAAAGTTGTTGGATAAACCTTTTTCATATTATCTCATAGGCAATTATGTACACATTTTCACAAGCCTTTTCTAAATTAACAATATAAAACTTATAAACTTTAAATAAATGTCATATACTAAGAAAAAGTGACCAAGGCCTCCAGTGCCCCAGGCTGGAATCGAACCAGCGTCCTCTGCTATCCAGCCGAAACAGCCTGATCCAGATCGATTCCAGCCTGGGGCACTGGAGGCCTTGGTCACTTTTTCTTAGTATATGACGTTTATTTAAAGTTTATAATTTATAGATAGATAGATAGATAATATTTATTTCTGATTGAAAATTTACATGTTACTTCCTTAAAAATAGCAGAAATTCACAAAAAGATCGTCAAGTGTATACAAACAAAATTTAAAGAATAATAAAAATAATAGTAAATTGTGAAATCAATAATGTCAAAAATAAAATAGAAATAAAATTAAAATGTCGTACAACTTAACTAAAATCTAAAACTATTTTGTATATAATACTAGTGCTTTCCTAGGTAATATAATGTCAAGTTCCATAAATAAAATGTCAAAAATGAATACAAAAAACCAAAATACCAAAAAACCATATAGTAGTGTGTCTACTTGAAATAAAAACAAATTAAAATATTTTCTGAAAATAATTTAATTTGTTCTAATACAATATAAAAATTGTCCGAAATTAAAAGTTACATCCAAACTAGTAGTGTTAATTTATTAATATCGACATATGAATACAAATACTCCAGCCATACTTGATCATACCTACTATACATTTATTATACCTATACGTTTTTGCTTTTGCGTTACACTACAAATAAGTTCAGAACATGAATAAAAATATTCTGTAAGATAATTGACATTGGTTGGATTTTGTAATTAGATAAGAAAATAAAGTTGTTGGTCAAATATTTTTTGGGTCTAAGTTAATTGTTTAATTATTTTACGTTCTGTATTCATTGAACCTCATCTCAAAGAAATCTCAAATCAACAACAAAGAACTTGTCTGAAATTTTAAAAAGTTAGGCCCAAGCTAGAAGTGTTAATTTAGGTAATATCGGCTGTTATTTATTATGATTTTAGTTGTTTTTTTTATTTAATATAGGTAAAGGTATCTATCATTTTCATAAGCTTGCCTTAACTCAGTTTACACGTATTCTAGTTATACGTATACTCATTTCAATAAAGCCTTATTTCTATAACTACGAATAGCTAGTACCTACCTTAACAAACTTCGTTCACATACGTACTTAACCATCGAAGTTCATAAAGAGAAGCAGTTCCGAGCAGTAACAAGGCAGGGTAGCGACAAACAGTCCGGCTATTTAGCGGAGCGGAATTGAAGTGCAATTTGCGGTGCGGCGACACCCGCCGAGCGCCGCCCTTGTGCAGCGCTGCTCTCGTGCGCTGCAGCGGAGCGTGCGGGTCCTTGCCGAATGGGGCTGTTATTCCGAACCTAGGCAACTCGACTAGGGCTGACTCGCATTGTTTTGAGACTTAGTGTCACAATCACGCGCTAGTTATAACTGTATTTGACAACAAAGTAACAGCGTTTGTCTTGACTAAAGATGGATCACCATCATCAGATGGTGGTTAGGTAGAGATGGTGGATGCCTATAGGTTCCCCAGGGAATGAAAATCATGCATGCAGGTTCAATCTTTCTAGGTCAAATATAATATAGGTGTGTTTTCATTGAGCTTCCAATATTCTGTATTCCAACATTTCCAACACGTATCTATAAAAATCAAGATAGTAGGTAAAATACGGTTTTCGCTCAAACCCGTCAACTATTCTAATTTCAGTAGAACAATCATTATGCGCTCAGAATGGGAATACAGAGTTGATCACTGATGATCACTAATCTTCACCTCGACGCGTCTTGCGACCATTCTAATGAAAAGCGTGATTTCTAATACCTACCTATAATTGTTGCATTCAAGATCAAGTATATGCTAGGGAAGATGTCACAGACTGCTAACGAACGTCTCTTTCGGAGAAAAACACCATGAATTTATGTTTTGATGTTAGCTAAGTAAAAGCTTCTATAGTCGTGGGCAGTAACACCTCTGAAAATTAATCTGAAAAGGGGTCACCTGTTACAAAACTAATCGAAATGAGTTAGTCAGCTAAACATATCATAATTTGCGAGAAATTACTACTAACTCTGCTACGTGATGGGAAGCACGAATATTTAATTTAGTCTGTCCAGGGTAAGCTTATCGATCCATAATCCGATTACACAATTATGTCGCTTATACTACGCCCCGCCGACCAATTATAATCTGCTGTGAAATCAATCGACACTCATAAATATCATTGTGGAAAATCGGACTGAATAAAATTTAATAATTAATAAAATCGGCCGACACCGACGTCGTGTTTACAGGGGTCATATTAAACGCATCATACTCCGCGGGCTCATTATGTTAATTCGTGCTCGATTCACAGCGGATCTGTGTATAAAATTACTGTGCATTTAAACGTAAAATACACGTACGCGGCCAATGAATATGGCGCGCCAGCGATTTATCATTTCATTCATCGCATATTGTTTATCGTGTTAATTGTAACTGTGCTACGGTGCAATTTATTTGGTCGTACATTTATTCATTTGCTTAGTTTTCTGATTTATGATGACGGCGAGATACCTATATATACCTACCTATACGCTGGAATAAAGCAAACCTACAATATACCATAAAGATCTGTATTGTGCGTGTGTATGTCTACCTACTAAGTAATCATAGTGCATGCATAATAATATGAGTTAAGTGGTATATTAGGTAGGCACCTTTGTAGCTGCTATTTACGCTAAATGGTTACGATCGGAGGTACTTAGGTACTACATACACGACGTAGGTACATATGTACCTACATAATATTATAGGTACTAACTTGCGCTACGTCGCTCACTTCTTTTTAATTTAACTTTACATTACATCGGTGTGCACATCCTTTTAATGTGTTTATTAAAAAATCGCATTTAAAATAAACTGAACCGATCAACTATTAATACGTATTTAACTAGGGGCCCACAAACAACTTATTTTATACAGGGTGCTTCCTGTAACAGGAGCAATAAATAAAACTGTAGCCTGTACTCCTCAAATTGACCAACATTTGTTCAGCAACTTTTGAAAATAACTCATGTTTTGATTTTTATTACACTTTAAAGTTTATTCTAAGACGCAATGTATTGCAAATTTTGTTATGTTTAAAGCGTGACAAGCAACGTCAAACACACTGATGTCAGCGTACATTGAAGGCAATATTTATTTTGTATGAAAAAGAGGAAGTCTAAAGGATTCATAATTTTTAAAAGTCGCTGAGCAAATGTTGGTCAGTTTGAGGAATACAGCCTTTAGTTTAATTTATTGCTCCTGTTACAGGAAGCACCCTGTATAAATAAGCAGTGCAATTAAATAGTTTCAGTATACGTATTGGAAATATTGGAATGTAGCAACCTCTGCGCGTCAATTAGTATGTAAAATACGTCCAGCTAGCGTTTAATTTAGCCGATGACAGCTTTTATTGAATGTAAATTGTCCATATTATACAAAGAAATAGATCACTGAATTTAAATTGCTCTCAATCAATCTGTGACCGTTTAAATGTCATGTTTTTATTCATGTTATCTGAGCTATTTTATGGTTCCGACTGCGTGATCGTCGTATCGTCGTGTTTCTTGGCGTGGAAACATTTCTGAATTAATGCTCGATAACGAGTGGTCATAACATCCAAAACATTTCAGAACATCCGACCAGCGAAATTGCTGATGTTACATTAGTTATTTCGATGCTATAACCTTCCGAAACATGCGATGTTTCACACTGCAACTCTGCAGAGTAATAAATATTTTTCACCTCAGCAGCTCGAACAAGGGTACTTTGCTGAGTGAGACAAAATGAGCAAAATCCGATTTTGCTCACTGTTTTTAAGTAGCAAAGTACCCTTGTTCGAGCTGCTGAGGTGGAAACTTAATTGTTGGTATATCTTAAGAAAACATGAGTGAATAGAGGTAAGATGATGAAGAAGGAATGCATTTTTCGGGTTCTCTAATATGTTCTCACTGCTGAGGTAAAAAGTTTTGTGAACTACACCAGATCAAAGTTATTTACATCTCGTGCGCTTTTGAGTCCCTTACTACGCTCAAGATTCTAAATTAGATTCACTCGCTACGCTCGTGAATCTAGTATAGAATCTTTCGCTTGCACGGGACTCAAAATAAGCACTCGAAGAAATATCAAACTTTGATCTCTTGTTGTACAAATAACTATTGAAGCGTATGTCAATCGCTTTCATTTCACAAGGTTGTCATTTCAAATCTCTTCAATCACACATTAGCTGGTATGAATAAGTAGCTAATCTAAACTTTGTTTTTTCAGACGGAAATAGCAAAAAGGCTGAATGCAATAATAGCACAAATCCTACCGTTCCTGTCACAAGAACACCAACAGCAGGTGGCCACGGCCGTCGAGCGGGCGAAACAGGTCACCATGACGGAACTCAATGCCATCATTGGGGTAAGTTACCCACAAATCACATGACTGACGACTGACTGACAACTATTATCTGGCATTTGAAACAGGTTAGTGGCTACTATTGCACAATCTTACGAAAATAATTAAGGAAGTATAACTAAGCAACTTACAATTGTCGCTGCAAAAAGGTAACGCGCAATCAAGCGTATAATCTATGCCTTCACTGAGTGCAGTCTAAACGTTACATTGCGCGTAACATCGTTAACAGAACAAATTCACGAGCGCAGCTTTTCATGCGAAACCGATTAAATCTACACGTGTCTTGTTTGCACAGCAGTATTAGGTTGTTGGTTGTAAATGCGAGCGTGGAATGTTTAGCGACTACTGCTCTACGTGGCATCTGTCCAAACAGTCCACTCTTTGCTTAGTTATGCGACTGATTGCATGACTAGCTGCCTCGCCCGTCTGGCGATGACAAACTGCGTTTTTACTTAAAATAATTACTCGTGATATCTTTAATGAAGCTCGTTTTTCGGTTCACAATAAAACTGTAAAAGACTTGTAAAACTTGAGCAGGTACGAAACTCGAGTGGATTCTATAAAAGCGCTTTCAACAGGTCGAAAGTTCGGCGCTCGTTAATTAAACGATCTTAGACGATCTGGCCGCGCGCCAGCCGCCTGATAAAATTACAACAAACTACAACGCCGACCAATTTATAAAGAAAATAATAATTTATTGTATTAATTTATAGTGATGACCCCGCTGGTAATTATTAGAGCCGCGTGTTTTACGGCATTACACATGTGAAGCGGCCATTTGTCACCCGCGTGGGCGCGCACTGTATCAGCCTAATGACTCCGCTGTTAGCATTTACATACGAGATGCTAACCACACCTTTCCAGGCGCGAATTAGAGCCCGTCCACAAATTGCTGCTCTAACTAATTTCACGATATTCTAATTGTACTTTTTAAGAGAAGCGTCGTGACTCGTGAACGCTTCATCGCGACGGTCTATTACACTCGAGTCTCCTCGCACTCGTGCCAAGTCGTTAGTGCGACCTATTCTCGCGATGTGTTAACGCTTGGCATGTGTTAATGTAAATAGATACCTATCTATTAGTTTTGAAGATGCGGCGACTGAAATAAATCACTTTAAAGATAATGAGGGCGAAAATAGTGGTGGAAGTCAGTTGACGCTGCGCTCTGTGGTTGGAACTTGGCGGTGTGCCAACTCGATCACACGGACCACATTGTTACCACCTCTGCCCGCGACTGATCTGTTCCCTATTTTTAAAGCCAAAACCTCACAATTCTATAATTAACTTGGCGCTATTTAATAGGGGGCAGCTTTTGTAACATAATTAGCCAAAGATTAGCATCTGCAGCTTCACGTGTTGTTGGCTATGTATCAAGATTCTAATGGATTGTTTGCGCATATTCGCACATTTCATTCCTGGAATTGTGAGCCAACTTTATGTCCCACATTACAATTCTTCAAGCAAAATATCGTAAACTCTATACCGTAAGCGTCTTGGGGTATTACCATCTCGGTCTTAAAGAACCTTTTATACCGCTTATATATACGGTGCGAAAACACATTGAATATGAAAGAATCTACCTGCCTAAAGATCCCCCTTAATATTTGCTAAAGGTTCAACGCCCCGGCGTGGATTTACCTATAGATTTACTGAACAGCTTTCGAGATACCGGCAAAACGCAATATCGTCTCCCCCTATAAAATACTCTAATTTAAATAAAAAAGCTCCGCCACCTTCCGTATGTCGGTCCTTTTTTTATTACGAACCTTTTTTATTTTCGGGTCAGCTAGGGATCAAAGGGGCTCTCCCCGGAGAGTGGCCTCCCCGGCCCGTCTGATTTGCGACGATTCTACCGCGCGCCGATTTGTGAAGAGGGAATACTCTTCAAATTGGGGACTCTGTTTGCCTGCCTATTAAAATCACTTACCGTCTTGCAGAGTGCTCCGTTTCCAAATTTAAACGTCTTGCTTTTGTTAAAGCTTTTGTTTACGATCCTCTTGTTTCACTTTAGGTGCTTTTATATTTGTTACCGTTGACTTTAATCGTATTTCATTAAAATGGTTTCAAGGTTTTTTTTACGACTTTTCCCGTAACAATTTATGAATACTTGTATAGTCGGAAGCAGTACTTATTCGTTTCAATCTATATCAAATAAACTGGCTTCTTATTGAGTCGAAAGAGGGTAAGGTAGAAAAATGCGTGTTACGTGAAGGGTAAATGCGTACGGTGACAATATCGGTAAGCGCGGCAGATAGACCCGCTGAGTAGAGTTCGGGGGGCTCGTTCCGTTGGCGTCGCCCCGTTATCGGCGGGCGCATCATTTCACGTTCTGATTTTATTCCGCACCGCCGGTTTGAGGGGTAGCTCCGACCTCGAGGTAATAGCTTCCAGACACTCGCACCCTCTCATGTTCACCTATACATGACACAAATGTTCGCATTGAAACAATATTCATGAAACCCCCGATCGATACGAAGACGTGCTCTGTCACACACAGATGCACGAATATCCCACATCGAGCCGCTTTATGACTATTAATCTAATCAGAATTTATGATGCATTTATTTGTAATAGAAAATCCATATCGATGATAGTAATTGTGCGGAATAAACAAGTGTATTATGTATCTCGTTTATGCAACATTATCTCGAGATATAGGTGCGCAAACACGAGTGCTCGCTGTGTAAATAGAGCGTATCTGTTTCCCCGTCGATGGCTCTATAAACAAGCGAGTCGCGAAAACATTTCTGTCTAGTTTACGTCGGCTCTCGCGCCCTCTGATAAAAATTACGACGAGAATAAATCGGGGTAGCGGCGGGGAGGTTGAGAGGGGAAACATGAATTTGTCATTTTTTCCGAGGCACGTTCGCGGCGGTGATAAATATTGCATGGGATCGTGTAGCTCCTCGGTATTTCTTGTGCGTCTGCCCCGCTCCGCTACCGCATTAACTTTTCCCCGTCGCTTAGGCGCTTGTTTTTCAACCAGTGAGTTAGGGCCGGGCCTGTCGTCGCTTCCAATGAAATTATGAAATCAGTTTTACGACTCATCTGGCTCACGAGTTTTTCTTTTACCTAAGGATTTATTCATTTCTTTTCGGCGTGTCGGATTTTTTTATGGTTGGGATAGGCTTTTTAAAGAAGATCCTAAATAATAAAGACTTTCATTTCTCAGTGACTTCACACCGATTAATTACTCCTACTTACGTAAAAAATATCTAAAAATGAAACCATTGGAGTGAAAAAACATTAGTTCGATTCGAATCGAATTACAGCTAGCTGCTTAATGTGCCTTAACTTTATAATGTACACTCTAAAAAAAATTTGGTTGGCCCTATCAATATCTTGATAGTCGTAATCAAGCATCTTGATTCCATACGAGCCTAACAAGAACTTAGACACATCAAATAAGGTAATTCTGATTGCTATTACTATATCTATGTAACTGAACCAATTAAGATCTTGTTCAATATTTACACGAAAAATAATTATGCTAACTAATTGATCCTAGCAAGATCAACTAAGGGCTTGATAATTATTATCATGATAAGTTACTGTACCAACTAATACAAACAAGTCAGTTTAACTAAGATGTAGGTCAATATTAACATGAAGAATTACTGTATTAACTATTTGACCCAAATAAGTTCAACTAAGAACATGATTACATCGACTAATGCACCTTATTAGCCTGAACTAAGATATTGTTAAATTTGAATCTCAATTGTTTAATCATTTCAACTAAGATGTAAATCAATGTTAACATGAAGAATTACTGTATCAACTATTTGACCCTAATAAGTTCAACTAAGAACATGATTGCATCGACTTATGCATCTTATTAGCCAGAACTAAGAAATTGTTAAATTTGAATCTCAATTGTTTAATCAGTTCAACTATGAAGCTTGTCTAGTACAATATACCATTCTTCATCAATTGTACAATAAAACACAACAAAAAACAACAAGCTTCATAGTTGAACTGATTAAACAATTGAGATTCAAATTTAACAAAGTAAAATTATATGAAAAGGGGGTAAATGAATAAAACAAAAAATATATATAATAAGATGTTATTTATTCATCTAAACATTTAGAAAACTAAACGTTTTACATTTAAAAATCGAACTTTCTTTTACATACCTTACATATATATTATAATTAACATTTAAAACGGGCTACAAATATAATGACCGTTTGGCGTACAACCGTCGATTTCCCCCTTATGGGTACCCGTTGGCGGCAGGCTCGGGGACGTCTGTCGCCTACACGAGGGTCCCTGGGATGGCCAATGCGCAAAAAATGGCGCACTCTTAGAGAAGTAAAGGGAAACAGTTCCTCCGAAGTCGAGTCCGCAGTTCGGACAGCCGCTGGCGGGGTTTCGGAAGCATGGTCCCGATCGTTTCCCGTGCCTCGCCTTAAAGCCTTGAGGCGGCCAACAGGGGTTTTACTGGGTAGACCTGGGGTCTCATTAGTCCACAACAGGGATTCCCACATAACCATCCCGGCCCGTCCCCGCGCCTTTTATTCCCGTCGCCGCGATTAGCACTTGCTCCATGTTGCACATACACTATTATACATTAGGGTCATTAGGTACACAAAGCAAAGGTAACACGTTCACTGTTCCAGGCTTGCCGTGAAATAAAGGCACAAGTAAAATTTATTTCGTTGACGCGTACTTGAATGACTAAGTAGTTGAATGTTGAACGTCGAGGCTGAGACTGACTCCCCACTCGCACGGTCACAGGCGCCGCAGGGGCGCGGGCGGGGAGGACCGCGGGTGCACCGGCGCCCCCCTACTTATCTCTTGATTGAACGGATTAACTGATTATTTAATTTAATTATGAAGAAAATCGATTTAACAAATAATTCTTAATAGAATGGAATATTAGTTTCGTAATTAATACAATAACTTGATCATAATGGGATTGAATGTTTTATCTTCGTTGTTATAAATATTATATGTTTAGTTGATTAAAATGCCAAGTCTTATGTAAATCAACAAAGAGAAAATAATCACATAAACTATTAAAATGTTCATAACTATTACCATATTTATCTGTTTTAATTTATTTGTTAAGGATTGAATCAACCTACGTTACATAATTATGCCAACAAGTTAATGATAGATGCAAAGTATACAATTGTTAGGATTAATAACATACCTACTTTATTAGTTCAATCACAGATACACTTATTGTTTTAAGTAATCAGGTTTCTTTGATTTATATAAGATCGTTATTGTTATAATTAACTTAACGTCAACTAAGAGAAAACTGCTCTTAGTTGGTCTTCATTTTTTAGAGTGTACTATTTGTGTTTAACTGTAAGTGATAAAAGCAATTATGTTGAAAGTGTAACATGTGTGTTGGCGCGTCGCGTGTTGCCGGTTCACGTCTAATGGTGCGTTAGCCGCGCCCCCACCCTGTCTCAATAAACTACCCTCTTTGTAGCTTATGTCGTCGTTTTATGCCCCGCGTTCACGGGCGGGTGGTTCGGGGCACAATATCGATAGTTATCAACTGTGATACAATGGGACGGACGCGAGCTATCAATGTTGTCATCCTAATTCTTTGTTGATCCTTTCAGTTACGTTTTTTTTTCTATTAATGTTATTTTTGTATAAAACCTTCTGAAATAAGTGAATGTGAAATATATATGATTATATCGCTGCAATATATCGATGCGTCAGACATCGCAACAGACTATTAAAAAGTCAAAGCCAATTAGATCATCAATACATTTTAATTGCCAACATCACTGCGTCAATTGCCAAAATATACGGGCAATCAATCAATTATTTTAAAGCAGCAGCAATATCTTAATCCGACGGCGGCGGTGGCGGCGGCGGAGCAATCGCTGGTAATCGCACTTTAATGTGCTCCGACCGCAAACTAACTGATCTTAATTATTCCGGCGTTAGAACGGAAACTTTCCTCTTCTCTTGATAGAACTATTAAAATGTAACTAATTGTGGGTTAATGATATAGAAACAGATTACAATCCCACTTATGTTACTTAGAGCGCTCTAATTGTCCGAGCAATAAAAAAGCAATAAGCATTATCGTTAAGCGACTCGTTTTTATGGTCATCTGTTGGTTACTCTACATTATAGCAATGTATTACATTTTAAACTGTTCATCATTCACGGGAAAATGCTGTATTTCCTTATCCTCTTATCCTGTTTCATCTATACAAATAAGTACCCCCGGCCCCAAAATCTATTCCACAATTTCACAGTAATCGAAATAGTTTTCTTTGTTTTGTGGATCTGGAAAGCCGCCCAACGCACGGCTCTGAAGCTCCATATTTGTGTCAAAAGCATCGCGGCGCTCAGAGAAATATTTTCACGCAAAAACCTGAGCCGTAGAGGCACGCTATCCATTTATAAATCGAGAGTAATCCCGCCGAGACGTGAACGTGGATAGGGAAGCCTAACGTTTTCTTTACAAATTTTACCCGCTACAACTCTTACCAATTTTACAATATAGGCTTTCCCGACTCTAAAGCAAACTCAATAATTCATTCTGTAAATAAAAATACTATTTTGAGATTTTACAAAGACATCATGCCATGCCTACCTTCATCCATTCTAATTCCAGTGGGACCGACATGCCTCCGCCCATATTTAAAATGTCTGATATCTTGTGATTTCTCTTTCGGTTCGCTTACGTTTGAATAACAGATTGACCTTGGTAGAAGTTGGAAGGATTCACAATTCTCAAAGGAATTGTGAGCATAATATTTTTAGACTGAAGTTACAGTCTGATTATAATAATTGTTATACAATTTAAGTTTTAAATTAATTTTGTATCAAGCAGAAACGTCTGCGAACGATGCTATTAAGCTTAGAAATTAATTAAAAGTGGAAAAATCACTGCCTTGGGTGGGACTTGAACCCTATGGCTACTCACGACCTATGGCTCAAATATGGTGGTCTTGGTAGCTCAGATGGCAGAGTACCGTACTAGTGATCCAGTGGTCGTGCTAGGTTGGGTTCAAGTCCCACCCAAGACAGTGTATTTTTCCAGTTTTAATTTATTTCTAATCTTAATTAAGTATCATTTTTCTGAATTGTATTTAACGTATACCTAGGTACTTCGATAATAATCGTTAAAGAAATTTAATATAACTTCAATCTAGTTCATATTATAATCTCCTTAACACCAGGCTTCTCCGAAGTTAGCTGGGTATACGGTATACGCAAACGTCGTTAAGAGGATCAAGTTTTAATCCCTAAGGCTGCTTTGCTCTTTAATCAGGACTAAATTATGCGCTTTTAAAAATGTTACGAACTCCTACTACCCAAAAGTAAATGGGAGTATGCCCTTATGGCCTACAGTGGATCTGCGGTATTGTCGTTCATAAGGATCTGTGGGGGGCGTTAGGGTTACCTCTAAGCAAATAAACGAGACAGCCAACTAAACCGACTCCACTCTGAACTGTAGCATTAATCATAAAGCACACTTAATACAAATATTATGGTTCTCAGCACACACATTAGGATTTCAATTTATACTTGTATTTACGAAATTTCAACGAACAATGCCCTCTGGCGTTGTACGTTTGGGAAATGTGTAATGCGTACCTATTGTTATTACTGGTGTTTATAAAATAGTTTGTATAGATAGAAATAGAAATTGCTTAGTTTATAAACGTAACAGATGGGGAAATACAATAGAGATCACGCGCCTGTCGACATGACTAGGGCTGTGCACTGCACGTACCTATAATACACAGGGTGACCGGGGCCGAGGAACCGGGGTAGCATTGCCAGCATGGGTGACACGGGGTAAACGGTGACAGTTAACGCGGGTGCACACGGTAATTACGGCTTTGTTTGTATAATTTGGACCGCTGGGACCTCGGCCCACGCTTTATGAATTTATGACGCATGTTCAATGAAACGTGGTGTACTACTGACCTGAGAATTCATAACACTGCTCTGTGTAAATGATTATGCTTGCAGGAGTTGCAGGCATACTCGAAAATTTGTCTTGACATAATTATGTCATCAGTTCAGTTTGCAGTTTTTTATTATCTCAGCGCTTATATTTCTAATATTTTTATTGATGTCAAGTTTATCAAAATCAAAGATAACTTAAATACGTGCCGCTTGCTATGGCAGCTAAACAGATTACTTGCGCATTTATTTGTTCTCGTGGGGTCTGAGGAATTGGACCAAAAATATAATTGGAATTTATAAATTCCCTATTGTAGAAAAGCACTCTAGCTAAGTGGCGCTCGCCACCTTTTGACACACAATAAATCACAGCCGTGAGCGGCCAATAAAAAATATGTTCCACCCTCGGCGAAAATCCAATTAATTTTCGGCCGCTAAAAAAGAACGTGCTCGTCCGACCGGAAAAAGCTTGGAGCTTCGGAGAGAAGTGCGCGAGGAGCGCCACGGACCGCGCGCAAGCGGGCGCGGGCGCTGACGCGGGCGCGGCGGCGGGGAGCGGACCAAGCCGGCAGATAGGGACAGATGGGCGGGCAACCGCTCGCAGTGTATAATAATAACGTTAAACGAGACGAGATACGAACGGGAAGCGCGGGAAAAGTGGAAAAAGGGGAATAATGGAGAAGGAGTAATCAATTTCGCTCAGTCGCCGCCGCCGGCGGAGTTCTCATTTAAAATTTAAAATATAGCGGCGGCAGGGGGCCGTGGAGGACTTTTAATTTGGGCCGGCTACGGTTTAAAAATGCACGACGCTCTGCGGTGACACATCAATTCACTTTGACTGTCGGCACTCCCAACTAAAATGTTTTCTTTTTTTTTTTCACTTTAATCAGAGTAGCTAATTTGCGTCGCGCGAAACCCATGCATAAATTGGGCTTTTGCAATCACGTATTAATCTCACTACCGCGCCTGTGCTTCGTCGTACCTGATGCGGCGTCTATTGCCTGCCACCTGTGCCAACCTTGACCGCCTCTAAAAAAAAAAAACAAGTAACAAATTTAAATGCAAAACTCACCCCTTTATAGGCATCAGGCACCTATTCAAGTATACTTACACGTTCCACCCCTATAATAATACGTACAGCCATTGTATCGTTTGATCCCTTTTGTTACTTTTTTTGCTTAGGGATGAAGGAGGTAATTGTGTTATAAAACTTGTTTTTTGATTTGTTGAAATGTGATAGTGGTCCTAAAATTACTAGCCATAACTAGTTTCGAACCCAAACAAACCCATAAAGCTCAGCATAAGATCGGTTTTCCTAGGATAGCGGTGCGTCATATAGCGGCCGTCTCCATACTAAATAATACGGCTATTTATCCATATTTATGGATGTCGTAGTATTTGTATGGAGACGGCCGCTATATGACGGCACCGCTTTCAGAGGAAACCAAAGCTTAGGTATTATTATTAGTATTTACCATTCATCCCTCTTATCAATTATTCGATACACTAAAAATGCACTAGATGATTGTCTATCAAACAGGTTTTGTAAATTAAGTATTGTATTGAGAATTCTGAATGTACTAGTTTATCTATTCTATGCACTTACATATACCTAAACATTATTGCAGCAACAAAGGCCGGACCTGCCGCGGTTGCTGCAGCAGATGCACGCGGCGCACTTGCCCACGCACGGCGCGCCGCCGCTGCCGCTGCTCGGGCAGGGCGCGCTGCCGCCCGCGGGGCTGCTCGGGCTCGGCGTGCCGCACCACCCGCTCTCCGTGCTGGCCAAGCCGCCCGACCTACACCGGCCCGATGACAAGGGGAACGGTAAGTTACAACATATTAGGTACATCTGAAGCCGTGTCGTATCGCCAGCTGCGTAATTTATCCGACCAGTAATGAGAACATGAAGCAATTGTCTTGTAGACCCTGAATCACCCCTAATTACGTGCCAAATGTTCGCGACACCGCGTCCTGTCTCGACTTTCAAAAAAGCGTGCAAAGTATCTGCTGTAATTTAATGTTTCTAGGGAAATAATTGAAGTGTACCTAAATACTAACGAAATTGATTGTGTCGGACAAGCACACCTTAAAAGTTAAACCAAATTACATGTTATGAAATGATTTGAATATTTTATTAAGACGCATAAAATACGAAAAAGATAATGCGAGTATAGCTATTCATACAAAGTATTTACCTACAAAGAGCAAGGGGAAAGCTGATTGGATTTCCCAAGCGCACAAATCCTACCCGGAATAGCCAACAACACCCAGTCTGACCGATTTATATGATTATTGGTAGCCAGGCTAGTCAGTCACTGGATCATTCCTGGCCGCAGAGCCATATAGCTGTAGCCGACCGCCTTTTGTCGCCTTGCCAATTATATCCAACAACGGCCCGCTATGTACTGCACGACGCACGTCAAAGGCATTTAATGCATAGCCTGAATCGCCTGAGTTTGTGCGCAAAGCAATCGCTGGAGCAATCCTATTACGGTGCACGTACATGGGCGAGGGGTATTAGTACTGCATGTGCTGCTACAATTAATTTAAATGCAATAGCCTCAATAATTGGCTCTGTTAGCACGGGTAGGTAGTTAGCATCCCGTCTGTCCGCATGATAGGTAATTGAAGCGTGCTCGCTCACTGGAACAATTATTATAATATATCTAATCGTGCATTAAGCTTTGATATAGAGCAGTTGGCATTATATACTTACAGGGCAAATTTCACTTTTAAAAAAAGGCAACGCTATATTTTGATAATTTGCGTAGTAAATAGGTAGTAAACATGTATTAGTCAGCAGTCAGCGCAAACAGCAAGCTAACCTAATTTGTTTTAATTCGAGTAATTTAAAGCTTGGATGAGTTCACGACCGCAGACATTCAAGTCACCCGCAAAATTACGTTTTTAATTGACTAAACTGGTAAAGTCATAGAATTTCCACTATTCATCCCCCTGACAGTAATACACATACATACCTAACTCTCGTCCTTATATACGAGCGCCTACGTGAGTTAGGCGCTTATTTATTTTAATCCTCGTAATTTAGTAAACATTAAAACGCGGCTGAGTTCGCGACCGCATACACTCAAGTCACCCGCAAAATTACGTTACTAATTGACTAAAACACGCGACGCTCACACCAGCAGGAATAATTAATTGAGGCAAGGTAGAGTGGAGGAGCCGGAGCCCCCACCTGCTCGGTAACTCTTACATCAGTACACCGATAATGGCACAAATTAGCCGGGGAAGTGGCTGGGGGAGGTCGGGGGGCGCTAAGCCGGAACATCCCGGAGCGCAGATTACCGCTTGCTTTTGTAATTAACCGGAGCGACGGGCGGCTTCCAAATCCATTTCTGTGTTACATTTTCATTTGTGGCGCGCTCGCCCCGCTTGCCTGGTTTATTCGCGCTCTACGCTCAAACCGCACCGCTCCCATTGTTTGTATGAATAATATTATAACTATAGGTATAACTAACTTATACAACTTATAGACCTACATCTGCTGCTATACGGAGCGATGAAAAAATCGGTTCATGTTTTCCAAACTGAACGCTTGTTTACTTATTCTATCCAAACATTGACAAGTAGCTTCAATTCGGAGAAGTGACTTTTTCATACTTCCAAAGCAATATCGGGCAAGCCATATAGCCGTCAGCGATCCGAAAACACGCAAACAGCGAGTTCAAAAAGCCTCTCGAAGCTGGTAAATATTGAAACAGTAGTGGGATTGGAGACGTCGGGCGGTCGAGGGGGGCTCTAATAGTCTCCCGTGCCGCACGGTAAACAACACAGGCCAAACAAACACTTCCCGTATTAGGCACATTCATTTTGGCGCGCCTGATCATAATTAAATGATGTGGAATAGGTATGCGTGGAACGGGCAAAATATAAATCAAAAAAGTTCATACATATGTATGTAAAAAAATTAGTGTTGTATGATAATTAATAATTACTATCAAAATACTACACTAAAAAAACCTTAATCATAACTTCTGACTTTATTACAAAAAATGAATATTATATACCACTTGCGACTACGTTCGTATGTTTATCTGTCTATGTAGGTATCTAGAAACATATAAACAGGTAGATAACTTACATGCTAAATCTACTAACTATACTAACTTTCTCAGGAACCTTTAAGATATGCACTACGCACACATCACTATTGATTAATGCTAGACAACTCTAATTCTCGAAATAAGTCGCTGCAGACGAAGTGCCCGGGTACAATGCACCGCGCGTGTGCCGACTGCCGATGCGGCATTAGTATGCCCCGGGAGTACTGCAGGTATAAGTTTTGTTGCGCACACTGTACTTCAGAGTAAAATAATTATTAGGTTACGTATGCAAGCCGTTTTGTGATGTCGCTTTAAAATGTTTTAGAGTAGGTGCTTACATATATAGGATATTTAATTTACTTACGATCTGCAAAACAAAGTGCATAGTTTCTATGTATACTATCAATACATATTTAACCAGATAATTTGATGAAAATGCTCAAACAAATATTAACAGATGTGCATTCAAAATTTAAAGTTATCCAAACGAAAGGCATTTCTCTAAAAGTCTAAATCATAAAGAAAGCTTGGCTACTTCATCTGATTACCTAAATTCTTTGAAGCGCCTTTTTGTAGACTTTGAGTTCATAATAATATTGTTGTATTATCTACCCTAACCATATTGGTTGGAAAGGTTCGGTAATTATATTAGCGTCCCTACTGCGGTTAACTTTCTTCGAAGGGTTCCGTCAGAGGGTTCCGTAGGCATCCGACAACTTCGCGGGGCTTCCATTACCGCACATTCTGCAACTTCGGAGTAGGTATTTGGCGACAGCTAGTTCTATCGAAACTTGGTAAATAACTAAGTACGTTGAACACCCATCCATGCGGTATAAAGTCAAAAGCACGATAGATAGTTAATATGACGCTTACGAAGGTGTGCTTGTTTTAAATTACAATGAAAAACAATCAAATGTTAGTTTAAGCTCACAAAAAAGTAGGTACCTCATAAACCGAAAACACAGACACATTGCAAAGTTATCAACAACAAAAAATATTGATACAAATATACTTACTCTTAACTGTTAATACTTATTATAAGTAAACAACATACAGCCATTAATACAATTTAGTCTTTAAAGTTCTTCAGCGTAAAACTCATAAAGCGTCTCTTTCCTTTTTGAGGCTTACCTTTAAAGAGCTTTACGAGTATCATTATAATAATTGCTATTAAGTAGAAAGTTGAGCTATTTCGGCAGCCCTGAGATGCGTGACGCGACAGCCCCTGCAATATTCATCGGGCACTTTACACCCGACCCGGCTCATGCCCGGGTACATCGCCGAGATTATACCTACCCCTATCCGGTTTATAATACGTTTCAATTTCACCCGCTTTATCCACCCGAAAAACGATTTATGGGTTAACTGGCCGTAGGTGTTAAACAATTTGTCTGGAACTTCCGTGTTATCGTTATCTGTGCTTGTACACCTATCTGTGCTTGTATTTTAAAATTAATAAAATAATAATACACACATTATTTTTAAATGTACATATTATGTATTTAAAATAATGTTCCCTACAGCTTCAAATCTGTAGTTACTGTAGTTAGCTAAGACTTCTAAAGAAAAACCCTTTAAATTTGGAGTGCGGGCTATTGTTGATTGTACTTCAAACAATTTAATTGTCTCATTTGTCGACAGGTATCAGCTCTGCAGAGGAGAGGCATGTGAGTACACAACTTTTTCCAATTTAGCCGAGGTTGTTAAAATTTCAACGACGAAAAAATATGCTTTGAAAAATTCCCAACAGGCGTTCCTTTTCCATTTTGGAATGCCAACGCGCAGGAGCTCGCTCGAACACGTTGATTTCATAACAGGGCACAAGTGGGTGGCGCTATGCAAGTGGCACCCCCTACAGGGCTGCCGTGATGCAAAACCTCTTTCAAAGATTAAGGATGTCACTCGCTTACAATACCTACCTACGTCTAACGCTCGGGTCGGAAGATTAACGTTTTAATTAAAATCGGAAGCGTCGTAAAATATTTTTAAGGCTCAAGTTGGTGACCCTAGTGCAATATAGAAGTGTGCTTCACAGTGCGTCGGCGAGATGTTGCGAATGTCGGGTATCGTGTTACCGCGCGGTGGGGGTGGTGCCTCCCTTGTTGTGCTCGGGTGCTCGCGGCGCACCGCACAGATGTGCCTCTGCCGTCGCTCTGCAAGCGAAACGAAATGCATGCGAATCGATCCATGCCCCCGCTGCTGCGAACATTGTCTTTGTTCACCTAACCTACTTCTGTCTGAGCGCGCCACAAATCTCTCATTTTGACGTTTTGATTTCAACTCCGTTTGGAGGTAAAACTTTAGATACGTGTTATGGTGGAGTTTGATTATATACCTCTTATAATCATGACGACACTCTTGACTTTACTTTGTGAACGTTGGAAACCCGATAATAAGATTAAGTTGGTAAGGCATACCGTAAGTTAGAAAACTGGCGCTCCGGAGTTTACAAGTTTATTCTCCGGTGTGACCCGGTTGCCGCTCGAGCCGCCGATCTGTGCAAACGCGGCGAGCTGAGTAATGCACGGACGCGCCTTACAATTTCAAGTGGGGGTGGGAGGGGGTTACTGCACTCCGTAATAAAGTTTACATAAACCGAGCGTCTTGGCTGCGGCCGGGGGCGTCAGGTTACGCCTCGCCCTACGGACGAATGTTTTCACTGGAATCACGCCGCTGACAACTTCGCGTTTATTTGCCAACATCGAACGGTGTTTGATGTTCTGATACGTTGAATAGCTTGTGAGCCATGTTCTGTAACGATGTGGGTGTATGCTATGACTTAATAGAAGAAACTGAATACTAGACCTGAAATTATTTCACATATTTTAGTCTATTTTATATAATAAAAATGGGAACAAAGCTACCATTATCTGGCGAAAGTAGACAGCATCAGAATAAGGCAGTAGCCAACGTAATTTAGTTAAAATTTTACCGCATTATTTAATTCTCTACCTTCTTTCAAAAGCTCCTTAAAATCTCCCAAAAATAATCAAGGCTGGGACGGTTACGTCTGGCAATTTACACCGAGGTGAAATTGAGCAGCGGCATTAAGCCTAACAGCTCATTTGGGTAGCATAATAACCGCGGATTTATTTCCGTCGCCCGTTCATCCGCTCTCAAATCGCGCCTAATATTCAATTTGGGCGCCCGAACCACACAAAAACTGCTCGGAGCCGGTTCATTACGCCGCGCATCTCGCCTCTTCATCCTCCTTACCTTATCTAAGCCACTCCCCCTCTCCCCCCCGGGAGCACACCACTTCAAGTGGAAAACTCGCAGGGCGAGGGCCGCTCAACCTTGTTTAGCATTCTCCTCGACTTCTTTATTTAATAGATGATGAAAAAACCCCGGTCCGAATAAATTTGCGTTTGTTCTTCGACATGCCCCGTTGGTGCGTGTTGGAGGTGGTCCTTTCATTAAGGTGGTAGCGGCGCGTGTAAATGCGACTACTACCTGCTGCGAAATGGACGGGCGCGCTTTATTAAACCTTCGAGTTTAATTTGGCCGTATTTGTAGCTAGCGACAACCCTAGCGCGTCATGTTTACGCGCGGTAAAACAGCGCTCGACACAACCCTCACAATTTATCGCCCCAGACTTTTCTTAATTGGAAGAAATGGCCACTTGTAATTATTAAGACGCCGTAAAGTGAAACAGATTGCGCGGTAGTCCTCTCCGCGGCAGTTAGGAGTTTACTCTCGTTTGCCTTTTCTTTGCGCTTTATGCGCGGACCTAGTACGTTTATGTTTTACTTTTATTATGCAAGCAAAGTTTACTGTTTACCGTGGAATAGGTACTTGCTCTTTACTACACTCGCAAAATAGGTATAAAAGGAGATGATTTTATTGAGTTTCAGTTTAATCCAGCAGTATTTTTATCTAGTACTCGATAAAATAAAACATTGAATCCGATAAATGTTACGTGAACCGGTTAGTATTGAGTGAAACCATCAGATAGCAAAGCTTGGCATACCGTCTATAGATATTAATCAGGCGCATGCAGCCGAGGGCTCCGATGTGGAGCACTCCAGACTAAAATCTATTATATGGATTATGCTATAATACTTATGTTCCCGGTATAATAATCAGTACTTATAGTTTACTTGACGGGTAAATATAACTTGCACGAACGAACGAACTTGCATGATTAAGATAAATTCCAAATATGTACTATATTCTACTACTAAACCATCTCTGATCGACTAAATAATATTGACCAATGATTGACCTCATCCTCACAATGAAAAGGGACAACAGCGACAAAGATATAGCCCGCTAGTTCAATAGTCTTTGTTTATTTGATTTTTGCCCTAGTGTCCTAGATCATTCCTATTCCCTATGGAGAAAATTCCTGTCTATAGTGAAAACGGTTGACCTTTTCGATTAATTAGCAGGCGATATCGAGATTTAGGAAGCAAGCCTATCAACACGAGAGCGAAACGTCACGTAATGAACACATCAGTCCGGCTGAACGGGCTTAACCTTTCGGCCGCGGACGGTCCCCTGCCTACAAAATGATCCATTCAGCGTCGCTGATACATTTAGATTATGCTCACTGAGCTGATCGGCGCCTAGCGCTCCGCTCTAATCTCCTTATGCTCCGTCTTGATACAGAATAACAGATTAGTACGTCGCTGCATCTCGACAGATTATCTGTCTTGTCCTGGTTGGTAGGTACATTAAGGATTGTGGCGCTGAAGTTTATAAGCGGTTAAATAAATTATACTGGAGCGTAAACGTGTTAATCATTATGGTTTAATTAATAACGGTGTATGAGTATAGAGTTTATTTTGTAGTACACCTTTTCAAATTGGACTAAAATGCTAATGTTTATAAACATCTATCCTTGATACCTAAATACGCTAGAAATGTAAAACGAACCAGTTTGTTCTCCGCTTTCACAGCTAAACGATTCAAATAATAAATAAATGTTGGTACTGCTCGCAAGCGCTTATTAATTTGGATCATGCTTTGTTATTTCTGCGATTCAAATAACATTTAATGCCGTGAGTTAAGAGCTTACCTCCACAGAGGTAGGCGGCGCTGGTCGTGCTCGCGGCTTTGTCCCGATACCCGTATCGCATCGATTCATGCAGGCTTGATCGAATCGCAACCCCCCTCTCCCACCCACAACAATACCTCAGAGCGGTACGTGAGCGAATGGAATATTCAATATTTCAAACCTATTTATTCTCAATGCGCCTGAAGAAATTCCTTCATTCTTTCATAAACAATTTCGATGATATGAAACCGAGACAAAAGGATGAAAGATTCTGAGTTTTGAATCTCTTCATTTGTCAGATAGTAGATATTGTCCACATCTAGTAGTAGTCGCGTTTTAAGGTTTTCACAATCACAGTCACATTTGTTTTAACATCTCAGAGCAGTAAAAGCACCCATTACCTACATTTCTATTCACCAACACCAAACGATTTACAATATCTCAATCTTGACTAGCAGAACCTAATTGACCGAAGCGTAGCGAAGGTCTACGTTTTGACTCGGGCATTTTGCTTTTGTATGTCCGGATGTTCTCCTCTACAGGTCGCAATTCTTAACCGATTTTCGTGAAATTTTGTGACCGAATTCTATGACTAAATAAAAATTTTTTGTCGATCCGGTTTTTGGAAATTTTTCAAAATGGCGGAGTCGTGATAGCTCCCGCCTAAACAAATAGTCGTATCGGTATCATAAGAGTTTTTTCTTTTTGAGATATGTTTATACATTAAATGGCCAAAAATTCAGAAAATTTGTATCGCTAGTTTTGGCGGTATTTAGATATTTAGTTTTTACTTGAGAATGAGTAGCTAAATTTCGTCAGCTTTAGTAAGAACTATAACGGCGTATTTTGCAAACGTTCGCTTTTTTGTTTGCATGGGGAGGTCCCTGGTTCCATCCCCAGTAATTGTATACTGCTACATAACTTTTTGTATTTTTTTTTTATACTTAAATTTCGTATAGTTGTTTTTTATTTTATTTTTTATTTTGAAAAAATTAAAAATTTCCAATTTTTTATTTATCAAGCGCGGGTTAAGCGTATTCGTTTAATTTTTGTTTGTAGCTTTATGTACTTTTTAATTTTTTGTTTATAGTATTACATGTACTATATTTTAATAAATATTTTTGCCATACATTTATTCAGTTTTAAGCTCTGCTCGCGAGGTCTACAGCTCACAGAGCCACTAGTCTAAAAGGTGTCATTTGCCTTAAATCTAGTTAAAACATTCAAATTATGTATCTATGTCCATTTCAGCGTAAACGAACGTCTACAAAAATACGTTAAATATTAGATGCGCAGTTCACAATAGATGTTAGCATCTATTTCATAGTCATTGTTTCACCAACCGTTTAATCAAATATCACGCGGCAGCGACGAACCGTGTCATAACGCCACTTCCACAGATTCAATATTCCAAATGAAATATTCAATACGTATTGCATTCGCTGGTAACGAAAGTGCAATATTTTATAAATGCCAGTAAACAAAACGAAATGTTCAACTTAAAGTGCACCATTTCTCTCCGAATTCATGCCGACGCTGTGCTTGATTCCGATCGATTAAGACTTAATTAAAAAGTAAGAATTCTAGTGATTCCGTTATGAGCGCAACGGATTAATTGTTATTGGAATTCTTATTTTGATAGTGATCGAAGATATTCAATAACGCCGAGTATTAATAAATGTAGTTATTAAAATGTTGTAACATACCTACAGTATTTATTTTGATACCTATATGGATAAATATGTAGGTTGATTGACGCGAGTTGTTAAATATACAGGTGCAATTTGACCGTTTGCTCGTAAAATCGGCACTTTTAACAAACAGCCTTAAGTTTGCTATCACTAATTGGCTTAAAATTTACAGTTGGGCACTTGGAATTGGAAAGTACCAGTTCTTCCAAATTCGAGTAAAAAGTTGTTGTTAGTGGCAGAGCGTGTTGTGACCGAGCCAGCATGACTGCGGTCGCACATGCTCCCGGTTGCGGTCTCCACTCTGCCACGGGGGCTGCCACACACATGCTGTGAAAACAGACTACATTTATACAGAGTACCCATGCACCTTGTCCTCATGCATCAAATAATGCGCGGGTCGCGCGTCTAAAGTGACCGACGATACGCGTTATAACTTTCCTGCTATAATTTCTTTGTTTTAGCTTTGGCTGGTATTCGTTGACAAGTAGTTTTTGCGACCGAGAATCGAACGTGACGTTACTAGAATTCCTAAACGGCCGGATATAAGTTATCGTCTTCGTCCCTTTACTGTGCTGACAGTTTCACCTTTTTGTACCACAGTAACTGCCTCTACTCACAATCATTTCCATGGAAAACCAATTACAAAAATTGGTATTCAACTCGGTGTTGAAAGTAGAATGTTTGAATCGACATGGAGATACGTATGCGAAACACGCAATACTCCTCTAGTGAACATGCTTAAAGGAGCGAGTTTTCTTGATCGTTTTGCAGCCCTGCTGATGCTCATACCGACGTGTGTGGCCTGCGCCCCGCATACATAATGGCCACCGTACCCCCGCTACCTACAATACAACAACATATTGCATTTCACTTCATTACATTCTTAATTTTTACGACATAACCGCTGACTTAATCGTGTTATTGTTAAGCAGGAAACATTTTACAGTTTCCTTTTTACCGACCCATTTTATTGAAATATGTACTAACTAAACACGAATAATGCGTTCCGATCAAGATTTTCTCAAGCAGTCAGCAATACAAAGAGCCGCGTGAACGTGACTAACTAGAGTGTGGTTAATTTTTTACTTCAAGCCCTAATTCTCACGATGCTTTTAAATCGCCGTGAACTTGTTTGAAATAAAAACATAAGCAGTGGTGGTAATTGAAATGGCTGCATGTAATTAGCAGGTCGGCGCGCGATCGCTCGCGGCTCGCTGCACGTCTTCATAATTTATCTCAATTAGTCGCGCGTAATGAGCGGAAGGGCGACGGCGTGAGCGCCTAACGCTTCGTTGGTTTACTCCAAGCATTTTCACTGTTTATATGCTTTTATGACTACATATTCTTTTGTTACTTATTATTTGTATAAGCCGATGATATATATAATATTGCTTATTTACCCGCAGCTTCTCTGGTGCGCCTCGTAAAATAGTTGATACTCAGTTTGACGAGTATCGATTTAGATCGATTTTTACATGATTTTTACCGCAAGGCAATCGGAGTCCATTCGATGCTACAGAGAGTCAAACTTGTAATACCCCTCTTTTAGCGTCGGGGGTTAAAAACAAACTTGAGACTGCAATTCAATTTAGGTAATTCGATTTTTATTTAGGTATGAGCAATGGGAACAAAAAAATATTCTTACTGCTTTAAATTTGAACCGATAGACTGTTAAAAATCGGTCTGCGTATTAGATCAAATACCACGATTACGTAAAGTGTGTCAAAGGTCTGTTTGATTTCAAACATAGACAGAGATAATCATACTATCTTTGACTTACACTAGTACTAGCACCCATAAGAAAAGGATGAGTATAGTTTTTTTTGTTCCTATATTTACTGACCAGATTTGGTTGACCCAGTATAGAAATCAAGATCATTTAATAAATATTAACTTTAGATTTATCTAGTGAATTGGCATCATTTTGTGCACATTGAACAATCTGCCACCGAGCCAATTGCGCACAAATTATCTCAGCATAGTGGTTGCGGTTACCCGTAGCCGGCGGTTGTTCACGATATTGGCCCGACGCAAGGCAAGGTGCATGCGCTGCGGTTGTCGGGCGGCGTGTTTAACAATGCGGCGGCGGCGGCCTTGTTCGCTGCGCCGTGTTGCCCAACACGCCGACGCCGTGTCGCCCGCCACGCCGCACCTCCATGCCTTCGTGCTTATCACGCATTTACATATGCTTCACTCGCTACGCCGTGTACGGGCATCGAAAATGTTTCATGAATAAATTTGTAATCCAATTTGATGGTTAGGTAACTCCGGATTTACGAACACGTGGAACCGATAAAAACAAACAATCGAACTAGACGACTAACAGCCGATTCAAATAATCTCCGCTCCGCTTAAAACGATTAATCATAAAAAAGCGAGCGGGTCGCAGCCCTTTTTCGAGTTTTCCTCGTTACGGGCTAAGACGAGAATCATTAGGAATTAAATTTCCCCTTTCATTAGTCCCTCAACCCTCGTATAATTCCGGACGCGGAGCAATAACAATATAAATCCCCCGTCGCGCCGAGCGGGGGATTACGGCTTGTCTCGACCCTAATTTAGGGCTGCCCCCGCCCCGGATTAACGAAGTGGCGGAATCCGCTAGGGTTGTCGCTGCGCATAAACTTGTTACGTGTTTAATGTTTTATTGACGGGTGGCGAGGGAGCTCTCATTTAAATAAGCGCGTCCCCTTCGCACGCGCCGCCCGCCGGGGTCGCGGCGATCATGCGAATGCTGCCGCTGACCGCTAACCCGCTTATCGAGATACTGACCCTTCTGCCCACTGCGAAATAATAAACTGGAAAAGAAATCAAGATAAATGCCCACTTACCGGTATCTTCTCCCGGAGACTCATTAGCATATCTTATTGACACTTCAACTGTTAAATCTCATGTGGGCGGTATTCAATTCAAATTAATTTGCCTCGAGTCTTCTCCAAAACAGGTTCATTACGCTCTTTCAATACAGAACAACGCCACATTTAGTACTCAGAAAACCGTAACGGAGTATTATGGGTAATAATTTAAGAAGGCTGAGCACGCTACAAATTAATTTAGCTATTATTTGGAAGGGAATCACTTATGAAGACGGAACGAATTGTTTATTCCCGGCATTAAGTCCCGAGAGTGTCGACGCACATATTGCCGCGGAGGCAGCCGAGCCTCCCTCTCTGATTTAAGCGGAGGGATCACAATTAAAGGAACGGAGATGTCAACACGAGCGGCGCACTCCGCCGATACATTTTATTACCATACCTAATAACTCCACGGATATTTGTCACGCGTTAATACGGTTTATATTAACAATCATTGTTTTTATTTATATCGGTTTACAAGGTACCTACCTAATTCTATATTACAAATCTGTATGTGTCTAGAAGTAGGCAATTTCGCCTCTCCCAATTTTATAAACGAGCTACCTCTCAACTCTGCGCGACGAAACTCGATTCAGGGTAATTTATTTAAGTAATTCTACAAAGCGAGGCCGTGTACACCGTATTAAAATTTTGCCTCGAGACCGCAAAGTAGACGCTAACACAAAATTAAAGTCGTCGACACTTAAGGGCTTCGTACTTCCCGAAGGGGGAGAGTTTCCGTGAAATTTCTCTCGGAATGTCGAAATGGCGGGCGAGTTTCGCAAGTCAACTCAATTATCGTTTTAATTAAGGCGCCGTGCCACGTGACATTTGTTTGCGTGCGTGAAAGCGATCGCCCCCGCCCCGCCCGCGGCCCCTGCTCCTGTTAATTGTGCTAATTACTCCTGTAATGGAGCGAGGGAGGGTGAGATTGCTTATCGACGACGCTCCCGGAATTTGCTTTGTGTGATATATCAGCCCGACTCTACGAGTACTTCTTGTTAGCTGATTACTTTACATCGGATTATACCTACACCTCTCTTTTACAATAATATACAAAGGCGCGTTTATAGGTATTATTCGTTAGTTGACTGGATTTAGATGCCACCTACCCAAGTCAGAAAGTATAAAACTGAAACTGAAGTTTATAAAAATCGAGTGCAGGCAGGTAGCAAACAAAGCAGTAATGAACATCAATTCTATCGGGCAAGTTTCCAAGCGGTGCATTTGTGAGTGGTACGGAGTATGGCGCAGCCGGAGTTCCCTCCGAGAGCGCTCGTAACGCGGAGTGGCGGCGTAATGGCCGCGCACTCCACCGTGCGGTCGGGCACGGTGCGGGCGGCAGCGGGCACGGGCGCGGACGCGGACCATGAGCGCCAGCGGACGCCCGCCCGACAACGAGCGCCGGGCAATTTGGTTATTTGGGGTCGGCCATAAACCGATAGCGCGCAGTAAACGCAATCCTCCACTCGCGACTATAAACTTTACGAGTCACGTAAAAACGCGCTCGAAACGCCGACTCGCTACCATAAATTTATGCTAATGTATTCTTTATAGGAGTTTAATGTGTATTCAGAAATTCCTCCATTATTTATGTATACGAATGAACCGGTAAAAGTTAATTTTAAAGTCGTACTGCGTCCCGCGGTTTACGCGAACAATTAATTTTTTGGTGCAAGTCTGACGTTTTTGTGGGTTCCGATGGGCATGTGTGGATGTCGTTTACAAACGATGTTTGCCTACAGGCTCGTTTTTGTTTGCAGGCGCGCTGCACGGGCTAAAAAACAAATGTGTGTGGACTTGGTGTGGACTAGCTATAGACCTATAAGTAGGTAATTCAATACGTTTGGTTTAAAAATTGGCACGTTGAAAAGCTTTCTCGACTCACATGCATAAACCTATACAAAGTTGTAAATTGAGAACGTAATGGGACTTTAAAAGTAAATGGTGCGCAATAAAACTTTTCGATGACAGTATCATAAAACGAAGTCGCATAAAGCCGGTAGAGCCGCAGTTTCGATAAAAGCTGAAAGCGTCGCGTGTAAATCATGTAACTTTTCAAAACTATTATGCCTGAAATATAGTCCGAACTCAATCCGTACATTTCCGAGCGGACGGTCTATTTATCTATTTCCCCCGCTTCCGCCCCCAGCGTCCGGTTAACCGCCCCCCCCCTTCCGGTTAACCGGCGGCGGCGCGCGCGGCTAAACGGCTCGTCGCGTGACCGCAGACAATAAGCCCGGGCGGCGTTAACAGCGCGCCTGTGTGTTGCCACTTTATACGTTACGTCACTGCCTCCCCCTACGGCACACACACGCCGCGAGTGTGTGCTCCTTGGCTCGCGGCGCGAACGGTAGCCGATAAGTCGTGTTGTCGAAGCTTGTAGCGAGACGGCGCCGCCCGCGACCCCGTCTCCGACTCAATTGCCTTTTTCTTGAGGTCGACCCGCGTAATCGGATAAAGTAAAGATTAGCTCTGTCCGCTTTTCTGTTGAAAATGGAAAAGGTTGGGTAAATTACTACTCAATACATTCACATTTTTTTATTTTAAAGAAGGAAAATGTATCACGACTTTTTTATGTTTTATTAACTATTAGGAACATACTGATATAGTGTGAGAACGTGAACGTACATTTATAGCCACAATAGACGCCTCGTTAATTAAGGAAAAGTTAAAAGCCAACATTATCAAATAACAGCAAATACCTAGTCACAGTTCCAGCAACAACCATGACCACAATTCGATTTAATAAATTCAGTAATAACCGCAGACCTTCGAGCGAGTTCCTCGTATAACATAAAATCCGACCAATCGAACCCGACACGTCACATTACCGCTGCGGCTCTCGAAATAGCCCACTTGAAATTCGATATCGAATGCTGTGGAGATCGGGTGATCGTAAAATTAAGGCCCAACCCGCGCGTGGACGCGGTTTTATGACCGCGCGACTTGTGCCAATGATAAAAGTTTATTGGTTACATTTCGACTACTATCAAAATATCCAATAACGCCGCCATACGCCACGTTATTTATCTTACATACTAATACCTATACGAGCATAACGGGCTCGTCCCGTTTTATTGTTTCCCTAGTCTTTAACTGCGGCGCTCGTGCGAACCTTCTTTCTTTTAGCGATATTATCTGGGGACATTTTATTTTCCCTAGTTTCGTTGCCAAATATTTTCGCTATTAAAAAGTTAGGTCTTTTCGGTTAGTTTTCTTTTGTTCATCAAATAGGCTAATATTAACTAAATTTGCTTTATATTAAGTTTTTAAATAGGTACCTATACTAACCGTGCGTACTATAAACATTACGGTTCGTGTACAAGTTAGACCCTCTTGTGACAAAATTATGAGAAGGTATTCAACAGTGAGATAGAACGGTATATTAAACAAAGCCAGTGTAACGTTAAGTACTCGGCCGGCGATAAATAGATGTGAATCCGACATAAAGTGTTATTGTCTGGGTGCGATGCGGAGCAGCACGATAAGTCACAGCGGGCGGCGACAGGCCGGCGTGGCGAGCAAATTAACAGGCGCTTGCCACTCGCTTCTAACTTACTGCCTCGTAAAATTAGGCCCGTTCCACCCTCCAGGCTTCGCCACGGTACAAGTATCTTAAACAGCACCATGTCTTCATCTTACCGATGTTGTTTACTTTTGTGTCGAGATCTGTCTTATCAGGCGCAAAAGCTAATCGCCGTAACCTTTTCAATTGAAAGTTCATAATTTTGATCAACCTGGTGCATCTCGGCAATAATCTGCCCATGGCAAATTTGATCCTCGGTGACCTGTAGGTCACCTAGGTATATATCCCTAGATGTAGATCACCTAATAAGTCACTAGAAGACTAGCAGTGTCGTTCTTTCTAATTCTGCCCTGGGGGCCTAGCCAAGATGACAATGATTTGCAGAAAACGGAACAAAATGCTCTTGTCTCTTTAACACTCTTCCTTATTAGTGCGATAGAAACAGATACCGTTAAGTTTCGTTTTTCTGCGAAACGATTCTGATCTTGGCTAGGCCCCCTGTAAGGCTATTTACAGACGCTTTATCTGTACGAGTAGATCTTAGTTAACAAAGGAAGCGTCTTGTTCAGAGTATCTTTGATTGAATGGAAGTCACTATGCGTTTATGTCATATTCCTAAGTCGCCAATTACCATTGGTTTAGTAAGGCCAGGTGCATATTAATCGTAGCAGTACCTACACCGCAACTACTCGGTTTACCTACACCGATTTTGGCGCTTACTCGGAGTCAAGGTACTGATTATGTAAATAGGTCTGGCGTGCGGACGCCTCGCTCCCTGAGGGCCGAGGATTACGGGCCGTTTCTCATTCATGACCAGTTACGACATAAGTAATTACAGTACAGCCACGCCGTGTGACAAAGACGGACGTGAGGGTGGCACAGTAGCAGCATCTGAATTAGATTTACAACTGTATCATGGACGTGTACTTTAATTATGTTATCATCTTGCCTATTTACTCAGAACCACTAGAATTATACAGTCATAGTCTCATAGATAAGTGAAGTCTTGTCGGTTTTATAGAACGATAAAAGCGCATGGAGCGGTATCATAAACATACGAACTCGAATGTCTGCCACCACCTGGTAGATTCATAGCTACATTCGCAATATGTTGATTTCACGATACGTAAGCCTTTTCACCCGACCGGTCCTCACGGCTGCGTGCACTTGAAATAGCATCTGTCTAACAACAGCGCAGCGCACTCGACCGAATATCAGTAATCCGAATACATTTCGATATCTGGCGGCGAATAATATACGTGATACGTACGTCAACGCGGCAGAATCAGACCGAGCAGGTCGTCACGTATATGATTATTTCATTAGTCCGTATTTGCGCACTCATCCAAATGTTGCGGCCGACGGCCCCGCCGGGGGGCAGGCGGTGACCACTCCCCGAGCTAATCACGCGGTCAGTTTGCTCTGCCTCAGCTTGTTTTGATATTGATATTGACTAGCGCTCGCTTCGCTGCACGCCGATTTATTTGCGAACAATGATCGATTGATTGCTTTACGTAAGCCCGACCGTAAACGGTTTGATTATGTTTACCCGACCGTATTGTTAGAGTAAAAACGTGGGTGTATACTATTTCTGTAGCTGGACTGTTTTGTTGTTGTAGAGAAATTCCATATCACCCGGTGAAAGAGAAAAGTACCGGACGCGAAGTCCGGCTGAACCTGACCATAAGAAAATGAAGAAGGAAGAAAAAGACATGGGCCATGTAAGTTCTTTTTTCTTTAATTTGGCACTGCGATTGTTGGTGTGCCCTTCTTTACTACATAAATATATCCCACCAGTTGGTGTACCTACTTGGTCTTCCATGCGTGTTAAGCCTACAGTGTTTTTATTTGTAAATGGGTACTAATCTGTAGATGATATGACTGAATAACAACTTTCTTCATAAATATTTTCAGGAACTAGTGGTAGACGACGCGAGTGAAGAGCCCACCTCGCCCCACAACGGAGCGCCCTCTCCCCGAGAAAATGGTCTCGACAAGCTGCAGCCCAAGAAGGAGCACCCACCTCATAGCCCTAGGTAACATTCTTACTATTTTAACTCTTAAATTATCCAATCCTTTTCTTCCGAAAACCTATGCTCCGCTGGATTCCTTCAAATTGTTTCACTAAAATGAATCTATTCACGTTTTTAGGGTTCCGTACCCAAAGGGTAAAAAACGGGACCCTATTACTAAGACTTCGCTGTCCGTCCGTCCGTCCGTCCGTCTGTCACCAGGCTGTATCTCATGAACCGCGATAGCTAGACAGTTGAAATTTTCACAAATGATGTATCTCTGTTGCCGCTATGACAACAAATACTAATAATAAAATAAAATAAATATTTAAGGGGGCTCCCATACAACAAACACGATTTTTTTGCTCTATTTTTTGTTGATGGTGAAACCCTCCGTGCACGAGTCCGACTCGCACTTGGCCGGTTTTTATTTATTAAATCATCGAAATTAATATTTTTATCGATTGCTTTCAATTTTGTCGAACGGGTGATTTACTTTATTTCATCAGCAAATCGGAAAATGACCTCTGATATATTTTTCGTTTGATCAGACTTTACACCTCGCTCCGTTTCTTTCTAAGTTCTATGTAGAGCGTAAATTCTCCATAATCGCTTTATCCATTTAAAAGAAGCCTTACTAAGCAAATACATGCCTCTAATAGGGTCAGTGTATGTAGGAGCCGTCCGGCCGTCTAATCCGTCTTCTCACTAAATCAATTACTGACACCGATGTTTAGTGTACTCCTAATAACTGTAATGGGATTAGACACGCTTTGATGGATAAACCGTTGGTAAGCTGTGGCGATACTGACTTGTTTTAGTGTCAAGATGTGTTACCACGCTTTCACTGTTTCGTGCTACTTGATATTATCGTGACTTAACACTTCTTTATAACGAAGCGTTTGATGCAGAGTGAGATGACCCTTTAACCTACTTTCAATTTAATTCGGTTTCTTACACAAACGCAGAGCTAGTAATGTAGAAAAAGTGTATACTCCATCTACACGTTCAAATGTTTGTCCTTACATTAATAATTGTGTTTCCTATTTGTATTTATGTTATTTTACAACAAACTATTCTTATTCTTCTTTTGATATCGTTTACGTTTACACAGACCTTTAACAGATCAACTTCTTACGATTCCAGGTCAGGCACGTCAAGCAACGCCTCAACGCCGTCAGCAAAAAAGCTCGATGAGAAGCCAAGCACGCCGATCTCCAAGCCCGTGACGCCGACTTCCGGCGCGAGCGGCGCGGGCGCGGCCGGGGCTCCTCTCAAGGCTGCAGTGAAACCCCCCGCGCTGCAGTATCCGTATCTAGGCAACGGTGCGCATGATGCGTACGGCCTGGCGGGGTACTCGGCGCGAGCCGCGCTGGCGTACGAGCCTCTGCGCCCGCCGATCGGACCGGCGGCGTTGGCGCCCATTCCTGGTGGCAAACCGTAAGTTTTTTTTTTTCGATGTGGCGCGCGCACAGCTCTTGTGAGCAAGGACCCCGCTAAGGATACGGGCGAGCCTTGCTCATATGCATATCTGTCGCCAGTTTTCCCTTAGTCGCCTTATACGACACCCACGGGACGAGATGGGGTGGTGCTATTCTTTTCTGATGCCGGCACCACACGGCACGGGACCGTAAGTATAGATGATTAGTCTTATGTGCCATTGCTATGCCCATTGCATTTCCCAAGTACGATGGCCTATTGGCTAGGTACGACGTGGCAAAGTGTGTAAGTTGAGGAAAATACGAGCAAAGACAACGCTTGGTGTGGGAAAAATGAGAATTTTCATGGTACGACATCTTTGTACTATTGGACAGCCAGCTTTGTAAGGCCAATAATGTGTACCGTAGCCAACTAAGTCGCTACGCACACGCATTCTAAATCTATATATATAAACGTGAAAGACCTGACTGACTGACTGACTTAAATCAACGCACAGCCCAAACCGCTGGGACTAGAATGTCCAAATTTGGCAAGTAGGTTCCTTATAAGCTCTAGGGGTCCACTAAGAAAGGATTTTTCAAAATTCATCCCCTAAAGGGGATGAAATGGGGGTCCAATTAAAAAAAAACTCTCTTGCGCGTGTGAAGCCGCGGGCAAAAGCTAGTTACTCATATTAGCATTTGATCCATTTTGTAGTTATAAATTTCACAGTTTTATCCAGATCGTTAGTTTTATCCAGAAGCCATCCTTACATGGCGACCCTGCCAGCCTCACCGTGTAACTCAAACCAAACCTTACTCTTTCAGAGCCTACTCATTCCACGTATCAGCGGAAGGGCAAATGCAACCCGTGCCCTTTCCGCCTGACGCGCTAATGGGCCCCGGGATACCCCGGCATGCGCGCCAAGTGTCCGCCCTGGCCCATGGAGAGGTTGTCTGCGCGGTGACAGTGTCGTCGCCGACTAAATACGTGTACACCGGCGGCAAGGGCTGCGTGAAGGTGTGGGACATCAGCCAGCCGAGCAAGGCGCCCGTCAGCCAGCTGGACTGCTTGGTGAGTGGGTAACTGTCGTGGTTTGGGTTTTGGGTACATTTTTAATATTAGATCATATCAATTCACGTTTTCTGTGAAAGAAAAATATATATAAGCCGTTCCTTTTTTATAATTAAACCACCATATATTTTTAAGGCAAGAATTATTTAACATACAAAACGAGAAACATATGTATAAAAGGCTTACAAACAATATTTGGGTGACCGCTTCACCAAATGGCATATCATGGTCCGGTTTAGATATGTCATCGGTTTCTTTTTATCACGTCGTATCTATATCAAATAAGCCTTCGATCACTATTACCCTACCTGATTGCGCATGACTCAGCTGAACGTGTATTCATTTAATCAAACAACTTCACCCACTCACAATCAAACTTATGTTCCAGCAAAGAGACAACTACATCAGATCAGTGAAGTTGCTGCCCGACGGGCGCACGCTGATCGTAGGCGGCGAGGCGTCCAACCTGTCCATCTGGGACCTGGCGTCGCCCACGCCGCGCATCAAGGCCGAGCTCACCTCCTCCGCGCCCGCCTGCTACGCGCTCGCCATCAGCCCCGACTCCAAGGTGAAACAACTATTACATACCTCCACCCAAAAATCCCCTCGCAAATTAGAATCTTCTCAAATCTCATCCCCAGGAGTCTTCATTTTCCAGCCAAAAACAATTGTGAAGTTTTAAATTTCGAATGGAGTTTTGACTCATTGCTGACCCGGTATCGCGTCGGTGAGGAGCGGTAAGGATCGGTCGCAAACTGGGGTAGCTTCAAAACCCAACTTGGTGCAGAGCTTTTGGCAGCAGACCTAAACCCATGCGCGCGGAACGGGTCTCTTTTGTTTCCAAAATAGTTTTAAGCCATAATGTATTGCTTGCCCGCATTTTCGTTAGTCACTTTTCAGGATTGCCATAAAACAAACCTAACCTAACCATCTATAGGATAACCTAACGAAAATCCTGAAATGTTAACGGTTTCAGTTTTATGACTAATGATTATATGACAAACAATACATTATGACTTAAAACTTTACGGGAAACAACGGGACCCCCCGCTAACTACAAGATTTTCTCTGATTTTATCTTCAAAGTCGCAAAAAACACCATTCCCCGAGACCGCTGCGTAGAGTTCCGATATGGGCCGTCTTTTAATCACGGTTACTTTAACCAGATATAATATAGTTTCTCTTCTAAGCAAAGATACTATTTACACAACACTATAAATAAATTTAAATAAGAGTATGTACTTAAATTTCTTTATAGTGGTAGTTAAAGAGAACTAAAACAGGAACGATAAAAATCTAGTACTAGGAGATTACCCAGTTTTAATCTTAGCACAGCCGCGTTGCAAAAGTTAGCGGTTTACAACCGATTAAGCTTTACAACTTTACGCCGACAAAGTAACAGATTATTGACGCTGCTGCGGAAATTAAAATGTGGTTTTACTGGAACAATAACCAATATAACCATACTACTAAAACTGAATAGATATTACATCATTTATCAAAACTTTAACTAGGTAAGTTTTGTCAGCAAAACAAACATTCGTTGGCAAAAAGCTATCGAAATTCCTTAAGAATGATCGTCTCTAAGCAGCTGTTAGCTTGTAAAATGTCAAATACTAGGACAAAACAGTCTCTTTCTGTATTCTTGCATCGTCCACAAAAGTTCGTGATGAAATAATAGGGAAAGAGCTTGAAGTTCCATTATTCGGAAAGTCTGACCTTACATTATTTACATTACAATTTGTTAGATGCGTTTTGTACAATCCGCCCTAACTCCCCTATATAACAGTGTCAAGACCTGCGTTTAACCTTTTCCACGCCGTGTCAAACACAAACGCTGTCACTCAGACGCCACATCATTGAAGTGTCAAAACTGAAGTTGAACTTTATTATGTATATGCACGTAGGTCGATGTTGCTCTGTGGTCTGTGACCGATTAATAGGTCTTTGGCGTTGAACCTACGGTGCGGAGATATCGGTCGTTGGCGTCCAAAATGTTAAGTGTGATATGTGTATTCCAGGTGTGCTTCAGCTGTTGCTCGGACGGGAACATCGCGGTGTGGGACCTGCACAACCAGACGCTGGTGCGGCAGTTCCAGGGCCACACGGACGGCGCGTCCTGCATCGACATCTCGGCAGACGGCACCAAGCTGTGGACCGGCGGCCTCGACAACACCGTGCGGTCAGTACACTACTTAACTACTTATTACTCCATTTTATAAATACCTTTTAACCTCTAGCCGCCCATACGTCAAACCTTGCCAAGCAAAATGAAATTTTATTTTGTCAACACAAAGATCAAATTAGAATGGAACAGGAGACCTTTTTATAGGTCTCTGGGCGGCTAGAGGTTAACTACTAAAGAAAGACATCAACTGATGCGCGCGGCTACAGCCCAATATCAACCTTTGTGCATTCTCAGGGCCGTCTTAAACTATAAGAATTTGGGGCCCTTTTGGAAAGTACAGAAAGCTAATTAAACTAATTTTTTTTTTACTATGATCTGTTTATTATGAGTAATCAAATATACTGTTACTGTCTGTCCTTGGCCCCCTGAGAATGGGGGGCCCTGGGCACGGGCCCCGCGTGCCCTTATGCTAAAGTGGCTAAAGACGATGCACAGGCATTCTGACAAAAATCACGGTGACGCGCCGCATACGATATGGCGTTCAAAAGGCACAAGGCGTAGCATTAAATTAGCACCTTTGAAACACCTTAGCGAATTTGTATACTAATGCTACAATTTGAAACGTATATGTATCTGACGCGCATTTATTTTGACTTTACTGTCACTCAAAGAAATATCAGGTTTGAAACAACTGTGTTGAATGGTAGTCGCAAATGTATCGCTACTAAAATTAGCTGAGGTTTTTGCTCTTGGGAAAACGCACGGACTCTATTTTGTTTAGCGTGGGCATTGTATTGTATTGTAGTACGGGCGATTTTCCGCAACTCGACGTCCTGCGCCTATTTTGCGTGATAGGGGCTAGTCCTGCCAGCCCAGCTCCTCGAGGAATCCTATCAAACCTTTGATGTTGAGTAGGACCTCGGGGAGGTCTCTCGGGGATCCGAGATGTTTTGCCCTGTATGGGGCCACTCCGCTGCATTCCAGCACCACGTGAGGGGCTGTTTCTTCCTTCTCCATGCATCCACGGCATAGGGGACTGTCTGTGACACCTGTTATAAAAAGATGTTTGTTAAAAAGTCCATGACCTGTTATGACACTGGTTACCATACTCATAGCGTGGGCATACTTAAAATTTAAATCCTAACCAAAATGTTATACTTATTTAAGTTTGATAACACTGGGCAGTGTGTTGCTTTGTTTTACCATAATAATTTTGTAGTTTATAACCGGATCACCTTAATTAAAATTGCTTTGTGTTATTTTTTATTTTTTTTAAATATGTTTGATATTTATGTTTGTTGTTTGCGTTACAGGTCGTGGGATTTGAGAGAAGGCAGACAGTTGCAACAACATGACTTCAGCTCTCAAATCTTCTCGTTGGGATACTGCCCTACAGGTAAAATACCTAATTCATACACACAATTTGGTAACATAGAGTATTGCATCTATTATGAAAACCGCAAGTGTGGACGGAGTGAGGCATTCGGCCGTTGTAGCACACTTGGCCCACTTGGGGCCCGCAGTTACGCTTTTTACTGGACATTGCTGCAAACGTGTTTACAGCAATATTATGAATACTTTCTAATTGTTCTATGGAACTGTAAATATTACAAACTTATTTCGAATTGAAAATTTACGAAACATTGCTAAAAGAGACAGAGAAACGTTGTTAATTGGGTCGTATGAGCTTACAAGTTCGAACTTGGATCTGTATTAACCAGCCCGTTAATTCCCCAGGCGAGTGGCTAGCGGTGGGCATGGAGAACAGCAACGTGGAGGTGCTGCACGCGGTGAAGCCGGACAAGTACCAGCTGCACCTGCACGAGTCGTGCGTGCTGTCGCTGCGCTTCGCCAGCTGCGGCAAGTGGTTCGTGTCCACCGGCAAGGACAACCTGCTCAACGCCTGGCGCACGCCATACGGCGCCAGTATATTCCAGGTAACACATCTTTTCTCAAAAATGGACGGCAAAGTCGACGTTGCCGGTTAAAAAATAGGTCGCGAAGTGCGTAGTTTATGGTCATTCAAAAAATTAAAAAGTTAAAAACATTGCAGTCTCGATTTCGGGACTGCAATGTTGCATACAAATTCCATTATTTAACGAGTTCCAAACTTTTTAAAACTTTAAATGGCCATATCAAATGAAGGCATAGGTCCATTAAACAGCCAAACTGATGATCAGCACTTATTATTATAATGTTGGTACCGCGACTATTTAGGTGTCTCAAATACGTTGGCGTATTTTCAGCAGAAAAATACACGTCTTTTTTTTAATTATTTTTTTAAAGGCGGCAAGCAAATCTTTTTAATGGTTTTACTTTATTCTGTGAAAATTAGAACGTAAAATATTTCTATTTCTTGCACCATTTTTGAGAAAAGCACTATATATGACTCGGCTGGAAGGCTACTTGCTGACTTCGGATTCAATTAAACGGACTCCCAAGGTCGTCCGTTTAAAACGAATCCTCAGCCTGCAAGTAGCTACTTCCGAACCTCGACAATAATGTACTATTAGTAGCTAGAAATCAGTTATAGATTGTAGATGGGATTATGTTATTATATAGAGCCTGTTGGGCAAACGCCTTCCCCCAATTTCTCCACTGGTCTCGGTCCAGTGCTCTATGTCCTACTCCTTCAAGAAAGAGTCCAGTGTATCTCGCCATTTCGAGTTTTCGAGCTCCGATTCCGTACCGTATCGTTCAGTCGTCACTCCCACAACTCATTCGGCGTTCATCAGACATGATAGATCCAGTTCCATTTGAGCTTAACGATTTAGAAGAGATGTATACTTAGGGCCGGTTGCACCAAACTGTTCGTATCGTTAAAAAGTTCGCTAAAATATGTATGGAAAGTTTCATAGTAAAGCGCCGGGGCGCGCCGGCTGACGTTGATCAGCCTGTCAAATGTGGTTGGTGCAACTGGCCCTTAGACTTAGAAACTAACAGCTGATGTTGAGTGCGCTGTACCGGTTCGGTTACGTTATACGGCAACTCTAGTTTCAAAATTTGATGTTTCCAGTTGCCACTATATATTTTCTGATGCTGTAAAGTGCCGTCTACTTCAGCTGGCTAATTTGTAGGGCACATTTTCATCATCATTTTATTTCTTAGCTTAGACTTTACACATCTTAGGGCCACCCCACATCTGGCGTCTTTCGAGCGTCGGCGTCGGTCAGCGCTATGGAAAATGACGTCGCTGCGCAGTTGCGTCGACGTCGCATCGACGTTGCGTCGAGCAGGGCCATAGAGTTGTAGACGCCGACGAGACGCCGACGCTCGAAAGACGCTAGATGTGGGGTGGCCCTTAGGTACAGGTGCACCAACCACATTTAGCAGACTGATCCGTCACTAAAGATCGGTTTTCCTAGGATAGCGGTGCCGTCTTATAGCGTCATATATGGATGTCGTAGTATTTGTATGGAGACGGCCGCTATATGACGGCACCGCTATCGAAGCAAACCAAAGCTTTAGCAGTCAACTATACAGTTTCCTATACAATAAAAATTTGTGAACGCTTTAACGTTGACAGACCGTTTGATTAGATTTTCTACCTATACTTTACTTTAAATTAAAGCATCTAGTAATTTAACTTTCTGTAACTATAATTTCAATCCATTTACAGTAACATTTTTGTCCACAGTCAAAAGAATCATCATCAGTACTAAGCTGCGACATCTCCTCCGACGACAAATACATCGTGACGGGTTCAGGCGACAAGAAAGCCACAGTGTACGAAGTGATCTACTAGTGAGCGACAAGAAAGCCACAGTGTACGAAGTGATCTACTAGTGAGCGAACAAACGTGACTGTGCCTAGTGGACGTTCTCTGAACGACAGTGGTGATATAGTTATAGTGTATGTATAGAGTATATTGGGAAGCCTGTATGTACTTATGCGACTTGTTTATATAGATTAGTGTGCGCGGTTTATGTTTATTTGTTGAGCGCCGGTAGTGTATGTTGGCAGCAGATCTCAAAATGATGATTTCGTTTCAATATTGTTGTAAAATGCTCGTATTAAAGAAAAAATATGCGCAAATTAATATTTTGTTTTTTTTTAACCCACGTGCTTTGACTTACTGGGCATCTGTTACTGGGTATACTATAGACGTGTATGTCTATAGTATACCCAGTAACTAATCCTTTCTCTCAAAGGTTACGTCATTTATGTAAGGCAAAGTATGCTCGGGGCGGGTTGGATGTTTTCAATTCTTTACAATTAGCTGTTATTAAATAGTTAGTCTTTGCGGAAAGAGAAAAGTCGTAGAAGGGTTTTACCACACCAATCGATCGACGTCGATCTATTGATGTGGTAACACCCTAAGGGAACCCATAGATTCTGCGACTCTTCTTTTTCCGCGGTCTCTACACGGTATAAAAGTCTGTTCACGAAAAACCAAATTGAAAAATACTGCTGGTCGGCAGTTATCAACATCGCTCATCGCATCGTCGTTAGATAGGGAAAACTTTGTGAAATCGACGGCCGATAATTAACTATGGCAACAGTTTGGTGCAACCGACCCTTAATCAAAGAGTTCCTCTTTCTTTCTTTCCTCTGAAGTTTGGAATCCCAAATAAAACTTTACTAAAAAACGCCGGCTTCTCCAGCAAAGCGTACGGATTATGATTTAAGAACTTGCCATAGAAGCGGAATTAACACATTAACGCCGGTTGCACTCGCCTGACTACACCCGAGTTAAGTGGCAGCGTTAAGCTTTGGTTTCCTCCGATAGCGATGCCGTCATATAGCGGCCGTCTCCATACAAATACTACGGCATCCATATTTAGCCGTATTATTTAGTATGGAAACGGCCGCTATATGACGGCACCCCGCTATCCTAGGAAAACCGATCTTTAGAGCGTTTTCGATATCGGATCGAAGTCATACATTTAATTTGTTTAATTTGAATAAATAATGAATCATATACGATTAAATCAATTTTGTAATTTGCATTTTACATAAGTGTTTTTTCTGTAGGTAAACATGTATTAATTTAAGAAATCACTATTGCTAAAAACATTACAGGTAACGTAAAAAAGGCGGACTTCAACTGTTCTCATAGGGGCCATGGAATATAATAGGGGTCTGTGGAATCACAAAACGGGATGCATATTCTCTGCTCAGCGACTTAGAAAAAAAGAGAGCAATCGATTGGTGGAAGTTCGCTAAAGGACAAGTACACTCGAAAGCTCTAATCAAAGGGTTCAACAGCAAAATCGCTAAGGAGCTGCTGGGGCTCAAAAGGCACAAAACTTGCGCGGTGACTAGAATACTGACTGGACACTGTAAGTTGAACAAGCACATGTTTCAAATTGGCAAGAAACAAGATGCGACATGCAGGTTCTGCCAGGAGTCAGAGGAGACTGCAATGCACATTCTCTGTTCCTGTGGACCACTAATGTCAAAAAGAAGTACCTACTTAGGGCGGCATGTATTGCAACCCTATGAGGTACAGAACGTTACGGCCCAAAGCATCTGTAATTTTCTGGATGCAACGGGCATTAGTAATGAACTTTAAAGGGCCGTCACAATAGATCAATACTTGGTCGACGTGACACTCAAAGGCCCGATACCACCCCAATAATAATAATAATAGGGGCCATCCGATATCGAATAGGCACTTCCGATAAGTTTAGACACGTCGACAATTTTTGTTTGTGTATGTAAATATATATATTAAAAAAAAGCTGATCTAAAATTTGCAAAGAAAATCTAAAACATTTGATTTTCTTAAAGAAGTTTTGTACATCAAAACTTTTTGTAGTGTGCTATTAATTATTAATTACACTATAATCGGTAGATTTGCGGTCAACCTTAAAAAGTAATAATGTATCATCGGCAAAATTTCTACCTATTTCTCAAAGGTTTTCTACTGCACAAGAGAATGCAAATCCTTTTTAAAAATATAAAAACTGGAGAGGACCCATAATAGAACCCTGTGGTACCTATTCCTAATTTGACATCAGTTCGGATAGACTGGGTTTTATTTACAACAAGTTTGTGTTGCTAAGGTGTGAGGACATGAGGTTCAGTACGCACACCGTAGACCAGGGGTCGGCAAACTTTTGAAAAGAGTCAAATGCAGTAAAAAGCACCAGGTTTAGGAAGTTCAAAGAGCCGCAAATGTTGTTTTCAGCGGTGTAAGAACTCTCAAGTGTTAATTTTAAGGATGACTTAAAGAGCCACTTCCAATCCTTTTAAAGAGCCGCATGTGGCTCGCGAGCCGCGGTAGACGAATGATTGAACGTGCGCGTAACGCTTCTCGTCAGTGCACGTAGGTATACGTGTGGCAAGTTGGTAACCTTAAATACAAATACAAATATCTTTATTTCGCTTTAAAATGTGGTACAAAAAGATGTTATAAAAATATGTCGTGGTCACACACATTCCACCAGAAGCTGGCATGCAAAACTATTCTAGAAACTACCTAAATATAAAAAGAAGCATGCAACGGTACGTACTTAGAGTACTTAAATCTAACAATCTATTGCACTTATATCTAGCGTATTACTAAAATGTCAAAATTACAATTGTAACGCGAACTTTCCCAAATACATTAATACGCTATGTTTAGCTCGTATGCCCTCTTACTAGATGGCGCTAGTAGTCCTCGATTTCGACGTAAACATTAGCGATATTTTATCTTTCCCGTAGTTTTAAAAATCCAAAACCTTGCGTAACCTGTGTTAAGTGTTGCCTAGATTTTTTGAGTACACATAACGAATGTGCAAACTAAGATTAATGTAAATTAGTTAGCCATCAGTTCCTATGCAAACCATAGTTCACGGTACCCACAAAAGATGGCGTTACTAATACCCAATGTTTGATCTTAATCCTAGTTTTCCTGGAGCCTTAAAATTATGACTTCACGCATTTCGTAACACTTGTATTTTTACCAAAACGTAGCAAATGTATAGATATAGATTAATGTCATTTTGTCAACCCATACATATGTAATTCACCTATGTGCACAGAGATGGTGATAGTAGGCCTATGTTATTTCGTTTCTGAAACCTGTAAAATACAGAACATCATGTAACATGTTCCTAAAAATATAGCGAATGTATCCAAATAGTTTAACATATAAAAACAACGCGCATGTTCGTACAACTTTGGTTACCAAATCACTCACTAGATGTCACTGTACAGTGCGCATAGCCATCCTACATGGCGGTGTTAAGATTTTTCCTAGAATAAGGACCCGATGCACCTAATTTTGTAATTGTTGAGAATAAGTTAGGCGTCATTAGGCGAACGGACTGCGTACCCTCTGGGACCTTTCTGGACCTTCTTGACACATTTAGTTAGATCTCAGTACATTTGCACCTAGGCGCTCGACTGCTGTCCTTTAGGACGCCGCTCGGCCTTAGGCAGTTAGTTTAGTAGTATTCTGTTAGTATAATTGTAATTAGCGCCGACTGGAATAGACTTATACCAACGTATACCGACTTTGCTTTCGCCTTCACCCTGCACGCCCCACCCCTCTCGAAGAAAACCACTTCACATCTGGCGCACAACGTGAGGGCCGTGCCGTAACGTCGCAAGGTTTATGCCTGTCGAGACACGAAGAGCGAAGCTATTGCGGCAAAGCGAAGAGATGGCGGTCAATTTAACAGAGAGCCAATTCCAGCAGCTATTGGGAGCAATTACCAGCGCTGCACGACCTGCTCCGTCTCCGGCGAAACATAGTTCCTTCGCCAAGGCCACCTTCTCATACGACGGTACAAGGGATCCAGCCTGCGTGCGAACGTTTCTGACGGCGGCTACGTGCTTTAAAAACGTCGGAAACATAAGCGACAGCGACGCGCTACGTAGCTTACCTCTCATCCTGAAGGACAGCGCAGCCGTTTGGTGGAACGGCATAAAGGATTCTGTTAAAACCTGGGCGGACTTCGACAGCAGATTGCGTAGAGCATTTGCACCCAAGAAACCTGCGCATATGCTGTACAAAGAAATCGCCATGACTGATCAAGGTCCAAGTGAGCTGACAGAGACCTTTGTAGCCAAGAAACGAGACCTGCTTGCTCAGCTACCAGAGCCACTCTCGGAAACGCAGCAACTCGACATAGTATACGGGAACTTACACAGACGTATAAAAGAGAAGGTTCCGAGGGAAACTGTTTTGAGTTTTGACTCTCTCCTGGAAGCTGCACAATCAGCGGAATTGTTATTGAACGACGAGCCATCGCTACCAGCAAAGAGTAAGGAGCGGATCCGATGCAACTATTGTCGGATTATGGGCCACACAGAAGATGTGTGCCGGAAGAAGGCGAGGGAAGCAGCAGCACGCGAGGCAAACCGAAACACCACGAAGGCCAAACCTTCAGCTGCTGTTACAACCGCAACGGCCACACAAGCGCCATCTCCATCTCAACCACTTTTTGCTTGCTATGGTTGCGGAACGCCAGGCGTAGTTCGAAGCAAATGCCCGAAGTGTGCCGAAGCTAAGAAAACTACCAAGACGGAACGCGTCGATTTCTGCGCCACTGCGATAGCTGAAGACGACTCGATGGATATACGCAAGAGGCCTATGATTGGCATTGGCATTGATACTATCACGGGGACAGCCTTCATTGACACGGGTGCCAGGAGCAATGTGGCCTCCTACCAACTATACACTTGCTTGAAAATGCGTGGCTACCGCATCAGTGCTGAATCCGCACGAGTGACACTGGCTGATGGTGACGAAAAGCTACAAGAACTTTTAAAATTCAAATGTATAGTCAAAGTATGTGACCGTGCCGTCCCTACGAAATTCATTGTGTTCCCTAACAAACGGGATACACGAACACTCCTGGGGATACCCTTCCTGCAAGATGCCGGCATGATAGTGAATGTGCCACAGATGACATGGCACTTCATTGACAACCCCACGAGCGTCTATGAGTTGGGAGAGGAAGATGATGAGGGGGCTTCATCGACCTACTGGTCAGACCCTGCTATAGATCATGGCATAGCAGCATCGGCGGTGTCAGAGAGCGCTCCTGCGAAACTCATTTCTTCAACGCGCTGCTCAAGAAGGTCATTTCTTCAACGTGCCTTGCCATTCGACGCCGATCTACCTTCCGAGAATGCTACCGTCCCCTATCAACTGATCCCGATAACAATCGCTGATTTGCCGGAAGCACCCGCTCCCAAGAGAGCAAAAGCCCTAGACGCCCCTCTATTTGACGGTTACTCTCCGAGGTTTGTGGACTGTCTATACGAAGACGCTGAGAAGACTCTCCTAAAATCGGAAGTTGAGCTATCACCAAATTCGCTTGCGCTATTCCCAGAACCGAGCAGAACTGGTATAAATTCGCTTGAAGTAAAGGCCGCTCAATCTACTTTACTCAATGACAGCCAGAAAGCCCAGCTGGAGCTACTACTGCGCGACAACGAACAAGTGTTCCAATTTAGCAAGGAACCAACCACGATGGCAGAACACGCTATAGAAACTGTGGACCATGGACCAATCTCTATCCCGCCATATCGACTGTCACCACCACGCCAAAAAATACTGAAAGAAGAGATACAGAAGATGTTGGAGGAGAAGGTCATAGAGCCGTGTCATTCCGCATGGGCAGCTCCCGTCGTCATGGTGCCCAAGAAGGATGGTAGCACTCGGGTGTGCGTTGACTATCGACGCCTAAACGCCATCACAGTCCCGGACACTTATCCGATCCCTAGGATTGATGACCTACTGCACGCTGCCAAGCCCACGGCCTACATGACAACACTTGACCTTAGAGCAGGATACTGGCAGGTGAAAGTCAGAGATGAAGACCAGGACAAGACGGCTTTTATCACCCCATTTGGAATTTACCGCTTCAAAAGGATGCCTTTCGGCCTTCGCAACGCCCCTGCGACGTTCCAACGCCTTATTGATCGAGTGCGAGTAAGCCTGCAGACAATTAAAATGTTGGCCTACCTGGATGACCTGATCATCTTTTCAGAAACTTTCGATAATCACCTGACGGATTTAGACCAGGTGTTTAAGAGATTGAAAGAAATCAACCTAGCCGTGAATCTGGACAAATGTAGCTTCTGCTGTGCAACTGTGAAATATTTGGGACACTACATAACCCCTGAAGGTCTACAGGTTGATCCACAGAAAGTGGCTGCCATAACACAGATGCCTGCACCTGGGAACCTACAGCAACTGTTATCGTTTTTGCAAACATGTTCCTGGTATAGACGTTTTATCCCAAACTTTGCCAAGATAAGTGAACCACTAACGCGTCTGACCAAAAAGGACCAGGCTTGGCAGTGGAGTGTCGAGCAAGAAGAAGCCTTCCGCACGCTGAAGACTCGCCTCACAACTGCACCGGTTCTAAAGCAAGCAGACGAGACAAAACCCTATATAATCAAGGCTGACGCCAGTAGTTACGCGCTCGGGGCAGTCTTGGTCCAGGGGGAGGGTCAAGACGAGCACCCCGTCGAGTACGCCAGCCGCCTCTTGATTCCAGCGGAGAAGAACTACACGACCACAGAGAGGGAGGCTCTAGCAGTGGTTTGGGCGATCCGCAAATTCCGAGGTTACATCGAGGGTCTTCCGGTGACTGTTTACACGGATCATCAAGCCCTCAGATGGCTAATGACGCTGAAGTCCCCAACAGGCCGCCTAGCGAGGTGGGCCTTACAAATACAAGCGTACGATGTCACGATTAAGTACCTGCCTGGTAAAACCAACGTGACAGCTGACACTTTATCCCGACCTTTCTGTCACCAGGAAAGCACAGAGAAATGCGAGATATGTACTGTCACGGTTACCGACGCTGTCACACGTAGCCCCGCTGAAATACGCCATGAGCAGACGAAGGACGAACTCGTAGCAAAAATCGTGCACGCTTTGGAAAGCACCGATAGCGAAAATGCTGCTTATTGGAGCAACAAAGGGTACCTCCTAAACAATGGCTTGTTGTACAGGTATAACCCCAGCGAAGAATGCGAAGATGCACAGCTAGTGGTACCCCAACATGAATGGGCAAACGTTCTGGCAACATATCACGATCATCCTCTTGCTGGACACTACGGCATAGAAAAAACATATCAGAGAATTGCTCATAGGTATTACTGGAAGGGCATGCGTAAATACATAGAATCCTACGTCAAGAACTGCTTGCCTTGTCAGAGATACAAGCCCACCTTCGCGTGCTATGGTTGTGGGATACCTGGTCCCACGCTGCCCACACAGACTGAAGTTGTACCTGTCACGATAACGGCTTATGTACGTTACGTAGGAACTAAGCCCTACCGGAGTGTCAGTCAAGCAAATACGGAAACGTATGCACAGTCTTACCGAAGAGGGGGAGGGTTCCCCAAAAGACTACCCCTGAACCAGCAACACGAGCGGACGTGGACGTCCGCCCAACGGCCTCAACGCAACGAAGACTTTCCTGTCACCGCGCCGGGTCGTCTGCAGTTCCAGAGGGGGAGACTGTAACGCGAACTTTCCCAAATACATTAATACGCTATGTTTAGCTCGTATGCCCTCTTACTAGATGGCGCTAGTAGTCCTCGATTTCGACGTAAACATTAGCGATATTTTATCTTTCCCGTAGTTTTAAAAATCCAAAACCTTGCGTAACCTGTGTTAAGTGTTGCCTAGATTTTTTGAGTACACATAACGAATGTGCAAACTAAGATTAATGTAAATTAGTTAGCCATCAGTTCCTATGCAAACCATAGTTCACGGTACCCACAAAAGATGGCGTTACTAATACCCAATGTTTGATCTTAATCCTAGTTTTCCTGGAGCCTTAAAATTATGACTTCACGCATTTCGTAACACTTGTATTTTTACCAAAACGTAGCAAATGTATAGATATAGATTAATGTCATTTTGTCAACCCATACATATGTAATTCACCTATGTGCACAGAGATGGTGATAGTAGGCCTATGTTATTTCGTTTCTGAAACCTGTAAAATACAGAACATCATGTAACATGTTCCTAAAAATATAGCGAATGTATCCAAATAGTTTAACATATAAAAACAACGCGCATGTTCGTACAACTTTGGTTACCAAATCACTCACTAGATGTCACTGTACAGTGCGCATAGCCATCCTACATGGCGGTGTTAAGATTTTTCCTAGAATAAGGACCCGATGCACCTAATTTTGTAATTGTTGAGAATAAGTTAGGCGTCATTAGGCGAACGGACTGCGTACCCTCTGGGACCTTTCTGGACCTTCTTGACACATTTAGTTAGATCTCAGTACATTTGCACCTAGGCGCTCGACTGCTGTCCTTTAGGACGCCGCTCGGCCTTAGGCAGTTAGTTTAGTAGTATTCTGTTAGTATAATTGTAATTAGCGCCGACTGGAATAGACTTATACCAACGTATACCGACTTTGCTTTCGCCTTCACCCTGCACGCCCCACCCCTCTCGAAGAAAACCACTTCACACAATTAAATTATATCATAAAATGTCAAGTTTGATGTCTAAAGTAATCAAAATATTCTTCAACAGAGTAAAAACATTCTTGAATGAGCCAGTTCTTAAGTTTACGCTTAAATAAACTAATAGGCAAATCTTTAATGTCATCATGTAGGCAATTAAATATGTCAATGGGCTTACAATATGCGTTATTGCTGTACAATTGTGTCTTACGGCCAGGACCAGCGAGACGATTTGGGTACCTTGTAGTTTAAAACTAAAATATACCCGTTAATCTACGTCAAACTAATTAATTGGATGATTTAGTAATTAAAATAATTATATGCAGGCATGTTTAATTCAATATGATTGGGCTTAAAAGGATTATGGTATCTAGAAAAATAAAAGATAATTTGAACTTAACATGCCAAAACTAAACGAAATTGTAATCAATCACGCGAATAAAACCAACCCGGCAAGGTAAGCGAAATCATAATACCTAATATGTTTATTACAATTATTACGTACGAGCTAAAATTACTGAATGCTTTCCGAATACATATCATACCTAATACCTACATTGTATAATCACAAAGAGGTACCTAAGTACGAGTATAAGTAGGTTATTAAATCCTGAATACGTACGTTACGTTATAGGTACCTACTTTAACAAAAAAATATTTTATTTGTATCCTAGGTATGGGTGCACCGTAAAGGCCCCAGTACACAATGGGTTATCGCCGTCCACTCCAAGGGACGCATTTATGCGTTAGAGGGAGCAAGTGATATTGCTATCTCATTCTACCGCATGGCTGCGTCCCTTGGAGTGGCCGGCGATGGCCTCTTGTGTACTGGGGCCTTAAGGTAAGTTATAATCGACGGAATGAAACAAAGGTCTCCATTCCACTTGGTCCAAGCTGCTTGGGCAAAAAATGCTTGTCTACTTTTATTTCCGGATGTTCTTCTCTACCTACAGGTCCCATTTCTCAAGCGGCTCTCGTGAAATTTTGTGAGCATGTTCAATAATTAATAAATACTTAGGTATTTAATATTCTCTAATTACTTTACACTATGGCCACGCATACTTTCTTGCGAAGGAATTGACAAGTAGATTCCTCATAAATATTAGCTTTTGGGCCTTCTAGCTAGGCTCTTCTACCTCCAGAACCCCTTGATCAATCCTTAAAAAATATATTGCCCTCAACAACACGTTTACCTAATTTTATTTAAATTAAGTAGAACAAACCTAAAGTTAAAATATCCTCTGACAGTTCAGTCAAAAAACATCGCAATGACTGGACGTGCCCCTACTGCCCGTAGCCATCAGCCAGTTTAATATAAGAACTTCGCTTCTCGATCGTTCGATAAATGCCACCTTTTTTAATTTTGGCGCAAATCAATAGATAGGCTGTGCCCACTTTTGCGATCAAATCTATCTATCTAATACCTTTAAACGAGCAATTCTTGTTTATTTATATATATATATTTCGGGGATCTCGGAAACGGCTCTAACGATTTCGATGAAATTTGCTATACGGGGGTTTTCGGGGGCGAAAAATCGATCTAGCCAGGTCTTATCTCTGGGAAAACGCGCATTTTCGAGTTTCTTATATGTTTTACGAGCGAAGCTCGGTCACCCAGATATTATCCTTTTAAGTACAATGATTTGGGCATTTTATCAATAACGGTATCGTCACTTGGCGCGTCATTTGAAACTACTGACGCAGTCTTGCATTGGTACAGTTGGCATAATACATATAGTGACCTTTGTTACCATAGAAATAAGGATGTGTTCCGATATATTTGGCCACTTTGGCGGCACTATTTATTTGATCCTGATGCCTGTACAAGTGTACACTATCACGGCTTTCGACACATGTGATCACCACGTGTTTGTATTACTAACGATGTTTTTATCAATTAACATTGTGATGAAACATTTTTGTAAATAACCATATAATTTAACAGATAAGCCACAGGGTTCCAGACTTCCAGAAATATAAACCGCCAAATGTTTATCTTTTGACGCTCGATTAGGGCTTGCAAATATTCGAAACTTTCAGATATTCGAATATTCGACTTTTTCTGACGACGTATTCGAATATTCGAATAATTATTCGAATATTATAAAAAATAAGAAAAGGAAAGAGAAATCGGTTTATTATCGTTTTATTCAAAAGCTTTTTTCACATATTGCTAAAACTAAGGATATTTGGCAGAAATCTACAATCTGTCAGCTCCCAGCGGCTCATATTTGAGCCAGAACGCTTATGGGTGACGTCATATCGTGGGATTCGACAGGTTAATTGACTAGATTTTATCATCCTACTATTTATAAGATGCCCACATTTATAAAAACAAGTAAAACGCCAAAATTAGACGTATTTAATATTTCTAGATAAAACTTATTATAAATGCGTCGTTGCGTGAAATAATATAAATATAACTTTAACCATCTAAACACCTAGGTATGTAAGATATTTTTTTAGTAGGTAATTATTTTCCGATTTAAATTAACTTGTAATCACTCAGAGGCCTGTAAAAAGGCCTTTAATTTCATTGTATTTTGAATCTTTATTGACTTTATTTGTTTTGGCAAGTTATTATTCCTAATGGTCGGCTAATTATATAATATTGGAATATTTAAGGGAAAAAGTTAGTTGAGTACGGGGTGGATTATTCGTCAGCTAAAGGTGCATGGTTAGATTACCAAATTGGGCAGGTTTGGTATGATTAAATTTGAGAATTGCGATAAGTGGCAAGGTTTAGACTTCAAAAATTCGCTTAACGTACGCTTGTACTGAATAAACAGAATGACCCTTTAACTTAAAACTTACGCACCGCAAATATAACATACTTTTTGATTTCGTTTTCTTTTAAATTGAGGTAGGTTTCACTGTATTCACGAAGTCTATCGAGAGGAATACAGTAAAAATATTATTTTCTTCGTATTTGGGTACCTACCGTTCCTCATTCTCTGTAAATACCTGTAAAACACACAGAAACTGTAACTACAGCGGATGAATAGATTTTTTTATAGTAATAAAAAATATTCGAATATTCGAAACCTGAGCGGCCGAATATTCGAATATCAAAACAGGTCGAATATTCGAATATTCGAATTGCAAGCCCTACGCTCGATGCAGTTTTATTCTGTGACAGGTTTAGGATTTTTTTCATCGCAATTTGATATCTAGGGCCCAGAAAACATATGCTTTTCTTTTACTAAGGTTTAGCAGTTTTAGGAAGACCCAAAACTCTTACGATAGCACAAAATACTAAATTTCTAAGCTTATGTTGGCCATAGTTCTAAATTTAATTCGAACGAAGCGAAAGGATTCAGAAAACTTCACACAGGTTACGACACGACTTTTCACCCTGACGAGTCAAATAGGCCCCTTGGTTGATTTATTTACTTATTAACTACGTACTTAATAGTAAGTGGCAAGCAGACCGCGAGGCAGACCCTGGCACCGCCAGCCACCGAGTATCGGAACGGACGTCGCCGCACAACGGAAAAACATACTAATTACTTGTATGTGATTCATGTACCATACTTGAAGTCAAGTTTGACAAATGGAGACCAACCAATTTGTCAGTAAAAAAGGCGCGATATTTGCCACCTTTTCCTACTGACAAAATTGGTTTGCATAAAAAAGTAGGTACCTAATCTCGTACTAAAAGCATTGCTTTTAGATAATATTATAGAGCCTATACATATATTTTCATATAGATATACCCACAACTTACTGGATTTTTTATTCTTTTGTTTTGTTATGACTTATGCTAACATTGCTAACAGTTGTGCTGTTTGCGAGTAAACAACAGCGGAAATATCAATTACTAGGAAGGCTAATAATTAACATCACACTTCCAGATAATCAATTGTTTGTGTCATTAACTGATTAACATCGTACGTACCTATTACATACGGGTTCTCCAAAGAACTATCAAAGCTGCGTCCTATATTCGCACTCATATTTGATGCAGGTCATACAGACAGAATTTTTAGGGTTCCGTACCTCAGGAAAAAACGGAACCCTTAATAGGATCACTCGTGCGTCTGTCTGTCTGTCCGACCCTTTAACTCCGCGAAACTAAGTACTGGGTCTAAAATTTTGAAAAAAAAATACACAAAATAGTTCTTTACCTATAGATGACAGGAAAACCTTTTAGAAATGTGCAGTCAAGGCTGAGTCGGACTTAATGTATGGAACCCTTGGAACGCGATTCCGACTCGCAATTTGGCCGGATTTTTTTTTATCCTATGGCCGAACAATATATCCGATCCGAGTCGCTTAAAATATTAGTAAATAATTAAAGAGCTACTTATATGCAGTGTGTCTTTGCCCATAGGGCTGCCATTAAACTTTACAGACAACAGAACACAAATAAAAACAACAAATTAACATTTTTTGTCCCAAATTTGGATTTTGTGTTTATTCCGAGCAGAATCAGAGCTCTTTAAACCTTCTCATCAAAATCAGACAAAAAATAAAATCAACAATGAAATTAACAAAGTTTCGTACCTACGGAACATAAAAAATGGCCCATCCAAGCTTATTAGCTTGGCCTACTCAAACCAATTATGAATTCGGATTCGGAGGTCACTTTACGTTGGATCCCGGGGATACTTAACGCGCTCGTGCTACTATGTCTACTATGACGTATATTTCTAGGAACACACGACGGTTCGGTCAGCATTTTTGAGAGGGTTTATTATTTTCCTATTGATTTTATTATATACCTATTTACTACCCATGAATGACTTGTGTCATGGGGAGAGGTTTCTATTGTAGTTATGCGGGTATTATTTATAAATTATAGTAAGTTTAGCATTAATATTGGCAGTAGGTAATTAATATTGTCTTCGGTCACCGCGATAGTTACTCATGAAATAAAACGATGAAAACGGATTGGATTATATCGCGTATAATGAATTAATAATACATCCCGACATTCCCGACGTTTTGAACCCTTTAGTAGTAGTAGTAGTAGTAAACTCTTTATTGTACAAAAAGACATATTAAAAATAATATACAAGTAGTGAGAAGTACAAAGGCGAACTTATCCCTATGAGGGATCTCTTCCAGTTAACCTTTGAGTAGATGAGAGGAGAAAGTGAAAAGAGGGTGACGAATGCAGCAAAAAGTACAACAAGCTATAAAGATAGATAAAGATAAGATAAAGATATTTTATTGAGTTAATAAAGGTGCTTAAACTACTTACATAACTTACATTGTTTTATGGTACAAAACCAACAGGCAAGTAAGTGTCATCTGACCCCCGTACTAGTGTGAACTGTATCACGGTGGGTCAGGATTCACGTCCTTACATTTTGTTTACAACTCGTAGGTACCAATCGCTTTATTTTATGCTTAACAATTATAATTATATTTGTATAGATACGTAATATTTAACATGACGACAAGGTAAACAAAAGATGAATATTGAGCAATTTCTACAAAAAGATAAAGGATATAAATACATACAAAATTTGCAGCGTTCGTGGTCAATATCCCCACCCGCCGTTGACCACGAACGCTGTAAAGGGTTCGAAACGTCGAGATGCATGGTGCTCGTTTTATTTGGATGGGATATTAGATTACAATTACCTATATAGGTAGGCTATATAGGTATAAAGGTAGGTAATTGTAATCTAGGAACCCAGATACCCCAAAAGGCAAGGCATCCAATGACAGGCGCCGAGCGCCCGATTCTGCTTTTCCCGTCACTTAGGAATTAGGAACTAGACATGGGTACACCTTTTTTTTAATTTCCAAAGAAATAAGCAACTTATTTACTTAGTAAAAAAATCCAGACATTTCCATCCTACGACTTCATTTCTGAAAAATACCTACCCCTACCGAAAATTCCTAATGTCTGACAACCCTAACGAGTACGCAATACATTGACGATGAGGACCTACAGGTCAGACATCCAAATCCAAAAACGACATTTAACAATCTAGGTACATTTGAGACTTACCCACTTACACTTACCCAGAGAGTCGAGAGTCTTCGGCTTCCTCGTACCTTGTATTATTCAATTTCTGGGGCCGATTGCATAACAACTTGTAACTAATAATATTAGCGAAAGTCTCTTTCTAATCAAAGGAATGGAAAAGAGACTTCCGCTAATATTATTAGTTACAAGTTGTTATGCAATCGGCCCCTGATCTTTTATACCAACTAAAAACCGCTGAAACACGATAAAAGTGATTGAGAGCAATCTGGCGTTGTGGCAATATCGACGCGACGCGACGCGACACGGCGCCAGTAACCCGCGCGACGCGATATGATATGATAACCACGCAGATGTTGGCGGTACCAGCCTCCGGGCGGCTTCAGCCGCTGATAGATTACAATATCATGATTGTGCTTGCATAAGTTAATCTTTATACTTTAGGTAGACTAGGAAGCTGCCTACGGTATCTTCGGCATCCTTCTGCTCTACTGATACTGACCTTCTGTAAAGCTTTGGTTTCCTCCGAAAGCGGTGCCGTCATATAGCGGCCGTCTCCATACAAATACTACGACATCCATATTTAGCCGTATTATTTAGTATGAAGACGGCCGCTATATGACGGCACCGCTATCCTAAGAAAACCGATCTTAAGTTGAGTATGTGTAGATAGACATACTACGTACGTATTTACGTAGGTAGGTATAGGTACTCGAAGAGGCTAGCAGTGGCGGCGCGTCCATAAAAGCCGATTCCCACCGGCATGCCTGTTTTTGGACGTTTGAGCAGAGTTCTAAAGGAAATATGCAAGCCAAATTAGCCCCGGCTTGCCTATGGATATGTTTGACGCGCCGCCACTGGAGGCTAGGGTAGGCTGTAGGTAGCCGAAGAGTTAGAAGCGACAAGAGAGCTTGTAGTTGGTCGTACCTGATAAACGGTCTTCTCCACATTGACCTAAGTATATAATAAAATAAATGCCATAAATCCGTGAGATATCAACAGATGCCGGCGGTACCAGCCACCGGTCGCAAGTAGGGCTTGCAATTCGAATATTCGAATATTCGAATTTGTCGAATATTCGACCTGTTTTGATATTCGAATATTCGGCCGCTCAGGTTTCGAATATTCGAATATTTTTTATTACTATAAAAAATCGATGTCATCCGCTGTAGTTACAGTTTCTGTGTGTTTTCCGGGTATTTACAGTGAATGAGGAACGGTAGGTACCAACCCAAATGCGAAGGAAATAATATTTTTACTGTATTCCTCTCGACAGACTTCGTGAATACAGTGAAACCTAACTCAATTTAAAAGAAAACGAAATCAAAAAGTATGTTATTTTTACGGTGCGTAAGTTTTAAGTTAAAGGGTCATTCTATTTATTCAGTACTTACCAGCGTACGTTAAGCGAATTTTTGAAGTCTAAACCTTGCCACTTATCGCAATTCTCAAATTTAATCATACCAAACCTGCCCAACTTGGTAATCTAACCATGCACCTTTAGCTGACGATTAATCCACCCAGTAGTCAACTAACTTTTTCCCTTAAATATTCCAATATTATATAATTAGCCGACCATTAGGAATAAAAACTTGCCAAAACAAATAAAGTCAATAAAGATTCAAAATACAATGGAATTAAAGGCCTTTTTACAGGCCTCTGAGTGACAAGTTAATTTAAATCGGAAAATAATTACCTACTAAAAAAATATCTTACATACCTAGGTGTTTGGATGGTTAAAGTTATATTATTTCACGCAACGACGCATTTATAATAAGTTTTAACTAAAAATATTAAATACGTCTAATTTTGGCGTTTTACTTGTTTTTATAAATGTGGGCATTGAGATGATAAAATCAAGTCAATTAAGTGGATTTCTGCCAAATATCATTAGTTTTAGCAATATGTGAAAAAAGCTTTTAAATAAAACGATAATAAACCGATTTCTCGTTCCTTTTCATATTTTTTATAATATTCGAATAATTATTCGAATATTCGAATACGTCGTCAGAAAAAGTCGAATATTCGAATATCTGAAAGTTTCGAATATTTGCAATCCCTAGTCGCAAGAGATTGCGCACAAATTGTGATCATTTTTATAACGATGACGCATTGCATATACTGGTTAGATAAAGGAAATGCCATTGCTGTGCAAATCTACAATTAAATCCCTGATTTAAGATTTCTCATTTACAGTTTGTGATTGTACCTAGTTATTTAACCATTCATTCATTTAAGTTCCTATTATACATTCATTTATTTAGATTCCAATGTTGCAATACATAGGTAGTAACCGTACCTTATTAAATTGTACAACGGGACGTCGGAGGTAAATCTTAAAACTTAGATACGCGATTAAGTCCCGTTGTACAATTTAATTATGTGTAAAAATCGTGAAAGTTTAAATCAGTGTTAGTACCGTACCTATTTAGTTAAAATATATTTGCCTACTCAAGAGTATAATAGATTGATCTAAATAGGTAATTTAATTATCAAAATCTTGTATTCTTAAGAGCGGTAAATTTATGACCATAATTTTAGGGTTATTATTAGTTGCGTTTCTACACGAAAAAGGCTAAATACGGCTTTCTCTGAACTTTATCTTTGGCAGAAATAATCTTTGTGTTTATTAAGTGGAGCCACCCAGATTTTTGATACAATTTAGGGTTTTCAGCTTTGGCGACGTCTGAGATTAAGAACTGTTTAAGTTTAGGTAGGTACTAAATCAAGTTGGGTATCTATCATTTTCAAAGATGTAAACTACTTATATAGGTATAGGCCTACCAAATTTCATCTAAAGCGGTTCAGTCAGAGGTTATTGATTCCCCGTACAAACTTCCCACCCCGCCCTTTTTATTAATTGTAACAGTTTTAAACATTTAACCGAGAGAAGGGAACCCTGTTTTGACTACCTATTATTGTTTGTCTGTGATATTATGATTACGATGCACACACAGGTCAGGTAGACACTGCTCTGAACGAAACCTGTCGACTGATCACTGGGTGTCTTAAACCCACCAAACGCGATCATCTCTACCAAATGAGCGGAATCGCTCCTCCTCACATACGTAGAGACGTGGCAACCGCTGTAGAACGGGCAAAACAACTGCGTGACTCCCGCCACCCACTACACTCGCATACTCCTATAACCGGCAAGCTAAAGTCACTCAGAAGTTTCGTCACCAATCCAGCCCTCGAGTACCAAACGGCACAAGAGGCCCGTCTTGTAGCATGGAAATCGCAGCTCAATGAAGACTCGCTAATCATAACACCTAACGAGCACTTACCATCTGGCGCAAGAGAAAAATGGATGACCTGGAAATCTCTAAATAGATTAAGATCGGGAGTTGGCCGATCCAAAGATAACCTCCTGAAATGGAATAGAATATAATAGAATAGAATAGAATTTATTCGTAAGCACACAGACAATACATAATATGAAAGAAAACACAAAATAAAATTAAAGTGCCACGAAATGGCCTCATCTCAGCAAATGGGGAATCATCCCGGGACAAAGTGATGCACTATGCGAATGTGGCGACCAACAAACAACGCGACATACCTATGAATCCTATGATGCAGTGTTCCCTGTGTCCAATTACGTGCACTACAGAAGACCTCATAAGAGCTACCCCCCGGGGGTTAGAGGTGGCAAGATATTGGCAAAATATTATTTAGTATGATCCCTTCACACGATAAGAAGAAGATTACGATTAGAGTGTGTATTTTTTTATTGAATTTGTATGCCAATAGGCACGACATAGTGATACTGAAATATTTATTTACCATCTTGTAACATACCTATGTTGAACAAATAAATCTTTGAATCTTAAGGGTAAATTTTTAGTATTAAAAAAAATACGACTTCTACACGGCCAAAGTCGCGGAGGAGGCTAGTTCGAAACAGCCGAATTTACACATGCAGCTCTTGGACTATACGCGTCGGTTGCGCCGGTCGGTCGGTCGGTCGACACAGGCGTAATCGCAACATGCGCGCGATAGACCTTGATTTATTACGTGATTTATTCATTTTTTCATTAAGAAAAATACTACACATGCGAGCGGTTGACCCTGTCTGCGTTACGTTTAAGTAGCGGGCAATGTAAAAAACGTTAACCCGGACCTGCGTTCTATTATTATTATTTTATTAATACCTACAATTTGAAGTAAACGCAAATTCATTTTTAATGGACTGTAACAAGAGAAATTATACACTACGGCCGTATACAAATTCAAACTTGATCATAGAAAACAGTACAATTGCGTTCATACTTATATCTTGTATCGCCTATTCTAGTAGGTATTGATCTTGCCTAATTTCTGGTTGTGACTTATATTTTTAAGTTTAAATAAATGTTGGACATTCTTACACAAATTGACTAAGCCCCATAGTAATGGATTATAGGTACCTACACAATATTTATAATTTATGTTTTTTTGTATAGCTTTAAATGAACTAATTGATAATAAGCTAAGCTAAGACAAAACGATTTAAATAATATAATATACATATAAATACTTAAATACAAGAAAACACCCATGACTCAGGAACAAATAACACATCTATCTATCCAGGGAATTTGGAACGGTCAAATCTGTTATCATGCACAGATGCCACGGAGTGCATGACGCCACGCCAGCGCCTCAACATTTCGCGTTACACCCGATGACTCACTCACGGTCCAAATACCACACGGTTTTTACGTTTTACCATAGTCCATGGTTTTACGTTATTTACATTGTCACACAAGTTTATAGGAATTTTATCAGAGCCGAGCTCGTGATGGAAATGGAAGCGGATATGCTTCCTTAGTATCTTTTTTGCAAAAATAAATTAGGTTTTATCGAACGCAACTGTAGGTACATATCAGCATCAAAAGAAGGTACCTAGAGGATCAGACGGATTCTTAACATTTATAACAAAAAGAGATACCTACGTTTCTAAATATATTTAGAACAATTAGACTGTTACAGATGCCTACTTTTGAACCCGAACTGCAGACATAGGTATGTATCGTTATTTGGAAAAGTATTACAAAATGACAGATACTATAGGGGGTAAGTAATAGAACGTATACAAATCTATAATATATTGCTCAGAATATTATAAATTCAATTAGTATAATTTTGAATGGCATATCGTGCAATAAGTATAACGTGTGATACGTATAACAATGAATTCTATAATTTTATAACATATAATGAACTTTACATATAATATCGTTTATGTTAAGTATAAAAAGATATAACGTTGAAATAATATAATATACAAAACAAATACCACGCAATAAAGCTAACCTTTTATTTTTCTGGGGGGTAACAGTTCTAACCTAACCTGACCTACTTTTCTGGTAGCAGTTTCTTTCTCTGAGGGTTCACAGTTCTTACCTAACCTAACCTACTTTTCTGGTAGCAGTTTTTTCTGTGGGGGGTCACAGTTCTAACCTAACCTAACCTATTTTTATGGTAGCAGTTTCTTTTTCTGTCGGGTAACAGTTCTAACCTAACCTACTTTTCCGGTAGCAGTTTCTTTCTCTGAGGGGTCACAGTTCTAACCTAACCTACTTTTCTGGTAGCAGTTTCTTTCTCTGAGGGGGTCACAGTTCTAACCTAACCTAACCTACTTTTCTGGTAGCAGTTTCTTTTTCTGGGGAGTCACAGTTCTAACCTAACCTAACCTACTTTTCTGGTTGCAGTTTCTTTTTCTGGGGAGTTACAGTTCTAACCTAACCTACTTTTCTGACAGTAATTAGTTTCGATCACCTATGAAATACTGAGCTATCCAAATAATTTTACTGATGTTTTGTTCAGATACTTATAAGAGATGTTATTTCATTATTTTAATTTATATGCATAATGAATGTTATATATTTGTATGTTATACCAAACAGCGGTATGTATATTGTATGTTATATTATTTTTATGTTATACTTATTGAAAATATAGATTTAGTGCATTATACATAAGATTAGTATACGTTTTGAACGTTTGTAAACTGAAATTATACCAAAAGTGCGTATTCATTATGATACGCACCCTAGCACCCTACTATAGGTATGTAATATATGTATATTATATGTAATATAAGTATGTTTAGTATTTATGTATGTAGCATGTATTTTATTTTATAATATTATTTATGTATTTTATTTACTTTTGGACATTTTGGTTAAGTAGTTTACTTTTAACTTGTTACTGTGCATTCCGTAAGTTTGTCTATCTACCTAATTTGAATTCTCCCTTCATCTACTCGAAGGTTAGCTGGAAGAGATCCCTTACAGGTTAAGGATCCCTTATAAGTTCGCCTTTGTACCTTTATTTTTGTAAATATTATGTAAACCTGTGTTGTGTACAATAAAGTGATTACTACTACTACTACTACTTTTGATGGCGTTTTGTTTCATCTGCGAGTATTGATGCTGACTGTACCATTTCCTACACAGAAGTGACTTACATAATTTAAAAACTAGATCAAATACATTCAGCTTAATCAGGAGCTTATTAGCCGAGGAGGTGCCGAAAACGTCTTCTAGGAGTGAATAGTGTGAAATATGAAATACCTACAGCTTACAAAGGCAAAGAAAATCTCTACATACATATACTCTCTCACGAAATATTTTTTCTTAGACTACTAACTAAGTAATTTTAACTAACAGACCTAACTATGTAACTTTTTTTGCATACAAGATGAAGTCTCTCTGTCGGGTCAGTCAAACATAATAAGCCATATTGATAACAGAGAAAGTGAATGATCCGCCGGTAGGCACAAATGATATTTATTAAATAGCGCATAATTGATATTTTTCTATTTCTTATCAGAAATAATAATGGCATATGAGTTGTACCTAGCTACTAGGTTAATGACCTACTAACATGGAATTTTACAAACAGTGCCAATTAAGACAGTTTAAGTACGTTTTAAATGTCAACGTCTGTACCGGTTATGATAAAATTTGGCAAGTAGAAAGCTTAAACATCCTTAGGGTTGGATGTAAGTATAATCTATCCCCCTGGAAGTGGCAGCGAGGAAATGACACAGACGGAATCCCACGCGGGCGGAGCAGCGAACACAGCTAGCTATTTCGTAATTATAGATACTTCACCCCCTATACATAACAACTGACAATAATAAAGAACTAAAAAAATGGATATTTATACTTAATAAGTTTCGTCATTTCAGATGAAAAAAATACGCAGGGTGTTCAGTGATTTTATAAACAGAACAGTTATCTAATGTGATACGCAGCTAGTACAGAATATATTAAGAGTACAAGACTTCTGAGCTGCGGAAAAATGTCGCGCACCTGCGAATTAATTGTTGTTTACAAACAATTCCACGACACAATCCGTCTGTTGCACCACGCGCGTCGGGCCAGTACGTCTGATAAGGTTTAATCTAGCGGAGCTCTGCGGACATGGATCCGCCGATAATCGCCGATCGCGGTTATCACGCGTCCGCTGCTCGGCGGCGGCGCGCGCGCAGTCGACACTCACTTCGCTCCCGGCCGCTCCACAGCCGGCTGCCTGGCTCCATACACGACTATCTTTACCAAGATCCACTAAATACAACGTTACAGGGACACTTGCATTGTAAGTTAAATTAAAGTCAATTTTAAATATTACATATTCACTTTTAAATGCATCTCAGTGAATGTTCGTTTATTATTTCAGGAGCACCATGCTACGCGACGGCAGCAGTGCGGTCAGCGAGGACGTGCTCCTTAGCGACGAGCTCCTATTCGAGTACTCGCCGGCCGAGAGCCTCATCAACTTCGAGCTGCCGAGCCTCGGCTCCGACGCCGACGACTGGCAGTTCAGTGACTTGGACATAAATTGTGATGCGTTTGTGAGTAGTAGCGTAAGAAATACGGACGATGCGAGATCTCGATCGCCAGTGCTATTCGATTTCGCCGATTTGGACAATACTTTCGATTTCGATGAGTTCCTGATGGAAGCTTTGAGTAGTGACCGTTCGAATGATGCACCGCACTCGGGCTCCGAGACAACGGACAGTAGTGAGGACTCACTGGGGAGGCTGTCGGTTCTGGGCATCGATTTAGAGTCGATGCGAGTACAAGAAAGCATCTACGAACCAGAGGAGGACGCGTCGAAGCGGGAGACAGAGCCGAAAACTGAGAAGCGTTCGTGGGGCGAGCCGCAGTTCTGTCCGACGATGGGAGTGTTCCGGTGTCCAGTGGAAGAGTGCGGGAAGGTGTACGCGAAGGCGTCACACGTGCGCGCGCACCTGCGGCGGCACAGCGGTGAGAAGCCGTACCGGTGCACGTGGGGCGGCTGCTCGTGGCGGTTCGCACGCTCCGACGAGCTGGCGCGCCACCGCCGCAGCCACTCCGGCGACAAGCCGTACCGGTGCGGCGAGTGTGGGAAGCGTTTCGCCCGGTCCGACCACCTCGCCAAGCACGGCCGAGTGCACGCACGCCGCGCTGCCGCTGCCGCCGCTGCTGCCGCTGCCGCGGCGGCCAACGTGGCCAGAAGACCTGCCTCTTACGGATATCGGACGCGAAGACTTGTGTGATTAAACTAACTAACGAATCTCCTAGGATATGGACCTACAAGTATTTTTTTTGCGCGGGCGCTAAATATTTATGTGAACTGTCAGATGTCGTTTTAAAATGTGTTTCTTGACTGATATTTGATTTAGACTTAAAAAGATAAGTAGCTTAATAACAACACATCTTAATGGATAGGTAGGTATATGAGATTGAAGTACCTATCGTCTGGTTGGCTATGTACCTAGAACTGTATGGACATAATGATAAGATTCAACTCATACCTATTTAGTTATATTATAGTTATGGTATGTGCTAAAATTACAGATGTTTAATTGATATTTTATTTCCATGTTAACATGGAACAAAACAAATGACTGATGGATTATTATGTCAAGAAGGCAAAAAAAAACTGGTTCTCATTGTAGTTAGGTACCTATGTGAATGTGATATATTACATACCTATGCCGAACATGAAAGCTCATGTCTAAATTCGGTCAAAATATTTCAAAGTTTGTTGTTGAAAAAATAATTTGGTATCTTAGATATAGGAAAGTAGATAGGTACTATATAGTTTTTATTTTTAATATTATTTTACGCGTCCCGTACCGGCGTAGGTAGGTACCTACTTCTATTAAAATGTAAAATAAACAAAAAAAAAATTGTTAATTTTTAATTGTATATATAATATCTATGTATGTACATAAATCTAGATTTTTTAAATCAAATTGATATAATGTAGTATTTTTTATCCATCAAATAGTCTAGATTCAGGGGTGTTAAGGTGAGGTGGATTTGAAATAACTTATTCTCGGAGATATTTACACTTTACAGACAGACAGCTAAAATAGTCATATCATAGTACTTATGCAAGGTTAACTGTATTAGGTATATGATCTATCTATAGGAATAATCCGATTAATACTTAATACTAATATGTGCAGATAATAGCGCACGTAGAGATAGAGAATTGTGCGTGAGGAGAAATTAATGATAAAAACCAAAATATCAAAAATTGTTTATGCAATAAGAAGATAACGCAAGGTGCCATGTTTAATAATACCTAGGTACCTAGTAAGGGCAACGTACTCCAATCAACAAAGTCATAGAGACTTGCTCAATAACATTAAAGTTAATTACATACTAAGTAAATCACAGTTCTTTATATAAACGATAATAAGTAAATGAAGACTGTTTTGATGCAGATTTAAAAGCAATAAAGTCGTGAGCCGGGGAGCGGGCGTCGGCAAGAAACTCCCGCAATCAATCAATTACCAACATTATCTACTAACGGCCCTTCCGCTTCATTCATGGATATGTGACGAAAACAACGCGTCTCACGCTCATGTTCCTTTCCTTTACAGTACACATTAACATATAGATATATGCCTATAATAAAGAAAGCGGGAAGTTTTTAAATTTGACGCGGTTATCAGTGTTATCACACTCTCATGCGAATCTGTGCACCGTTTCGGTGCGTGTGGACTAGCGAAAGACTGTACGCTTGTTTGCCACCGACTGACTACGAATAGGTAAGCCTATTACTTATAACATAAATTTATTTAAGTATAGAATAATGCGACTCCACAGTCAAACAAATGTAGTTTTGTGGAGCTTTGTCCTTAACAAAAAAGTTGTAACTATTGTGTAATAAATAACTAAAATAATAATAATAAGGTATTATAAAGTGCCCTTGCTTTTTGAAACAAATAAAATGGAAAATTTTCAACTTATTTGGCCTCCTGTTTGGCCTATTGTTAACTGGTAGATACTGCTTTATTAAAGCATTTAATCCACCGTTTGTACTTATTTGTATTATAATATTGTATAAAACCTTACCTTAATAAGTTAAAGTTAATACTACTATACTTGCGTGATTTAGTAACAACCCACGAATGTTAATAGGTAGGTACATAGTTTGTTATGTTAGGTAAACACGAAAGCCACAATAATTAACCTGTGTACAAAATATTCCAAAGAAATATGGTGATATTTTAGTTTATTTAATGATGAAGATGGTGAAAGGTCATGTTTTGGCCTAAATCGGTAAAAGCATATAGTATATTACGCACTGTTTATTTATTGTAGATAAAAATGTTCTTTATGTCATTGGTCTTCAAAATGGAAGAGTTGTCTTAATTGTTCGAATATAGCCTGTGTTCGTTTTTTGATAAAAATGAGAGATGAACTCAAATGTGTTTGACTGGGCCTATTTATCAATTTAGCTTATTTAATAGAGGACGGCACACACCCTTATCTCATAAGTTATTAAAATCTATCCTTTTTTGAACACTAAGCAACAAGATATCAGAAAGTGTTCACGAAAGAATAAATGTATTAATTCGTACCTATACGTATACCAACAGACTAGTAACAGACCCTACAGTCCTGCAGCAATCCGAAAGCTCTGGCGTCTGCTAACGGACTATATCAAGAACATAACAGTTATAGCACGCCCAGGGCGCCTAGCCAAGATGCCAATCGTTTGCGCTACGACGTCGAAACGCTATCAGTCTCTCTATCGCACTAATATGTAAGAGTGACAGAGAGGCAGAAAGCGTTTCGTTATCTTAGCGCAAACGATGTATGCGTTTAACCCACGTTTAACCTTTATAACGGCAGAGGCGATTTAGCGACCACATACAATTACTTAGAAACTGAGTCTTAGTTTCTTTGTATCAAAGTTAAAACTCAGAAGAGTTTATTGAAAATATGGCTTACTTTAATGTATTCCCCAGTATACTACAAATTTAAGTGAGTGTATTTAACTTTCATGTAGCATATCTATAAGACTGGGGCTTTCCTAAGGGTTAAACCACGTCTTCGCGGCGGCGGCGCCCTTTGGCCAACATAGATAGAGAACGGTAAGTAAGTACAGTCAGCAGCAGAAGTAGCTAAACGGGCGAGGTGTTCAAAATTACCTTGACGCCTTATTCTCTTAACAATTAAGTCGCCTCAAGATCATTTTGAACACCTCGCCCGCTTAGCAACTATTGCTGCTGACTGAGTGTGCTCGTATAATCAACTTATACCTCTATCTATAATCAACTCGGTTGATTTAGGGATAATAAAAGAGATGGCGCTGCCATCCATATAACTAGAAAACAAATAATGATTGAATACTTACCTACCCAAATTATAAAATTATAAATTAGATGCCCCTGGCCTAAAAAACATAACAATAGCAGCTTTTTTGTACATAGTATATATAATTTTTCGAAATGCTTAAAAAAAGAAAAATTAACCCTCAACCATGGAGGGACACGAACTCACCGCTCTGGAAACCGGCCCACTGGTTAATACCAAAAACCTACTAACATAGCTATCAAACCTTATTCGATTTCCATTATATATTGTATGTAGTACCTAGTACCTACTCAAGTAGGCGCCTATTGAAATCTTATTAACTTTGTAACGTCGTCGTGAGCATATTATAGCGTCGCCGTGAGCATATTATAGCGTCGCCTCCAGGTTTCAAATTTACAATTAATTCTATGAGAGCGTGGTAATTTAAGTACATATCGGTATACTTACCTATCTTTATTATTTTCATAGCCAAACATCCATCTGCGTCCCTTCTATTAGACGTTTGTGAGACGTTTAGAACACAAATATCTATGTTTAAAACCAGTCCGGTGAATTCAATATTGTACCATCTTCGATACAGTTACCACACTACACTAAAACCGCTTGAACACTGACGAATGGCTCAAAGAGAATTTACTACTAGAATTCCCAATGGAGTTTAATCTGATTTGGTTGAATTTATTCTTTTATTATAATAAAAAGAGAATATAAATATCCGTACGGATTGTGCTTTAAAATGGAGTCTGCTTCGCGCGCTTGCGCTGTACATTATACATAGGTGTTGCCATGTATGAAAATGGTATGAAGCGAATACACCATAGAAGGTAAATATACTTGGTCAACCAGATCTTGACAGTAGAAAAAGGCGGCAAATTTTAAAAATGTAGGCGCGAAGGATATCTTCCCATAGAAAATTTGAATTTCGCGCCTTTTTTACTGACAAGATTTGGTTGACCAGCTATACACACTGATACACACACTTGGAAGACGACAAACAATTTCAATGATAATGATAATATTATAATGAGAACTTGAAAACAAGCAAGTTGAATTATAGATGGTCAAGCAGATCTTGTCAGTAGAAAAAGGCGGCAAATTTGAAAAATGTAGGCGCGAAGGGATATCGTCCCATAGAAAATTTGAATTTCCCGCCTTTTTTTACTGACAAGATTTGGTTGACCAGCTATACTTTAAATGTTCAATGTTCATTTATTTGCGCATTTATTCAAAACAAAGCTTGAAAGAACTTTTGATATATATAGACGGTTAAAAGCTTTGGATTCCTCCGAAAACGGTGCCGTCATATTACGGCCGCTATATAGCGTTGACTGACGTCACTAGAACGTTGTCTATGTAAACAAGATGGCGCGGTTTCCTAGACGGCGTTACGTTACGTTGATTGTCAACGTAAAGCTTTGGATTCCTCCGAAAACGGTGCCGTCATATTACGGCCGCTATATAGCGTTGACTGACGTCACTAGAACGTTGTCTATGTAAACAAGATGGCGCGGTTTCCTAGACGGCGTTACGTTACGTTGACTGTCAACGTAACGTAAGATGACGGCCGTCATGACCTTGTCGATAGTTTCGTGAACGTTTTATTAGATAGTGGTGACGCCATTTTGAATAAATGACACGAGATTTGAATAAATGATTCCGTACTACGATTATTTTCCTCTTCTGATGATATTTCATCCTCCAAGTAAATTATAGATGATCAAGCAAATCTTGTCAGTAGGAAAAGGCGCGAAATTCAAATTTTCTATGGGACGTTATCCCATCGCGCCTACATTTTTCAAATTTGCCGCTTTGACCTTGGTGGATGACGGTGTGTTATGACGCCGTGGTACTTTCCACATGTCGCCACCGTAAAGACGGCCGTCTTTTGCTGCCGCTATATGACGGCCGTCATATGACGGCACCGTTTTCGGAGGAATCCAAAGCTTTAACGTAAGATGACGGCCGTCATGACCTTGTCGATAGTTTCGTGAACGTTTTATTAGATAGCGGTGACGCCATTTTGAATAAATGACACGAGATTTGAATAAATGATTCCGTACTACGATTATTTTCCTCTTCTGATGATATTTTATCCTCCAAGTAAATTATAGATGATCAAGCAAATCTTGTCAGTAGGAAAAGGCGCGAAATTCAAATTTTCTATGGGACGTTATCCCATCGCCCTACATTTTTCAAATTTGCCGCTTTGACCTTGGTGGATGACGGTGTGTTATGACGCCGTGGTACTTTCCACATGTCGCCACCGTAAAGACGGCCGTCTTTTGCTGCCGCTATATGACGGCCGTCATATGACGGCACCGTTTTCGGAGGAATCCATAGCTACCAAATCTTGTCAGTACAAAAAGGCGCGAAATTCAAATTTTTTATGAGACGATATCCCTTCGCGCCTACATTTTTCAAATGTGGTTGACCAGCTATAAAATAAAATGTATATTATAGCTGGTCAACCAAATCTTGTCAGTAAAAAAAGGCGCGAAATTCAAATTTTCTATGGGACGATATCCCTTCGCACCTACATTTTTCAAATTTGCCGCCTTTTTCTACTGTCAAGATCTGGTTGACCAAGCATATAAATAAAGTAGTGTAAAACTCCCTACACACTCTCGTTCGTGTCTTCGTGCCGTGATCAAAGAGTAGTATAATATATATAGATGGTCAAGCAGATTTTGTCAGTAGAAAAAGGCGGCAAATTTGAAAAATGTAGGCGCGAAGGGATATCGTCCCATAGAAAATTTGAATTTCGCGCCTTTTTTTACTGACAAGATTTGGTTGACCAGCTTTATACAGTTTTATATATGACAGCCGTGATTCGCGCACGAGTGTGGAGGCGGCTTAAGTGTAGCGTGTAGTAGTAGCATTACAGATACAGTAAAATATTTAAAAACATTTAACTCTATTTTACGTAGTCTATGCTTGACTCTATGTAGTATTGTCTATGCTATAATACTACCAAGTACGAATGCTAAAACAATGTGACGAATGCCATACATTTCAAATGCACTTTGAAATAATAACATTTAGGATACACGATTCAATTCTACCAGACACAAATAAAAATGGTGGTTCTGTAGTTTTAGATTGGTCCAAGAAAACAATTTCTGCAACTTGGAGTATAATATTAATGATAACTGAAGCTTTATAAAGTGAAAAACGTTTTCATGGTCATAAAAATTGCAGAAGTTCAACGGGTGCGATTACGTGGTGTGTTAACAAAAGTCGTGTTTGACAAATAACAGGTTGTTGGAGACACCGATTTCGCTGCACTTTTATATGGTGTTATTTTTATCTGTAATGCGATTATTTTATTTGCATTAACGTGTGCTTACCAGTGGCTAATTCGTCCTTTGAAGCGTTTACCGAGGAGCTACACTCTAGAAACAAGAAGAGAGTTCCAAGAGACCATTCCAATCAGCATGTGACCCAAATCTAAGATTTCTCTTCTTTGTGTTCTACGGGTCCGAGCATTTTACAAACTGAGAAGCACCAGGAGATCAGACAAAGCGTAGCAACGCCGCACGAGGCCAGTATTTGTCGGGATATGACATTTTATGGACCTGTCACGGTTGAGTTCAGCTCTCTGGGGGTCAGGTGCACTAGACCCGCTTTTCAGCAATATTGTCTAAATATAACATAAATGCACGCTCCGACTTTACTGCAGTCAACCTTTTTGCGATAATAAGTGCTCATACCAGGAAAATAAATACCTTGTGTTGTTTGAATGCCCATTCTCATGTTTGTGTGTGCTCAACAAGTGTACAGTGGAAGTGCAACATGAGGATCAAGGATTCACCGCTGACATCAAGCTGCCAGCATTAGGATGCCACAGGATGGCTCACGCAGAAAATCACAGATACATTGTGCAGGTCAGTGACATGACATTTTCAAGGCTAGCTGCCACAGGATGCTCAAACAACATTTTGATAAGGTTTTTGTGATATTGCTAACAGTGGTATGAAAATTTGCTCTCTAATCAAGGACTAATATGTTAAATTGTAATTTCTAAAGTATTTATTTGACAGACAAATCTTTGTCAAAATACCAAAACTATTTTGAGCTATGAAAATACAATGCCCATATGCATATTTTAACCTTTTAACCGCTAGCAATTTTTGATCGAGCATTCTCGTGTCGTCACCAACAGTAATTGTACCACACAGAGTAAGGTTGGCATAGTTACGGGAGTTATAAATGTGCTGTAAAAACCAAATCAGATCTTTGTCTTATTTATCAGACTGTGGCGAAATGACCTGGATATGTAATGTCTTATATATCAGACTCTGGCAGTTAAAGGGTTAAACAATATAAATCATTCTATAAAAAGGCTTAAAAAAAATTTCAATGTACAGTTAGTAATACTGGGCATTTTCCACAAATCAACAATCAATGGCCTATTTTTAGGCCATTGGGCTTATTTAATTATATAGTTCTGTGTATTTAATATTTTAGTGTCTCAAAATATTATTTAAAAAAATCTAAAAAGCGAGTAGTTTTTGCTTGCTACCGTCGCTATCATATATCTAATACCTTTAAACGAGCAATTCTTGTTTATTTATTTATTTATATATATATATTTCGGCGATCTCGGAAACGGCTCTAACGATTTCGATGAAATTTGGTATATGGGGGTTTTCGGGGGCAAAAAATCGATCTAGCTAGGTCTTATCTCTGGGAAAACGCTTATTTTTGAGTTTTTATATGTTTACCTTCGCTCGGTCTACCAGATATTATATAAATAAAACAAGCTGATGCTATGCTAGTCTAAAGCCCGTCACAGCAAGGCATCTTATGATATATTTTACATACTAATTGAGAGACTCCACACACTCCATAATTTGGCATATTACGATATCTTATAGCAAGGCATCTTAAGATAATATAGCTCGGTATATTACGATATATTTTGTTATATTTCGTCTCTCTCACAATGTAGATGCTAGTAGACACTAGACAGACAGCGATAAATTTTGGTATTGTTGTTATGTGTGATGCTTAGCTATACTATAAGGTTATAAGATATATTTCAGTATCTTATGGTATATTAATAAATATTATTGCTCTGTCTGTGACAGGCTTAAGAGTCACAAAATAGTAATAAAAATAATCTACTAATATTGGAAAGATGAAGAAAAGGCAGGATCCTGGTGTACTTTGACTGGTGTACCTCATATCTGTGTATGAAACTTGTCTATAGGGCACAGAAATCTAAGCTAACTGCTGATAACTGTTGATCAGTCCGGTAAACGTGGTTGGTGAATGGTGCAACTAGAAATCATGTAACTAATCCAGTGTAGCACACTCTGCCTGGCTACCCCAAGTTTTACCCGAGTTGGATGCTTTGAAATGGCCATGGTAGAAAATGCTAAGTAGCACACAGTCAAAGAGAGTATTTTAATATTTCTTTTTGTAGAATTATATGTATAACTAGCGACCCCCAACTTCGCACGGTTTAACAAATTATATGTAAACCTTCCTCTTGTATCTATTAAAAAAACCACGTCAAAATCCGTTGCGTAGATTTAAAGATCTAAGCATACATACAGACAGACAGACAGCGGGAAGCGACTTTGTTTTATACTATGTAGTGATAATGTATTATGAATTTGTTTTTATTGTTTAGGTGTTTGTGGGTGCACTCTCAGCACAATATGAGGCTCTGTCAGTAGAAGCGTCCAAACAGACCAGCTCCGATGAGATAGTTTGTTGCATTGCTGACAAACTAAACCTAAACAATGGCTCGGGAGGACCATTTGAACTGGCAGAGGTATGTAACCATCATTTAGTAAGTTAATAGGATTATTGTATTTCAGACATAATGCCAATTATTTTTCTTATTTATAAGAAGACTTTTACAAAACTTCTCAAAAATGCTGCTTGATTTTCCAAGAAACTTGAAGAATGATACATCTGCAGTCAGATAAAGAGAAACTTAATAGCCCAGCAATAACAACACCCAGAAAAATTTCAACTATTAGAACTGATCCAATTACTTTTGCTGCAAACAAAAGTTATCTTTCCCATTAAATAAAATCCATTATTATCCATTTTCGAATGTTATCTTTCCCATTAAGTAAAATCCATTATTATCCATTTTCGAATGTTATCTTTCCCATTAAGTAAAATCCAATATTGGACAGACAGAGTCTCACCATAAGGCTTCCTTTTGTACCTTCTTGGTAGGGAACCCTAAAAACTATGGATGCGTGATTGTACTCCAATACACCGGACACTCTAGCATGATATAGTACTCACGCACGACTCCATACTTGAAGTTGCGCTAGATGTATTTAGGGTCTGATATGTTTCAGCAGATTTGTTAAGGTGTAACAGGAAACAATGATAAACTTTTTTGTCTTAGTCACTCTAATAGACATCCTTATTGTTTGTCATATTACATCATTAGTCACATTAGATTCCGAGATGCATTCCTCGCTGCACCTGTGCCGTGGGCTGAGTATGGCCTTAATTATTAAATGTAACACTTGACTCTCTAGCTTGTAGGTGTTATTTTGTTATGCAAAACGTGTTGATTAGTTTATTTGCTATTGTAGTGCTACTTAGAAAATTTCCATGTTCAATGCAGTGCCAATACATACATACGTAATATTGAAAAGGGATGAGTGGTTAATCATTTGGAGCTACGATACCACAGAGCAGACAGATACACATATAAATGATATCAATTAAACGTAAATAGATAAACGGATATATTTTCGTCAAAATACCAAGTATCACCTGAAATTAAAAGTTATGTATATTGTATAGGTATAGTTAGGTATGTAAAATTGTAATTCATACATATCACGAGTACATTATGATGTAAACTTTTCGGTGGAAGAAACTATCGTGAGAAGGCCAGCCTGATTCCAAGAAGGCGTGTCTAGGTCCTTTTCCGAGTTAAATGGATCGACTACGAAACGAGCAACTGTTGATACCTTTATATTGAACACTTATGTACCTTACACAGTTTACAATAAATAAATTACTTGCTTACTACAATCGCATTCGTAAATATTTGCATGAGTACAAACGGAAGGGGCTAAGATGAGGGTTATTTATGTGATGTATACCATCCAGGTGGTGGGAGACGTGGTCAGCGGCGAGTGCAAGGAGCGCCGGCTCGGGCCTAACGAGTCGCCCGTGGCCGTCATGCTGCTGTGGCCCAACAGCACCTCCGGACAGTACTATAGGTAAGCCTTCGATATATAAAAGAGTCCCGTAAAACTAACAACGCCTAAATTCTTGCAGACAAGACAGGATTTCATTTAAATTTATCTTTAAGGGGGTGAAAATAGGGTTGAAAGTTGCCAATGACTTCTATGCGTACCATCCCTTGTATACCTAGTACATCTTGTAGTCCTTCATGGCAAATAATAATATTATAAGATGAGATGATATTTGCTCAAATTCTAATACACTCCATAACAGTTCAGATTCGTTATTATCATTTTAATTTGTTTCCTAAATTCGCAAGAAGCACGTAACACACTAAATTAGAGCTAATACATTGTTGAGAGATTACCAGTTTATCTGTAAGGTCAAGCTAAATTCTCAAGTACATATTTAAATTAGACCCTCAGTGGGTGGGAGCCAGCTATATGTGTTGCTTTATTCAGGAAATCCTAGTTTATGATATGATATTTATATTTATTTATTTCGGAGTTAACACAGAAACAGTCATTGAACACACATGCGATACGTTGATACGATATAAAGCCGCCAACTCTCGTCGTAGTTTGTTATTGTGTTGCGTCACTTTCGTTTAACATATTGAGAAAAATAATACAAATAATGCAACCCGAATCTAACCCATGAATTGAGCCAGCGATAACTATGATTTTATTTGTCTTTTTTCTCCGCATGCCGAATATTTAATACATACTAGTCATATTATATAGGTTACCTACTAGGGTTTTGAGTGTATGTATTTTTATATTCGATCTACAGCCTAAAGGAACTTAAGGATATTAACTCGTTAGGCGTCATTTGATTCGGCACTATTTAAACAAGTGACTTAAACTGAAATGTAATATGTAACCCATCGTGGTTTCCATATATTCTTTTATATTTGTTTTACGTGTAACTTGTAGTTTTTTAACATTGCAATATGTACTTAACTTTAACTACACGAAGGGTATACAGAAACGTTGTAGACAGCCCGGTTCATTATTGTTAGCCTTGATATTTCTTGCAACGCGTAATGACACTAGAAAGGTAATTGCGGCCCATATGACTCAGTCATATTTTTATTATTATCCTACTACATTGTCCCACTGTTGGGCAAAGGTCAGATCACTTCTACATCTATATTTACTTAACTGATGAATCTTATGAAAGGCGTGAAAATGCAACTTCATACCTGAGTCATCTCGACTGGGATTTGGTTATAGTTTCCCGAAATTGTCGTCACATGGGGATTAACTCGGAATGCTCGCACCGTATTAGTCATCTACCCATCATGGTTGCCGTCATAAAACTAATTGAGCCATGAGAGGAATTTATTTAGTAGGCAACCTAATTTGTTAATTATTCAGGGACCAACGGATTGCTTAGATGCCGAGACCTTTTCCCACGTTATTTTGAAAATGTTCATTCACATCATCTTCTATAAAGGCGCTTGCGGTATTTATTTTGCTCCTATGTTATGTTAAGTATGTTTTGCTAATCACAAATTAGGTAGTCCTTTGTGACAACTAATGCACTTCCGAATATTTCTTTTCCGTGGCAACAGTTCCGGAATCGTTCTTTGAAAGGTGTAACGGAGTTTTCATTAGGTATGCCATCCATCTCAACGTGACATTCGATCGTATTCATTGATTATTAATACATATCAGTCTATACCTACGCAAACGTTTATTTACAAATCTAACGTACACGCGCGATCGCATGCCTAACAGAGTACCGAGAGAAGTAAGGAATAATAAATTCCATTATAAATAATTCCATGCTTAATAGCTATTTGTCCTGAAGTTAGTAAAATGTGAACATTTTCCCCATTAACGCGGTGTAACTGCAGTGGCGCCGGAGCCGCGCACAATCATGGCCCTCAATAATTACCGCGCAAGTGCGTGCGTTCAAGAGACCTTGCTTACACGCTTTTGCATAACTACAGTTTTGTTTATGTATCTGTTTGTTTAATCGCTTTGTTGCCGCGACACTATTTATACCGGAGCAATGTCGACAATGTCTAGGTATGAATCATACTCGCTAATTATAGTAATTAATCTCTGTATATGGTCTCTATGAGTATGAGCATATTAATTAAGCCTAATAATTAAGCGCTCTTTTAAACTCGCACAGGGTTTTAAAGGAACAAGTCGAACAGTGATTTGAGGATAATTTAATGTCAGGCGGTGACGCATGTATCCTGCTCCGCGCCGATAACGCGTACTCCTTCCTGCCCGAGCGGCCGCGACTGAAAGTCGCCGCCAAACGACTAAAAATATTCTGCAACACAAATGTTTACATTTCATCCCGCTCTTATGACTCATAAGTAAATAAAATCTATATATCAGCCTTTGATGATCACTCAATTGAGATAACTAATATTTTATATATCTATTTTTAGGTTCTACCTGCGTGAGAAAATACCAGACGAACCGTGGATGGAGAACTTTTCGGTCGACCCGCAGCTAATAAAAGACTACTTCCAGAGGTTTCTGTATCAGCCGAAAGACCGTGAATATCCAGACCTATGCCAGCTACCGGAACTAAATGAACAGACGCTATTGGACAACTTGAGAGCGAGATTCGCGGCCGGATACATTTACACATATGTCGGTTCTATATTAATAGCTCTGAACCCTTTCAAATTCTATCCTATCTACAACCCGAAGTATGTGAAGCTATACCAGAATAAGAGGATAGGGTCGAGTCTTCCGCCGCACATATTCGCGGTCGCCGACGCAGCTTACCATCATATGGTCCGCGAGAGAAACAACCAGTGCATAGTGATCAGTGGCGAAAGTGGTTCCGGGAAAACAGAGAGCACGAATTTCCTGCTGCATCATTTGACGGCGCTCAGTCAGAAGGGTTCGCACGGTAGCGGCGTCGAACAAACGATACTAAGCGCGGGGCCGGTGTTAGAAGCGTTCGGAAACGCGAAGACTGCCCACAACAACAACTCCAGTCGTTTCGGGAAGTTCATCCAAGTGAATTACAAGGAGAATGGCATGGTTCACGGTGCCGTCGTGCAAAAGTATCTGCTGGAGAAGTCGAGGATATGCAGTCAGGGGCGCAACGAGCGGAACTACCATGTGTTTTACTACTTGTTGGCGGGTGCTTCGGAGCAGGAGAGGGAGCAACTGCATTTGCTCAGTGTGGACAAGTACCACTACTTGTCGCGCACGGGCTGCAGCGTGGTGCCGGGTGTGGACGAGCAGTACGAGTTCTCGCGGCTCAAGCAGTCCATGGAGATGGTTGGCTTCACCCTGGACAAGCAGCGGAGGCTTTTCGCTGTCCTGTCTGCGGTTCTACTTCTAGGTATGTTTCCAGTTTAGTTTTTCTTGAATTATAAGACGTCGACAATTTTAACCTAATAATGACAAAGTTAACTTTACGGTTATGTATTTAGCAGCCTATGTATTTATTGTCCACTAGATATAGGGGTGGGGGGGGGTATAACGATAGTTGAAGGGGGCTATTCATAAATTACGTCATTTCAAATTAGGGGGGGGGGGTCTGGACATCGGATGATGGTAGCATGACGTAGGAGGAAACGGGGTCATTCGAAGCATGATTTTTGGATGATTGTAGTGAGGGGGGGGGGGGTCAAAAATCGTCTAAAATAGATGACGTAATTTATGAACAGCCCCAAGGTATGAAGCCCATTTTGATGATTGAGGTGGCAATCCTTTCGTACGAAGTGTAACCTTCTAAACGTAAGAAAACATGATGTATACCAAAAACAATTCCTTATAAAAAAAATTGTGTCAATCGTATTCAACATGACGAATTTAATGTTTCTTTATCCACGCGCGTTTTGCCTATCTGTGAGATAAACATGATAACTCCTTCGATAATCACTTACTCGTATATACTTACCAATGATATCTACAATGAGTTCAAGGTATCATTATACAAACGAATTAGTTTATTGACCCGTGATTTATCACTTAATTACTTAATATTTATTATAATAAAGGTAATTATAATTAGTTAATGCTTTAGTATGAAATTACTAAATAAGGCTCGATAATATCATTATATCATTTAATAATGCATTTTTTAAGCTTGTTACATATATCTTGAATAAATGTTGCATTATGATGACATTTGCAATTGGAATGAGATAATTACTATGCGAATTATAAATATTTAGTTGAAATATTTGGTTCAAAGTCACTTCAAGGTGTTTTGGCATTGTACATAATAATAAACCGACTATTTTTATCACTTTCCGAGGAAAATACGCTTCAGCGAAACTAAAATGTAAATAGAAAAGAGGTCAAGAAATTTATGTGTTCCATCCATTATTCTAACGGATTTATTCCCAGAACAACAAGTCACAAATGTTCCGTTTAATTTGATCTGATCTTCAAGGTCGCGGATAAGACACAGTCAATTTAATCCCCTTTGTTAAGAAGCCTTCTTACTGCTAAGCCGGCAGTACAAGTATTACAAGTTACATATTGCTTATATCTGTAAAAAACATTCAAGGATGTATGTAAAATTCCATTGGTAATATCACATAGTTCTCCAATACTGATGTATGATTTAGCAACCTACACTTTACTGTTCTCTGGTGAAACCACGATTATCTATTCCTGTAATATTACTGTCAGAAACCATAAATTAAATACTGTGAACCAGATGTAATTCCAAACTTAAGTTATCACTTTCCTTGTCAACTAAGTGGTAGGGTTGTAGCTTCCATCCCATCAACAGTAGCATGGAATACCACTTTTACTGGTTCTTAACTGAGTACTTTGGATGGTACTGAACCATTGAAGTCTGTTATTACTATGTTATTATTACTAAATTCAACGATCTCCTTGCTGGCTGTCTGGCTGGAGACGGGGCACGACTTACAAGTGTCGAAGAGATTTGAACCTTCTGGAGGGTAGTTACAATCCATATTTAAATGACCATGAATGATGATCGTTTAATGTTTCCAGGCAACGTCGAGTTCCAACCTCAACGGAAATCATATCACCACGACGAGGCGGTGGGCGTGCGCAATCCCGAGGTCGTGTCGCTCATTTCGTCGCTGCTGCGCGTCAAGCAGGAGACGCTGCTGGCCGCGCTTACGTCCAAGCGCGCGCGCGCCTCGGGCGAGACACTAGTTATCAACTACAGGTGCAGTAGCAGAGATGAAACAGTTCCCTTATCTGTTATATCAGCACTGACCCTGGCAGCTGTTACAGACAAGAGTGTAACTTAAAAAATCTTTTAAACCTTTTAGTATTTCAGTAGTTACCGTAACCACAGAATAAATAATAGTACTAGGCTAGCAGAGATGAAACAGTTCCCTTATCTGTTATATCAGCACTGACCCTGGCAGCTGTTACAGACAAGAGTGTAACTTAAAAAATCTTTTAAAGCTACTTTTAGTATTTCAGTAGTTACCATAACCACAGAATAAATAATAGTACTAGGTACAGAAGACTCACTCTCTAACAAAACGCGTCTGTTACGATCAGCACAGATATGGCCGCTAGGTGGCGACAGCGCCACGCGCGGCTCATGGCTTTCCCCAGAATTGGGGTCGAACGGATGTACTTTTAGCTACCTGTAGCAAAGCGACGAAATCGCGGAGTGAGACACGCCTGCCGTAACTACGACATTAGAACTTAATATCTCTAGATGGAAACCGAATGCTGTCTTCTTTCATTCTTTTCACTCTGGGATGTAGGGCTCGCACACTATCTGAAAAAACAATATTGTTTCGTTACAGAATGGGGGAAGCTATAGCGACTCGCGATGCAATGGCCAAGTGCCTGTACGGCGCGCTGTTCGACTGGATCGTCATGCAGGTCAACCACGCGCTGCTCTCCAAGAAGGATACGCTGCGGGACCACCAGGGCCACAGCATCGGTATGTAGCAATTGTCTCCCTGTTTCTATGAAACAAATACGCCCAATTGGCATATTTCTAGTCGTGGCAGGAGTGGTACAGAGAGCGTAGCGTACTCAGTTTAGTTCAATTGATTCCAATGCTAGCTGTGGTCTTGTTCTTCTGTTTGCGAATATCCATACAATATTAATTCGTCGTCGCCATATCTGCCAACTCACCACCACACGCTGTATAAAAACGTTCCCCAAAGAGGTAGGCTCTGCATGTTGGGATAAAACTGCTATTATTTTCTTATACATAGCTGTTTTAAGTTACGCTCGACGCGCGCGGTGTGTGTTCAAGAGCTACACGAGCTTATTCCACCGTCCCCATTCTACCATCGGACTTTTAGACGCACGGCCGGTTTCCATCCTCACTTGGTAGATATTCCACGAATCCGCACGAAGCGCTTTGCTTCCTCTTTCCTTATGCGCGCAGTGCGCATATAGGAATGGAATTCCTTGCCGGGGTCTATATTTCCGAGCTCATATAACCCGGCAACCTTCAAATCAAGGGTGAACGGGCACCTTCTGGGCAGACTCGCTCCATCGTAGGCCACGTATTCGCCTCGGCTAGTCTGTGGCCATGAGTAAGCCCATTTTTAATAAAAAAAAAAACGATTTGATCTGACCATTAAACTGTAACCATTCAAGGCGTGCTGGACATATTCGGTTTCGAAGACTTCGGCCCCAGTAACAGCTTCGAGCAGCTCTGCATCAACTACGCGAACGAGCACCTGCAGTACTACTTCAACCAGCACGTGTTCAAGTACGAGCAGGAGGAGTACCGGCGCGAGGGAATCCGGTGGACGGACATCGGCTTCTCGGACAACACGGGCTGCCTGCAGCTCATCGAGGGCAAGCCGGGCGGCCTGCTGTGCGTGCTGGACGACCAGTGCAAGTCAGTGTTCACTAATCACTACATAGTATAAAACAAAGTCCCCTGCCGCGTCTGTCTGTCTGTATGTTCGCGATAAACTCAAAAACGACTGAACGGATTTTCATGCGGTTATCGCCTATTAATAGAGCGATTCTTGAGGAAGGTTTTGGTGTATAATTTGTAAAGGCTTTGTGTAAATTCATTGAACTACCCGTGCGAAGCCGGGGCGGGTCGTTAAAGTCTATTTTTTTATTCGGTAGACTAAAATGACATTTCATAGTATGGAATGACAGATGATGTTCATACTATGAAATGTCATTTTAGTCTACCGAATAAAAAAATAGACTTTAGTTACCTATAAGTGGCGGGGTGTTAAACTAATCATTTTGTACACCGCGTCGATTGCCAACAAATATACGGCTCGCTTACCTTAGGGTAAGGGTTTACCGCCTATGAATGCCTACAACTCCAGAGGTGGTCGAATAATTATAGATGATTTTGTCACCTTTTTTTAAGAAGCTATGCTTTCATTTTATTCGTGTATTTAGGTTAATTGTAATACGGCGTTGATTAAAAATAAGGGAAGAGTTTATCTCGTCTATAAGTGACGAATTGTACAAACTGTTCGCACACTGCACTACGCTTATGTCAGTGTTATGACAAAATCTACATAGTTTTATTTTCAACACGTTTGACAGATGCTACTGACAAAGTATACAAATTGTATAACAAAATAATCAAAGCCTTGTATTTTTTTATTTCCAGTTTCCCCTGGGCGACGAACGACACGCTACTGCAAAAGTTCAACTCCGTGCACGAAGACAACCCGTTCTATGAGAAGCCGCAGCGGCGGGAACCGGCGTTCGTAGTGCGGCATTACGCCGGCAGAGTTAAATACCAGGTAACTTTACTTCCACTGATATTTTAAGGCTCATAGGCTTTTAGGATTCAACCGCGGATAATCAAAACAGTTAACCGCTAACTTACAGTATGGAACAACGCAACAACGCGGTTGCAGCTTAAAATATAAGGGGGGATTTGTTAACCTCTGTATTGTTGTTTACAACCCCACGGGTCCCGGCCACAGATAATGTCGACAACTTCTAAAACCCAGGAGATTTGGGCTATTGATTCATTTTTGTGTGCGATGTCACCTATGAATGCCTATAACTCCAGAGGTGGCAGAGGTGGTTGCATAAAGAAGCTGTAGATGAATTTGTCATCCTTTTTAAGAAGCTTGGTTTTGGGTAATTCATTCATTTTTGTGTGCGATGTCGCGTCTGTGAGGTCTGTTTACGGACAATGATTTATAACTCAAGATAGGTTATAGGCGGTCCAAAATTGAAGCGGTTACCTTGTGACAAATTGTACAAGTTGCCTTTAGTCGCGACTGGACAAGCGAAAAATGTGCACGTGCTAGCGAGCTTCCGCACACAGAAAGAGAAAGAGACGAGCTTATGTTTAACGAGTGTGACAAAGATGGGTGGAATGAGAAAATTAATCAAAAATAACAGATTTCTTCGTAGGCACAGAAATAAATATGGAAGTGTTTTTTGTGCTCCTCAAGTATGAGTATAACCTATCTATGGTTATATAATATCATTGTTTACGGAACTGTAGGGGTTAAATATTATCTGACAAACTTCAAAATGAAGAATGAATTTTCGCCGAATTAGAACCACTCTAACAGTCAATTTTCCTTCAATACTCAAGCATGAATATTTGCAGGCGACAGCGATGCGCGAAAAGAACTTGGATTTAATGCGGCAGGATATCGTGAGCGTGTTAAAGAACTCATCCCTCGCGTTCGTTCGTGAGCTGGTCGGTGTGGACCCGGTCGCCGTGTTCCGATGGGCCATCGTTCGTGCCTTTTTCAGGTCTGTACTAACTACGTAGATTTTAATTAAAGGAAGATTTTACTGCTTCGGGCAAGGATACGTTCGAATCTTGCCTGAAGTGGTGAAGTTTGTAAAATATTGTACTCGAATTCTACACTTCTTTATTGTAATAACTAGCGACCCACCCCGGCTTCGCACGGGTTAACAAATTATACATAAACGTTGCTCTTGAATCACTCTATTTTAAAAAACCGCATCAAAATCCGTTGCGTAGTTTTAAAGATCTAAGCATACATACAAACAGCGGGAAGCGACTTTGTTTTATACTACATAATATGTAGTGATGTATTTTCTTTATAATTGATTTGAAATTTTTGAAGGATATGTTGGTATTCTTAAAATTTTCCATAACTACAGAGACGATCTCGTCGTCATCGGGGTACGATCTGACGAAGGGATCGCGGAACGAGGAGTATTAAGATAACTTTTCAAATATTATACCACACCTACTGCGATATGGTTATATTTATAGTAAGTTGCTCATTCGCTATCGGGAAGCGAAATTACATAAAGCAGGAGTGTTGATGAAATAGTTGTAAGAGATTTTGTCGACACGTGTATAAGGGTCGGTTGCACCAAACTGTCATCGTCGAAGCGTTCGCAAAATTTTATTGCATAGGAAGTTTCATAGTTGACTGCGGCGTGACGTTGATCAATCCGCTAAATGAGGTTGGTGCAACTGGCCCTAAAGTTGCCGTCATTAGAACTTACGAACTATGTAAACAAACAATGTAACTTTGTTTTGTGACTGTTTCTCCTTGAATTTTCACACTACCCCATCAAACACAATTCAAACTATACACTATTGAAACGGTCCGTTCCGTAAAATACATAAATATATAACTGTATCTTGGATATTTAATTAAAAGTTAAAAATGGTTTCATAAGTTAGGTTATTAGGACCTGATGGAATGACGTTTTTGTTTTTTTTAAATTCTACAATTGTCTATGATAGGTAGTGTTGTGACTAAAGTTTGTGATATAAACCCGTTACACACTACCCAACTCACGCTCTGTACCTACCGCCGCGGTTGTAAAATACATCAATACATCATTCTTAAGTACCAATTTGTCTTCTGATCGTGATTAAACAAATTAAAAATAAGTAACTACTTGTTTTTTAGTTTTGGTATTTTATTACTCAATATGGTTTGACATTAGTAAAGTAGTAAGTAAGAGTCTTGCCCATCACTAGTAAATTCATCATTCAGAGACAATTTCAATATGGCGGTTTGTTTACATAGTTCGCAAGTTGTAATGACGGCGAGTTTAAGTATGTGTTCGTGTTGGGTCCCGCAGAGGGTACTTCGCGTTTATGGAGGCGGGGCGTCGGCACCGCGGGCTGCGCGGCGACGGCGTCGCGCGCGCGCGCGGCTCGCTGCACCACAACGACGGCCTGCTGGGGTCAGTACACTCACCACACCACACAACACCATCCATCACTCAATCTTATCATCACGCACTAAGGTTCATCAATTGTCAAAGTGTGGAAACGCCTAACGCTAAATTCGACATGTGTTACGTAACAAAACTCTAAAGCTTTGGATTCCTCTGAAAACGGCCGTCTTTACGGTGGCGATATGTGGAAAGTACCACGGCGTCATAACACACCGTCATCCACCAAGGTCAAAGCGGCAAATTTGAAAAATGTAGGCGCGATGGGATAACGTCCCATAGAAAATTTGAATTTCGCGCCTTTTCCTACTGACAAGATTTGCTTGATCATCTATAATTTACTTGGAGGATGAAATATCATCAGAAGAGGAAAATAATCGTAGTACGGAATCATTTATTCAAATCTCGTGTCATTTATTCAAAATGGCGTCACCGCTATCTAATAAAACGTTCACGAAACTATCGACACCGTCATGACGGCCGTCATCTTACGTTACGTTGACAATCAACGTAACGTAACGCTGTCTAGGAAACCGCGCCATCTTGTTTACATAGACAACGTTCTAGTGACGTCAGTCAACGCTATATAGCGGCCGTAATATGACGGCACCGTTTTCGGAGGAATCCAAAGCTTAATCGGAACGGCCGCGAATACCGCGCTCGACGGCGTGCTACGATATACGACGTGTAACTAAAATAACTAAAAACCTGATCGATCTCACTGAGACTAGGCTATACTATGTTTTTGTTTCTCGGCGTAGTTTTAATATGTTTAAAAATAAATAAACTTACGAATAGAGTTGATAATTCAGATTTAAAATGAATTTATTAATTTGATTTCATTATTTAAACAAAAAAAAACTAACTATAATTCATAACATCCCATTAAACTGATAAAAACAAGTAAGAATCAGGTTTAGTTATTTCCCTTACACGTTGTATGCACTTGCAGAAGCAACCTCACGTCACTCGAGGCGGGGAAGCACAGGCGAGACTCGCGGCCGCGCGGCTCGCTCGCCTCCTCTGACCTTCTGGGGTGAGTTTAGTGGGACCAGTGGCCGGTATAACTATCCCCATAGGCCATAAGCTTGCCGAAACGACACTCTTTTTTCACCCGTAATTCCTCAAGTACCGCGGATATCGAGTTGTCAGAAAAGTTAACTCCAATTCCTACGGACTCGATTTCATACAATAGGTATGAAAAGTCAGAACACCCGTGAGTCAAGAGGTTAAAAAAGTTAATTCCAGCTTGCTTTCACATTGGTGTGACTTCCCGCCGCTGAGAGATACCCTCCCTAGCCTTCATAGTCCTTGGGTTTAATTGCTTCCGTTATTGTAAAAAAAATACCAGTCAAAATAATAAAGATAGATTCAGAGCTAGAGCTGTATTGAAACTTATCATTTTTTAAATCTATGATAATCTTAATATGGACATGAGTTTTTGAATAATTTATAAAATAATAAATTAAAAATTGAAAACGTTTCCGCAACCTAAGTTACGGCGAAATAATCGAATAGTCACTCAAAGTAACATTGTAAGTACATTATTGTAATATGATGTTCAGCTTAAAAACGAAGGACTATAACATTGTGACTGTTATGAGGCTACAGGAGCATCAAATATCCAACACTAACCTATTAATTATACCCCCTATTTATTATTTATTTATTTATGTCTAACATGATAACATTTTAACTGGTGGCTAAAATGATCTATTTAAATATCATATTTAGGTGTTCGTTCCCCATTTAAAGTGTTATAAGCATGTCTGAAACCCCATGAATATAATTGTTCCCGAATATATCGTGTAATTTTTATGTAAGTATTGTAAGCTTATGCAATATTGTGACGTAATGAAATGTGTCTTGTTGATCAGCCAACTGGCGACAGTGTCGTCAATCAATCTAGCAATCAACCGCATTGCGTAAGTGACCGACCGAGGCATGCTTATATTATTTTGTTCTATGTGCACTCTAAACGCATGGACGTCGTTTTTACCTCCGGTAAACCTAGTCATAGTCACCCCTTTTATCTTTATCTAGATAGAATAGGCTGTGTTTAGATAGTATTCACATTTTATCCCGAAAATATCCTACGAGTGCGTCAGCTTAATGCTTCTACGCAGACCCATTGTAAATCTCGACGCTTTAAACACAGCCTGACGCTCTAACGTCCATTCGGATCGACTTTCCAGTACCATAATCACCACACCCGTAGATCCTGCGCATATATCACTCTAAACGGCACCAGTAATGCATGCGCGAAGCAATCTACTCACACTTTAACCAGATTTTAATTTGTATAGATTTTCTGTTTCATTAATTTTGTAATCGTCATTTCCTTTCCCACCGTCACCGCGCGCAGGACGCCGCGCGCGGCCGCCGTCGCTCGCGCCGAGCCTCCGCCGAGACTCGGGGGGAAAGGGACAAAACATTACAGACTCGCCGAAACCCGTACGCGCCGCCTCGAGCGCGAGCGGGACGAGCGCACGTTTGACGACACCGACGTCATGCAGCGCGCCAGCCAGATCGTTATGTACGTGCGGTGTCTCCGACTTTATGCCCGCTCTCTGTCTGTCTCGCACTTCAGCGTTCATCAAACAAACGTCCGGCGGCCGAGGGACGAATTCTATAATTTACGATTTCCTTACACATTCACATTCAGCCATTTACTATTAAATTTTGCTTACCGCATGAATAGAGAGTTATATTTTTTTGACAAAGCCTCTGTAGTACTTTAGTACTTGTATCTCGTTTTATCTTAGAATAGAACGTCGTATTTACTTTTAACTTGTTACAAACTTTAATACTGGCATCCATTAAATTTGACGGTTTTGTTTGATGAATTCGCAGCTATTGGTTGGGGGATCTACACTTGCTCTTGTTTTCCGGTGTCGGCTATGGGTTTTAATTTTCCGTGCATTTTGTGTTTCAATGTGATAACTCGTTTCTATCCAGGGTATCAGCGGATTTGTGTAAACAAATTTTGGGTATTATTAAGCTGAATAAATGTGTTTTCAAAGTAATTTTATCCTGCATTTATTAATTGGAATTATAGGATAATAAGACTCATAAGACAGTCAAGGGCTGATTTATACGGGGCCCGAACTAGTAGGTATACGATTTTAGTTACATTGCGGACCATTGAGGTTACGTCAATTCAGCCGACCGATCAAATGACGCAATGTAATGAAACTCGCATGCGAGTTCTTGCATCGTCTAAATGAGCCCTAAACTGTTGTTTTGTTACGCCTTTGAAAACTTTTCTTGGTAATGCAAATTTGGCACAAACTATTGAAGTAAAAATGAAATTCAAGCAATGTTTACAGTGTCATTTTCATTCATACAATTAGCATAATACAAAGGCATAGCTACCCTATATTCCAGCCGTAACCATTTTCAAAACACACTTATTCCTCACTGACCTTCAATGTATATTCGACACGGGGTCCCGTTGTTTCCCATAAAGTTTTAAGTCATAATGAATTGTTTGTCATATTATCATTAGTCATAAAACTGAAACCGTTATCATTTCAGGATTTTCGTTAGGTTATCCTATAGATAGGTTAGGTTAGGTTTGTTTTATGGGCCATAAATTATGGCAATCCTGAAAAGTGACGCGTTTCTGAATTAAATGAATTATGACTAACGAAAATTCGGGCAAACATAACATTATGGCTTAAAACTATTTGGGAAACAATAGAGACCCATTCGACACACTATCACTGCATGCGCTCGTACTCCGACACCCGTTCTGAATTGGCATAGCGTTGCAGGAAATACAAGTCGTTCAGGCCGCGCGAGCGCGCCAAGAAGGGGCTCAAGAACCTGCAGTCCGTGAAGACGGTCGCGGGCCGCACGGCCGCGCTGGCCGGCAAGCGCAAGCAGCCGCTCACCGTGGCCGCGCAGTTCCAGCACTCGCTCGCCGCGCTCATGGAGACGCTCAACCAGGCCAACCCCTTCTTCATCAGGTAATGTCCGCCTGATCTGAGGAACTAACCCTACCCTGCCAGGAAAACTTGGACAGAAGGGGCTCGAGAACCTGCAGTCCGTGAAGACGGTCGCGGGCCGCACGGCCGCGCTGGCCGGCAAGCGCAAGCAGCCGCTCACCGTGGCCGCGCAGTTCCAGCACTCGCTCGCCGCGCTCATGGAGACGCTCAACCAGGCCAACCCCTTCTTCATCAGGTAATGTCCGCCCGATCTACTATCCCGGAACTAGAGCAGTGGTTCCTAACCTTTTCAGTCCGGTCACCCCTATGACCAGTGATCGGGGATTTCTATGCCACTTGGGGTGAATGACCTCAATCATTATGCTAGTATGGATATGCCGCGGGATTCTGGGATTCGTGTGCGATATAGGAGAGTGTTTTGGCATGTTACTGTTAATCAATTAATCATGCATTGCATATATTATTAATAATAATAATTGAAAATTTGATTACAGATCAATTGAATATATCAATAAAACCACTAAGCTCGCATTACCTTATCAGTTTTGCATTGCCTTTCAACGACCGAGTCGAGACCCATGTTTTTTACAGTCCTTTATTTTATAAACGAATTACCAACACCGAAATAGCGTTTACTTTTCGAACAGTTTTGTTCCTATCGCGGGCCAAGTGGCGTATCCATATTACCATTTCGACTTGATATCCCGCGGTGTGGCATAGAAATCCCCGATCACTGCCTATGACTAACTAGGGAACCTGATTTTACCCCTCCTCCCAATGGTAATAAAAAAATAAAACGTGTACGTTTGTTGTATTGTTATATTAGGTTAGCTTATTACCCCCGTAAAATACCAGTTTTACCCCCACGAGGGTAATTACCCCCAGGTTAGGAACCACTGAACTAGAGTGTAGGTTCGTACATGGCGACCCCGCCAGGAAAACTTGGACAGTTCTAATATTTAAAAATGTACATATTTCACAAGGCTGAAGGTATAAATCATAAAAGGCTAGGACTTTGTAGGCTTGTCCTCACAGGGTCGCCATGTAGACACGAGAAAATTGAAACACCTCTTTCGTTACATATCTTATTGCATTGTTCTTGTGACAATACAAAACGTACCATGTGTTTGAATTTCTTAAATCGTGTCTGATGAGAGTAAATATAATATTAATTAATTATTTATAATGTATTTTAAAATTAGTATCTCTACGTACCGTAGAGGATTGCAAATTGATACATTATTTGTTATCGAATACTGGCAGACGTCTTAACTTATTCAAAAAACACTACAAAAGTTGTAATCGAACCATTTTTGAAAACAATATCTACTAAAATCGCCACACCACATCTTAATTTACCCTTTACCCCACAGATGCATAAAGTCAAACAGCGACAAAGTCCCAAACGTGTTCGACGAGGAAACCGTCCAGCGTCAACTTCGATACACGGGCATGCTGGAGACGGTCCGGATCCGGCAGGCCGGATACAACGTCCGGCTCACCTATGAGGAGTTCATACAATTGTACCGGATACTGCTGCCGAAGGGGCTGCTCAGCTCGCAGATTGATGTTAGGCATTTTCTGGCCAAGTTGAACTTGGATAGGGATAATTATCAGCTCGGTAAGTTGTTTGTTCGGTAATTCATTGTATTATTTAATATCGAAATATCGTTTGTAATAAAACATATTCTGGTTTTAAAATACCGTTGGTCATGGATCCTATGCTGCTACGCGAAAATGGTCTTAGCATCAATCAATTATTTTCTCTTTGTTTTCATTTTTAACAAGCTTTTATTAGGTCGACCTGTATGTAACTAACTATGTAATGGAATCTTGCAAGTTAAATCCATTGCTTGTTAGTTAGATCCACTTCCCGGTTTCCGATTGAGCTGAAATTTTGCACACATGGACAATGCAATATTATGGTACCATCGAGCTGATCTGATGATGGAAAAAGGAGGTGGCCATAGGAACTCTGTGATGAAACAACGCAACCTAATTGTGTTAGGGGTTTTTAGAATTGTCTCGATGAGTATTAGTTGTCTGTCGTAAGAAAAGTACAGTCAGCCATAAAAGCTTGTACCAAAAATGAAATTTTTGCCAAAAACTTATTAACATTTCAAACAAATTTGTCTCTGACTCAGGCGCGACCAAGATCTTCATGCGCGAGAGCGAGCAGACGAAGCTGGAGTACAAGCTGCACCAGCAGATCATGGCGTCCATCATCACCATCCAGCGCTGGTTCCGCGCCGTGCTGGAGCGCCACCGCTTCCTCGCGCTGCGCCGCGCCAGCCTACTCATCCAGGGCGCCTGCAGGTATACCGAACAGCAAAAAATTTACAGTATAAGGGTCGGTTGCACCAAACCGTATCGTACCGGTTGTTCGTATCGCTAAAGAGTTCGCTAAATTTGTATGTATGGAAAGTTTAATAGTAAAGCGCCGGGGCGCACTGGCTGACGTTGATCAGTCTGTCAAATGTGGTTGGTGCAACAGGCCCTAATACGAAAGGTTAATGGTGACAGGCAACCGACTGGTATACTGCACACCCTAAGGGCTGATTTAGACGGAGCGCGAACTCGCATGCGGACTGTTGGTTACGTCCAATTCAACCGACCGATCAAAACCCGCAATGTAATGAAACTCGCATGCGAGTTCTCGCATCGTCTAAATGGGCCCTAACACAGTATTTGTTCCCAGACAATGGCTCCAAGCGCGGCACGAGGCCGCGACGAAGGTGCAAGCGTTCTTCCGCGGCAGCCTCGTGCGGCGCTGGTACGTGCGGCTGCGCGGCGCCGTGGTGGCGTTCCAGGCCGCCTCGCGCGGCTACCTGCTGCGCCGGCGCCTGCCCGCGCCCAAGCCCAAGAGTGAGGTACGAGGCGTGGGGTATTGCCTGACGGGTTTCCACTTGCCAATCGATAAAGCGAGTACTATTCAATATTTTTCTTACGCATGAAACGTGCAGATGCATTCAGCGCCGCGATGGGCGGAGCATTTGTTTAACACGCGCTTCCCGCTGATGGTTCCGCTCGAGCGTCCACTCAGTTTGCAGACTTCTATATTCACACTGCCGGTTAGTGTTTTTTCAAAGAATATCTCGCTAAAGAATAAATTCTCAACAATGCTTTTCCTTATCGTCTTTGTCCGGGTTAGCCGACTGTTATATTTGACTAAAGCTTTGGTTTCCTCCGATAGCGGTGCCGTCATATAGCGGCCGTCTACATACAAATACTACGACATCCATATTTAGCCGTATTATTTAGTATGGAGACGGCCGCTATATGACGGCACCGCTATCCTAGGAAAACCGATCTTAACCGCCACTGTGAAATGTGATGTTTAAAAGACAAAAAAAAAACATTGGTTGTAATGGAAAGCCGTCAGGACGTATTGAACGTGTGCGAATATGTGGAATGGTTGTATGTACATGAGTTTGAGATGTATCAATATTGGAACAGCTAGTAATTGTAAATATGAAATTTTAACAGTTTGATTTGAAATTGTCTTCGTTATTTATTTTAAGATCAATATTTTAACATTTGAGTTCAATTCTAGATTTAGTTAAATCAAAGTATGCAACTTTTAATATAGGCCTATTCACCAAAGCTACATAAATTTAGTACATAGATTTACAATATCATCTATCGTAAATATAATTATTTAAAACGCGTATGATACCAATTTGAAAATTAGCGTTTCCTTAATGTATGGAAATCGTGAAACTTTAAATCCATATCTATCGTTGTCAGTGCCGTTGTAGTGTATTAACTTATTGTCGTGTATGTTGACATGTATTACTTCATTCATTCATGTTTGCTTCGGTGAATCGACCTGCATCTACATTGTGACTAAATCTCCATCTCATAACGCCTTCTAAAATTTCTGTAACTAATAGTAAATGAAATTCATACGAAAGTGAACTTTATGTGTTTGATTGTATGGCATATATTTGTATATACACCGTCGTGATCCATGTGTTGACAGCATGACAGAAAAGCGCCAATCGTGTCGGAGACCGACGGCTTCAGCAAACGGCAAAGCATCGACCAAATTAGGAATATTATTGATTTACAATTGTAAGTATTTCATACCAATATAAGCCTTACTTTGCTTCTATGTACGATATAAATAGCTTTCTGCCTCTCCAAACTGGTCCTAACGTAGTTTTGGGCGTTACCAAAATAGGCTATACTAATTTTTTTTTTATATTTATTAATGTTCGTAAAGCTTTGATAGCCAACTGGTATTTTTATTTCCTGAAAACAATATTACTATATGCAAAGAAAATTTGTTGAAATTTAAACGATAAATGTTCGCGCCTAAAAGGCAGCCGCTATTCTTGTGACGTCATCATAGCACAGTGCCGAAACGTCAAATGTGCAGTGCAATTTTTTCGCCGTTATTACAAATTGAACACTTGTTTTTGCTATAGTGACGTCACGCACGAGAAAAAAATGGTGGTTGGCATTTTCGGTTACGTAACATACAGATAATCAAACTACGACTTTAATTTTGAAATTAACAATAAAACTCATGTTTTTATAACAAAATAGTATTAATTATTATATTAGGTATGCCTAAATATAAGTATGACCCAAACTTCAAATATCAGTGAGTCGGCGTCTGACATTTACGACTGACATTAACTCGGAGCTCTACAACTTTGTTGGTATTCATTCACTCATAAACCCTGCCAGTAACTAACCTAGAATATATCTCACGTTCTCTGTTGCGTTTTAGGAACAGGCTAATACAGGAAGAGGCGGAGAGAAAAGAAACAAGAGAAAAACTAAGAGTGACGCAATCACTGCCCATTCCGAGGTAAATCATTTCGTGTGGTATAATAATAAATAATAATAATTCAGCCTATATACGTCCCACTGCTGGGCACAGGCCTCTCATGCGCGAGAGGGCTCGGGCTATAGTCCCCACGCTAGCCCAATGCGGATTGGGGACTTCACATACACCTTTGAATTTCTTCGCAGATGTATGCAGGTTTCCTCACGATGTTTTCCTTCGAAAAGCTAGTGGTAAATATCAAATGATATTTCGTACATAAGTTCCGAAAAACTCATTGGTACGAGCCAGGATTTGAACCCGCGACCTCCGGATTGTCGATTAATGTCGGAAAAATATGATTCAACACACATCTAAAGTAAGGACGCTGAACACGAAGAATTTATTATATTGACCCGCGATGACCCGGTCCCGCTCGCACGGTGACATCGACCACTGGCATCATGGGCGGGACAGCAATAGAATTACACACGTGCGACAGAGATGGGAAATGGCGGGACAATGTACGAGTTTCTTTGTGCTTAGCGTCCTTACAATATAAATAGTGATTAGCGCTATGGGGCACTACCGAGCCTGAACTGTAGGGGCCCCGTTTGAAAAGTTTGAACTGTCAATGTCAGGTTATTAATTACGATTTATGCCACAAGATGGCAGACCCTAAAACAAAGAGAAATCTAGCTACTAACTTTTTGTTTTGTGATTCTGTTCAAAGATAATAAATTTCGTCTAAAAATATTTCGTTTAAACTTTTAAAGGAATCAAAGACTATATATAGCACAATTTCATTTTGTTTTTTCGGCAGTTTGGAGAAAAAGCGCGAGATCCTAATCACAGACGCTACTACCACACAAGTGACTTACGGAAAGCGAAGAGTCTCCAAAACGCAGAATATCACAGAGCAGCCGTTAAAACAAAGTAACTCGAGGTAAGACAATCCTAATAAAAAAAAATCACACCGCCTATCCTATGATGTTCAACCATGCCATAGTTAACCATAACAACTTCTTACCAACCGTCATGAGTTTGTAGATTTATATTTTTGAAATATCCAAAATGAACTGTCAAGATAAGTATGTGTAAACAAATTTTACTGGATAATTGACTTGTAAAGAACCAACTACGCAATTGAGTCATGACCCTAAAACACAGTCAATAAATCATGTCAGCGCGTCACAGGAAACACACCTACATCACAACAATAGAATCGCGTCACTGGCGCCCGACTACTATAAATCCAATGCTGTACGAATTTAGTACCTATGTTTACGAGCTTAGGGTTCATTTTACTTGTCGGTTGCAGCGTCAACCAGTCGGAGGCGAACGAATCGTCCCCAGATGAGAGTTGGAGCGTGACCACGAACAAGTTTCCGCAGGGGGTCATCCCTCCCAACAAGATTACTCCCGAAGACCTGGCCAATGAGCTCCTCTGGCTTAGGATAGACCAGAATTATCTCATGGCCGAAAAGAATAAGGTATGTAATTTGTGCATCCTTTTTGTGTGTGCATTTACAACAAAGTAAAAAAAAATATCGTAAGAATTCTTAAATTTTAACGAGGAACGCTACTGTAGGAATCTTCTAAGACCCAGGCAAATTTTTGTGTTTTTGAATTTGGAACATTCTTTTATTTCTATGAAAGTTCAAAACTAGAATTTGTACTTGTACAAGTATGCGGGGACTTGCGAGGACTGCATGTGAACCCTATTGCATTTCAACGTAATCAGGTAAGATATAGTTTGACTCAATCTGCGCTGTAAGGAATCATAACTAATACACCCTTGCATAAATTAGATTAAGTATATACCTATACATTTACGTAGTATGCAGTGGTCGGGGATTAGTGCAGACGAGTGCACGCAGCGTCATTCCTTGACTGTCGGCCTTCTATAGTGGTCTCGTTCGCGTTTATTTTGATACATATTATTTGAGATGGTGCACATATCTTTGCGGACTTACGGACGTATTATACACTATGAAGACTACGCCAAACGTGTACAAGTGTGTTGTGTATATTTTAGCGTCATCTTCCTTATTCTTGTGTATATATTTATTGCGATTTTGCTGTAATTTTGATTGACATTTCCGATTATTTGGTAGAGGTCCTAAACTACTAGGTATCCGAAAACGCTATCAAATTTACTTAGTCAACCACAGTCTTGCATAAAAATGTGTTAACTAATGCGGTTGGAACAAACATTCAAATAATGAGCCGTTTAGATTAGAGTTTTGTTTTCAGTGTTGCTAAACTGCAATAGGGTGCAGCTTACTTACAATATTGAGGTTTTATAATTAAAATAACAGTTTTATTTGAAGCTAATAATATGTAATTGCCGCCGAGTTTCTTTTGCCGGTATTTTCTCGGGGCTTGTAGGGTAGAACCCGTGTTAGTTTCTGACATTCATAAGTACAATGTCATAGATATAGATTTGAACCCCTTTACCGCCGCGACAGTATTTCGTCACCTTCATATTCCCTTTGGTCCCTAGATTCGAGAAAGAGAATTAGCAGAATCGATAGCGAGCAGTAGTGAAGAGTACCTGAGGCACGCCGGCGACTGGAGTCCCGCGGACAGCTCCGACACCAACAGGAGCGGGTCCAGGTAAACTATAATACACATTACAGTAGTAGTAGTAGTAAACACTTTATTGCACAAAACAAGTACATAACACAGAGATCATCCAGTAAATGTGTACAAAGGCGAACTTATCCCGTTAAGGGATCTCTTCCAGCTAACCTTTAAGTAACTGAGAGATACATTATGAAATGGTAGTCAAACTAAGATAAATTGTACATGACGGCGAGACTTAAAAGAAGTAGCTAACCCTAGAAACGTAACTAAATACGATGCGATGCATTAGGTGCAAAGGCATATACATGTATAAATATACAAAACAATTATATATCCATAAAAATATTAATACATACATATAAATAAATAAATATGTATATATAAATACCTACAAATATATTAATATATATAACAGTATGGTTTAATGTGTACCATCTCCATCTCCCTTGAGGAAAACCTCTTTCTCAAGCATTTACTGCAGGACTGATTTTCTTAACCGACAAGTGAACCAATCACCTGTATTGCTTTGTTTCTGGTCTCGAATAGGCATTTATTTTAAACCAAATGCCTGGTGTCGGCCATCAATTTAGAAAGAAGACTGAGCTGGTGTTGGGCGTTTTTAGGGTTCCGTACCCAAAGGGTAAAAACGGGACCCTATTACTAAGACTTCGCTGTCCGTCCGTCCGTCCGTCTGTCGCCAGGCTGTATCTTACGAACCGTGATAGCTAGACAGTTGAAATTTTCACAGATGATGTATGCATAACAACAAATACTAAAAACGATCGAATATTTATGGTTTAATGGCTCCACACGATGGCAGGGGAACACACAGAGTGTAACCGAGCTTGTTTTTCTCCAAATGTTTGTATCACTCGATCGGGCATAGGTTTTGCGCCCGCATGAGAAGCGTGTGGCCTACCAATGATATTATATAACCATAGATAGGTTATACTCATACTAGAGGAGCACAAAAAATACTTCCATATTTATGTCTGTGCCTACGAAGAAATCTGTTATTTTCGATTAATTTTCTCATTCCGTCCATCTTTGTCACACTCGTTGTTAAACATAAGGTCGTCTCTTTCTCTTTCGGTGTGCAGGAGCTCGTTAGCACGTGCACATTTCTCGCTTGTCCAGCCGCGTCTAAAGGCAACTTGTCCAATTTGTCACAAGTTAAGCGCTTCAATTTTGGAACGCCTATAACGTATCTTGAGTTATAAATCATTGTGGCCTACACGATATGTTGACGTCGGCCGTTGTCCCCAGCAGAGGTTCCCCGGCGGTGTACCAGCGCAGCCTGTCGAGCACGACGCTGGAGCCGCCGGCCGCGGCGCCGCGCGCGCTGCTCAGCCTGCCGCCCGTACGCCGCGAGCCCCGGGACCCCGCGAGAGCGCGCCAGCCCACACAGACTAATGGTAACTACACGACACCCACACACCTCCTTCATACACACTCGCACACCTTTTAGAGCCCGTTTCATATTTCGCCCTGGTCATATAAGAAGCCCTAATTGCTGATAATGCCGTACCGTCAGGTGACAAACAAAACTCACTAGATGCAAACACTGACTTAATATAAAAGAAATAGACACACAAAGCAGAACAAAAACGTCAAGAAATGCCCACACAGGCTAATGGTAACTACACGACACCCACACACCTCCTTCATACACACTCGCACACCTTTTAGAGCCCGTTTCATATTTCGCCCTGGTCATATAAGAAGCCCTAATTGCTGATAATGCCGTACCGTCAGGTGACAAACAAAACTCACTAGATGCAAACACTGACTTAATATAAAAGAAATAGACACACAAAGCAGAACAAAAACGTCAAGAAATGCCCACACAGGCTAATGGTAACTACACGACACCCACACACCTCCTTCATACACACTCGCACACCTTTTAGAGCCCGTTTCATATTTCGCCCTGGTCATATAAGAAGCCCTAATTGCTGATAATGCCGTACCGTCAGGTTACAAACAAAACTCACTAGATGCAAACACTGACTTAATATAAAAGAAATAGACACACAAAGCAGAACAAAAACGTCAAGAAATGCCCACACAGGCTAATGGTAACTACACGACACCCACACACCTCCTTCATACACACTCGCACACCTTTTAGAGCCCGTTTCATATTTCGCCCTGGTCATATAAGAAGCCCTAATTGCTGATAATGCCGTACCGTCAGGTTACAAACAAAACTCACTAGATGCAAACACTGACTTAATATAAAAGAAATAGACACACAAAGCAGAACAAAAACGTCAAGAAATGCCCACACAGGCTAATGGTAACTACACGACACCCACACACCTCCTTCATACACACTCGCACACCTTTTAGAGCCCGTTTCATATTTCGCCCTGGTCATATAAGAAGCCCTAATTGCTGATAATGCCGTACCGTCAGGTTACAAACAAAACTCACTAGATGCAAACACTGACTTAATATAAAAGAAATAGACACACAAAGCAGAACAAAAACGTCAAGAAATGCCCACACAGGCTAATGGTAACTACACGACACCCACACACCTCCTTCATACACACTCGCACACCTTTTAGAGCCCGTTTCATATTTCGCCCTGGTCATATAAGAAGCCCTCATTGCTGATAATGCCGTACCGTCAGGTTACAAACAAAACTCACTAGATGCAAAACATAATTAAACAAAAATCAACCTTGTTTCATTACTAATACACAGCACTCTGAACTAATGGTAGTAATTAGACAACTTTGGTTATCACCTTACGACCCACTCTGGAGTACCGTAAAACAAAAACTTTTTTATTGAAAGAATTGTCACTGTATAACAAAACATCGTTGACATTGGGTGACCATAAATCATGTTATCCCTTCCTAATGTTATCACTTTCTATTTCTCAATCGAAGCAATCGCGAATCTATCGCTCTCAAACTTTCGTGTGGTATGCCAAGTATTGACCTATAGATTTCAAATTAGATTTATATCTATGATCTAACTCACTAAACTAAAGCGTAAAACAACAGAAACCCGTAATTACGAGCTGTCTTTTGAATAACACAACAGATTTCCCGTTCAAGTTAATTAGCAAATTTTGTTTTGCATTAAACTCATTAAACAGTCTTATCATCTGCAACTGGAAGTCAATCTTTAATAGATCCCTTTGCTAATGTGTTTACGCTCTACTGTTTTTTTTTTATGTTTTCTTATAATAGGTAATGCCAATATTCGGTCAGTATAGTAAATATTACGATGACAGAATGTCAGTGCGAGTAGTGCCAACGGACAAACCCACACCTGTTGAGAAATGTTTTGCATATATCGTGTTGTTCTCCGTGATTCTACTCTCGATGGGATATGTGAACGTGTGTATTAAGTTGCTACTTTATTACTTCGGTAAGTTGTGCACGCTACACGTTTTTGGCATAAGCTTTATGCCCTTATTCATAAACGTCGTCCACTTGTTTGTCGTCGTCTGTAATTTTGATGAAATGAAATGCTTTCATTGGTTGATCGATGTCAACGATTCTCCGTCCTTCTAAAAAGATTTTATGAATTTATTGAGCTAGCTAATGTTTGTTGCATAATCGCTTTGTCTCGCACGAAGTTTCACCCTCATTTTACTCTCGAGTCTAAGATAACGCCTAAAGAGACTGATTTCGGAGATAATTAGAAATGTGCCATCCTCTGCTGATGGATATTGAAATTTTTCCGCGAAACGACATCGTTATCAAAAGAAATTCTTGCTAATCTATCGCAGTGGCGTGCCTAGGGTTTTTTAGTAAGGCAAGCCGAAAGATATGTTTTCATAATAACTGTAATAACTCTTTGGACTCAAAGGAATGTGCTAGCTGCTAGCGTAAGTATCACGGCGAGCTATCATAGCGCACAGGGCATACTACTACTAGAATTCTATCGTAATAGACATTCAATGTCGTTCTAGATATCGACGTATTCATTTTGCCATTGAAGCTTTACTCGTCAGGTATCAACATGATCGTATATGTAGTGTATGTATGTGTGGGTGTTGCAGCGTGCGCGACGCTGACGCGGCCGGCGGGGGCGGAGGCGGCGCCCGGGCCGCCCGCAGTGCCCGCGCGCGCCGCGCGCCGCTCGCCGCGCCGCGCGCCCGACCTGCCCCAAGCTGACCACAACGACCACCACGACATCAAGCGGTAACTAACGAGACACATTACTTACCTATACGGGACACGACGTATTCACCAAGCGAGTGTTTCTAAACTTTCCAATAGGTCCAACTGTCCAGTCGTAAAACAGTCCAACTGTCCAGTCATAAAACCAAAAAAAGAAATAAGGTAGCAAAAATTTGTATTAGGCACCTAAGTACTCATACTGATACATAGACTAGGAATCCTCTAGACGGAGTTTAGAGCAATTGTTTCATGAAACCGATGCTGCCAAAAATACGGGGGTGCGGGGGGACGAGGTGAGCGAATCCCGTGCCGCGATTGGTCCGTTCAAAAACACGGACCAATCACGGCACGGGATTCTGACACTTTGACTCGAAGATGGAGTAAAACTACCGTATATAGTGGCAGAGGGGGTAGCGTTACTGTGCTCAGTCTAGAGGATGTCTTGTCTGTGTACTGATGTAAACATTTGTTATTTGTAACAACAGGGCGGCGTCAGAGATGATGGGTCCGCTGCTGGAGGCGCCCCCGCTGCGCGGCGAGGTGCGGCGCCGCAACTCCGACCCCGAGCCGCGCCCCGCCGACCCGCGCGACACAGACTACATCGGCCAGACCACCAACGGCCTCTTCCGGATCGCGGGGCACAGGTACGCTGATACCGTATTGGTAAACCGTGTGGCAAACTTTTATAAGGTCTCCTCCTGATCAGTGTGACAAATTAGCTGGCGCAATCGACCCTTTGAAAACGCAAACTGAGCTTGGCTCCCAGCGAGGCGTCTACGTTAAATAACAAGCAAAGAACTTGACGCCTCGCTACCTGCTCCGCCTAAGTGTAAGGCCTGAATGGACGCTTGGAGCGGAGCGTTCGGCGGGGCGTGCAGCGGGGCGTCGGGCTCACGAGTGATGTGAGCAACGTGCACTAAGACTGCTACTATACGTTTGCATTTGTTTAACATGCACGCCGCACGCCCCGCCCCGCTGCACGCCCAACTTGAGCGTCCACTCAGGCCTTACACTAAGGAGTGGACGCTCGAAGCGGAGCGTTCGGCGGAGCGTGCAGCGTGGCATCGGGCTCACGCGTAATGTGAGCAGCGTGCACTAAGGCCGCTCCTAAATATACGTTTGCATTTGTTTGTGTTTACCGCCCCGCTGCACGCCCAACTCGAGCGTCCACTCGGGCCTTACACTAACGGGCCGCTAGACGCTGACCCTGAAACCGTATGCATATATTTTGCTCGGCGCTATACGCCTGTCAGCTTTTTTTTCTGATGTGCCTGGCCGTTTCCAGAGACGCCCAAAAACTGACCACTTTCTCCATCTTCCAGGTTTCGGAAAGGCACCCGGTTCGCGAAAGGCGACAAGTGCGTGTACTGCCACCAGGCGATCGACGCGTTCGTGACGCAGGGCCAGCGCTGCATCGACTGCAAGCAGCTGTACCACACCAAGTGCATCCAGAACAAGGGAGTCATTACCATGCCCTGCTCCAGCCCCGTCGCCGCGCCCGGCCGGGGCAGGCACAAATACAGGTACGGGTGTGTACGCTGCATATAGCGCCAAAGAGAGAGTCGAATCGTATAGATTACTGGTCTATAGTCTTTACTAGAGACTTATGTTAATATTTTATTTACTTATTTAGAAATTTAAATCAGGCAACAATGCCCAGGATATTACAAATACCTAATATTGTCAGTGGCAGTTCAAGTCAGTGCAGATTTAGCATAGACGGGCAGAAAATTATTATTTTCACATTATTGTTTCTCTCAACTTGCGCGTCTCGAATATTCTATGTTGCTAGAAATTTTCTTCAAATCAGAATTAGTGTTTTTTGAATTAAAACAATTTTGCCGTATTGCTATCGTCTTCAAGTATCTATAGAAGGCAACATGTGAATGTGTTTAAAAATGTAATACTATTATTTCATACCACAGACAAGACATCTTCCAGACTGAGCATAGTAGCGCTACCCCCTCTGCCACAAATATACGGTAGTTTTACTCCATTTTCGAGTCTAAAGCTTTGGATTCCTCCGAAAGCGGTGCCGTCTTAAAGCGGCCGCAAAAGACGGCCGTCTTTACGGTGACGACATGTGGAAAGTACCACGGCGTCATAACACACCGTCAGCCACCAAGGTCAAAGCGGCAAATTTGAAAAATGTAGGCGCGATCATGGGGCGATGGGATATCGTCCCATAGAAAATTTGAATTTCGCGCCTTTTTCTACTGACAGGATGTGCTTGACCATCTATAATTTACTTGGAGGATGAAATATCATCAGAAGTGGAAAATAATCGTAGTACGGAATCATTTATTCAAATCTCGTGTCATTTATTCAAAATGGCGTCACCGCTATCTAATAAAACGTTCACGAAACTATCGACAAGGTCATGGCGGCCGTCATCCAAATGACGGCACCGCTTTATTACGTTACGTTGACAATCAACGCCGTCTAGGAAACCGCGCCATCTTATTTACATAGACAACGTTCTAGTGACGTCATTCACCGCTATATTACGGCCGTAATATGACGGCACCGTTTTCGGAGGAATCCAAAGCTTAAGTGTCTTTGTGTGACGCCCGTGTCTTTGAACGGACCAATCACGGCACGGGACTCGCTCACCTCGTCCTCCGCACCCCAGTATTTTTGGCAGCATCGGTTTCATGAAATAATTGCTCTAAACTCCGTCTAAAGGATTCCTAGTCTATGTTTCATACACAAGACCACAACATATACCTACATAACTAAAATCTATAAATCGTCACAGGAAACCACACATGGGCGCCGACCACAAGAGTTCGTCGAGCACGAACTTCAACCTCACCGGCACGTCCGAGTTCATGGACCGGACGGACAAGATCATCTCGGACGCCAACGAGCTGCACGCCATGCAGAACTTCATCACCAAGAAGATCTTCCAGATGGAGTCGAGCGAGAATGAGAAGCAATCAGAGGCGAGTACCTTTTTTTTTTTGTCGATGTGGGAATGCTGTTACGCATCGTCCCCCTGGCCCCGAAACGTGGGCCCATAATGGGGGGTATGTGGGACTCTCACCTCCCAGCTCTTTTCAGTTATGAAAAAAGGGGAGGAGCCTACCCACTCAATCCACACCGGCGTTTCCCACAATATGCCGTTTGGGGAGGCGTCCAGCCAGCCTATTATGGATAGCTTTATCCATCTTTATCCACGTGATAAAATAACTGTCACTGTTTAACACCGTGGGAAAGAAAGTGACGGACACCGTTTTATCACGCTGTCACGTAGACAAGAACGACCATCATATCCGTACTGGGATCGCGAACATTCTACCAGGACGCCCCCCCCCCCCCCCCGGTACCCCTGGCTGGCTTCCGCCGGGGCACCCGCATCTGAGGGGGAGGGTCAGAAACGCTTTGACTCTCCCCCCACTGGCCCTACGGCGGAAGTTGACGCGTAGCAGCTGCATACTGCGCTCTTCCTCTACGTCTGCGCCTTAGCGGATGCGCAGCTACGTCTTGTCAGAGGTGAGTACCTAAGTAATAAGTAGAGAAACGAATAGAACGCGTCGGAGGGTGGGTGTTAGTTAGTGCTTCTGGGCATTTTTCCGCAAATCGACAACCATTGTGCCTATAAAGGCCTAAATAGGCACAATGGAGGGTGGGTGTTAGAATTTATCTGCCCGCCGATAGCACTCTCACGCTCCCTTGAGCGTTTTAAAGGTCTTTGTGGCCTAAATCCGAATTAACAACTTGACATTGAAACGAAGCTTTGAAAATGTATACTGTACTGCACGTATGAAACGTATACTTTAGTCTTGGTCTTCGATAAATCTACAATTCACATTAAACTACTGAATTCGGAGCTATAGCTATAGCTGTATAGTTAGAAATCTAATCTTTCCGTGAGTGTGGCAACAATAAATACTTCTTGTTATGTATACTTGTATAGAGTTAGTCGATGGCCTTCTTGACAGTTCTGTTAGTGTCTCAGTTTGTGGTTTATGTTATGCAAAATAAAAGGTCTTGTGTTTTTCATGATGGTGTTTTAATTACACAAAAGTACAAATACAACAATAACTCACTCAATCCTAATGCTAAAACGTGACATCCGCAGGTGGACAGGGTATTCAAGCACGCGCTGCGCGAGTTCAAAGACAACCTGGTGGCGACGTACAGCGTGGTGGAGACGCGCGGCTCCGCGCTCAAGTACAAGGACCTGATCGGGAACTTCCTGCACGTGATGGAGACGGTGTGCGCGCGCGAGGGCTCCACGCTGTCCATCACCATGGGCGTCAACGCCTTCCGAGGGTTCATGGACGAGTTCATGAGCCAGCACGACGTAGACAAGGGCAGGACGAAGCGGAAAAAGGATAAGAAGAGAAAAGTGAGTACACTTAGCGAAAAGTTCAGACAACCTCCTACAAGTGTATAGAAATAGCAGCGCGGTTTGTTAACCTTTTCAACGCCAAGAGCCACTAAAGTGGTCGAGTGCTGTCGTGCCCATGACGCCAACAGCCACTAAAAAGGCTATGACGGACGCTGTCAAAGCAATTTTCCTGCTGACAGATAAGGTTTATTTTCGCTCCTCATATTGCAACCATTTGGCGTATAAGCCACATTTTAGCATGGGACGAAAAGCGTTGAAAAGGTTAAAATACATTCCAATAAACATCGTGACATCGAAGAGAAGTTAACTACGGCAACGAGTTACGACGGATTTTACGACTTAAGATCGGTTTTCCTAGGATAGCGGGGCCGTCATATAGCGGCCTTCTCCATACTAAATAATACGGCTAAATATGGATGTCGTAGTATTTGTATGGAGACGGCACCGCTTTCGAAGGAAACCAAAGCTTTACCTCAGCTTTCGGCGATTTTACTTATGTACTAAAACGTGTTTTTTTAGGTGGACGATCCAATACAGTACAAAGGGCATACGTTTATTCTCTCAATGATAAACATTCCCACGGAGTGCGAGATCTGCAAGACGTTCTTCATGTGGCCCATTGAACGGTCGCTGATCTGCCAGACGTGTAGGCTGGCGTCGCACAAGAAGTGCTACATGAAGGTAAACATCCCTTACATTTTTATTTAATATTCTCAAGCAATGAAAAGCACGATCGGTTCCTACAATAACAACATAGACGGCATCCATTCTTGAAAATAACACTTTTTTTGATCTTCCTTTTTGAGATCCAGTCGTGTCCATACATTACCCGTTTTCTTTGTAATAAAAAGCAACACAATAGGCTAGTTTACTTCCTAGCAAGTAACTATCAAAGTTACCTTTTATTTGTTTATTTTAAACGTGTTTTTATAACTTGTGGCTAGAGTCCACCGCCCGGCGAGCACGGCAAATCATTCGGTGTGCTCGCCCGGCGGTGCGCGAACATCTACCCTGCAGCAAATCATTTACTTACTTGGACTCTATTGCCTAGGTAATAAGGGTGACGACATTTTGGCTAAAATACCAATATCTCAGTTCTGCAATGGAATTCCGCTTGGTGCCCATAGAACAAAATGAAGTACATAGAAATACCTATCTAATGACCTTACTCTCATTTCTGGGTCCAGGCTCCATACAAAGTTGCCCATGATCCTTTGGGCATTTTCTAATAATAATCTTGTTTCGTCCTAGTTTGCTAACAGTGAACTTCATTTCTATATTTCGTTTTAGTTTTATAATATTATACTTTATTTAGAGTTCATTGTATGTATATTCATGTGATAATAAGTAAACCCACGAGCACGATTCGCGAACGCGCATCATCAACCCCCTTTGATCAGCATTGGTGTTTAGAGTAGTGTTTGTGTCGCAGGTGTTGCAGTGCCGCAAGGAGGCGGGCGCGGCGTCGGCCGCCATCGTGGGCGCCGTGGACGCCGGCGGTCGAGAGCAGCTCGGCGTCTGCAAGCGGGGAAAGGTCATTGAAAAATATTCATATATACTGGGCAGGGTCGCCATGTAACGAGCGGATTAAGTGAAACGCGTACTTGCTATATAAGTTGAGCGAGTAGCTGTAAATTATGCTATTTGTACAGAACCAGCTGTTCCCAAACTAAGCAACACCAGGGGCCCATTTCTCGAACGGTATTAGACTAATATTATTAGCCCACGAACTGTCAAATTGTATGGGTTACCATGGCAACACACTAATAATATTAGACTAATACCGTTCGAGGAATGGGCCCCAACTAGGCGCGCATCAGAACTTATTTACAAGTAATATTACACGCTTTTGCGCCAATCAGTTAAAACCTACGATTAGAAGATATTTAAAAAATGCTAATAATAATTTGTTTGTAGGTGTTCGGTGTCCCTCTAAGCGAATTACCGACGGGCGACAGCAACATCCCGATAGTGGTGGACCGCCTCATCACCACCATCGAGATGACCGGCCTCTACACCGAGGGGCTCTACAGGAAAAGCGGCCTCAGTTCCAAGGTACACGCTCATTTAATCGTTGAATGTGACCACAATTTGGGTAAAAGTGCTAATAATTGGGTATTATTAGCACTGTAAGTTACCCAATTCGTCTCAACATTTATTGACATAAGGTATTTAATTTAGGGTATTTGTTAAGATCTCAACAGGAAAAGTAAATGTGCAAAAAGTATTTTTTTTGTCTGTCAGTCGATGTCATTTTGGCTACTTTACTCTTTTTCACTCGTGACTTGAGTGGCATTAACTAGTTGGGCAAAACCGCTACTTGGACCGTCGCCAGTCAGACACTTGCCTTGGATATCAATTTATCGTCAACGTCTGCCGTTATTAACCTAGATCCACTTCGCTGGTCTCTCGGTTTAAAATTTCGTTTCGGGGATGCTATTAAATATCATCGATACTACTACTCAATGAAACAAAACAAAACAGCCAGTAGGTAATAAGGAGGTGTGTGATACCAGGTGTGGCTCACTCCGCGATTTCGTCGCGTCGCTACAAGTACATGCGGCCCACACCAATTTTGGTGTCTAGCCATAGAAGTTGCCGCGCACTGCTACGGAACGGACGGCTGCTCGCGCTTGCGCTTGCCACCTAGCGGTCATATCTGTCGTAACAGACGCGATTTGTTAGAGAGTGAACATTCTGTACCTAGTAGTATTATTGACCGAAGCGTAGCGAAGGTCTACGTTTTGACTCGGGCATTTTGCTTTTGTATGTTCGGATGTTCTCCTCTACAGGTCGCAATTGTTAACCGATTTTCGTGAAATTTTGTGACCGAATTCTATGACTAAATAAATTTTTTTTGTCGATCCGGTTTTTGGAAATTTTTCAAAATGGCGGAGTCGTGATAGCTCCCGCCTAAACAAATAGTCGTATCGGTATCATAAGAGTTTTTTCTTTTTGAGACATATTTACATAGTAAATGGCAAAAAATGCAGAAAAATTGTATTGCTGGTTTAGGCGGTATTTAGATATTTAGTTTGTACTCGAGAATGAGTAGCCGAATTTCGTCAGCTTAGCTAAGAACTATCATGGCGCATTTTGTAAACGTTCGCTTTTTTTGTTTGCACACAGAACCAAACCCAGACTTTTGATCCCCAGTAAGACATATAGCTTTTTGTATTTTTTTTTTCACTTAAACTTCGTATTTTTTTTTTTAAATATATTAAAATCTTTGTATTGTTGATTGATCAAACCGCTGTGTGGCGCTGTCATCGTGCACGGTCCCAATAAGCTCTGCTCGCGAGGTCTACAGCTCACAGAGCCACTAGTTTACTCTGTGGTGACCCGCAGGTGCGCGAGCTGCGGCGGCTGCTGGACGAGCGGCCCGAGGAGGGCGTGGAGCGGCTGGAGCTGTACGCGGTGCACGTGCGCGCCTCCGTGCTCAAGGGCTTCTTCCGCGACCTGCCCGAGCCGCTGCTCACCTTCGACCTCTACGACGACTTCATCATCGCGGCCGACATCTCCGACCCCGCGGTATGTCACTACACAAGGCTAGCCCTCTGTTTCACCGACAGACAGAGAAAAGGGTCGAGCCGGCAAGTCGTTTTACAAGCTATGTTTTAAAGCTATATGACAACAATTTTTCCTGCTCAATAAAGATCGGTTTTCCTAGGATAGCGATGCCATCATATAGGGACCGTCTCCATAGTAAATAATACGGCTAAATATGGATGTCGTAGTATTTGTATCGAGACGGCCGCTATATGACGGCACCGCTATCCTAGGAAACCAGAGCATAAAGCTTTGGTTTCCTCCGAAAGCGGTGCCGGAAGGAAACCAAAGCTTTAAATGGCGGAATTGAAATTTGTTGGCGCGACTTTTTTATTTACCGTCTTTCTATATTTTGATTCATCCCTCTTATCAAACTCTATGATTCGCCGTACATGTCTGGCTCAATAAGGTGGAATTATCAAACATGACTTAAAAATAACAAATGTCCAAAAGAGTGTTTACTTCCAACTCTTATTGAAGTATCTCTCTTTATATAATCTGCTGTGTTGTATTTTTACAATAATGATTTTATTTACAGGAACGAGTATCCAGTATATTTACGATTCTAAGAAAGCTACCCAAGCCTAATTTCGACCTGGTGGAGAGGCTAATATTCCACTTGGCGAGGGTAGCTTTAGGGGAAGAAAATAACAGGTATTCAATAGTTATTTCCTAATAAAAATAGATAAACATTTGTGAAGGAAGGGGAGGCCTAATGTCGAGAAAAACAATTTTAGGAAAAATAGACATTGATTCAAATCAGTTGTCAACCTTAAGCGGGTATTCGATTATGATGCGCCGTGTGATGAGCGAGAAACGCCATTCTGGCACGTCTTGTGTGTGCATTAGCGACGGTATGACACATTATCGCATTATCTGAGGCTATACCGCGAAAATCGAAGTTCGCATATTTCGGGCATTTTTCTCTGTCACTCTAATTACGCCTTCATTGGAGTAAAAGAGAAAGATCCCCGCAATTTGCGAAAAACGATTTTCACGGTAACCCCTCTGGGTCGCTCAAGCTTGGCGTGCGGCGTTATACGGGCGGGCCGAATGCACGCTGCACGGAGCAACTTGCCGCTGCCCGCCGGTCGCTCCACTACATGCTTGCCACTCAGGCCATACTCTTAGTGTAAGGCCTGAGTGGACGCTCGGAGCGGAGCGTTCGGCGGGGCGTGCAGCGTGGTGTCGGGCTCACAAGTGATGTGAGCAGCGTGCACTAAGGCCGCTCCTATACGTTTGCATTTGTTTAACATGCACGCCGCACGCCCCGCCCCACTGCACGCTCAACTGGAGCGTCCACTCAGGCCTTACATTTACCCAAATATGTATGTATGTAGGATGGGCCCGAACGCGCTGGCGATCGTGTTCGCGCCGTGCATCCTGCGCACGCACAAGGTGCAGCCCGCGCAGGACTCGCTGCACGACATCGCGCGCCAGACCGCCTGCCTCGAGGCCATCCTGTCCGACAAGATCCGCACCGTGAGTACACTCCACTGTAGAGATGGGTAACTCAGGAGTGATAGATAAAAAAGATATATATCTTTCTCTTTTCATGAATCACTCTTCTTGTCTTTACGAATCCGAATGTATCAGTATATCCGTACAGCTCTCACTCCCTCAGCAACAATTTACTAAAGCGATAAGCGATGTCTCGGTCGCGCGTTGACCGAAGTAACACGAACGAGCGACAGCGGTCGTTCGGGCGAGTTCGGACGCGTCATGCGCTATATATTCCGCGAGAAGTAGATACAGTAAGTATAGTCTTTCTCGCTCGCTACTACTACTACTACTCTCTCTCTCTCTCTCACTGATAAGATGCCGCGTAGTCAGCAAGTGCCGATACAGTTGCGAGCGGGACAACTGCGGATATAAAGATATAAAAGAGTGATACATATCCCAGTGACAGAAAGATATATATCACTCTTTTCTTTTTACTGACACATTTCGCCCATCCCTACTCCACTGGACACGTACAGGCAACTAAACGCGCCTACTAATACGTCACGTCCGACCTAATTAAATTTCCTGTAAGAGTGGGCGCGAACAACTCAAAAAATTATCTGTTCTTCCTATACGGCAGTGGTTCCTAACCTTTTCAGTCCGGTCACCCCTATGACTAACTAGGGAACCTGATTTTACCCCTCCTCCCAATGGTAAAAAATAAATAAACGTGTACGTTTGTTGTGTTGTTATATTAGGTTAGCTATTACCCCCGTAAAATACCAGTTTTACCCCCACGAGGGTAATTACCCCCAGGTTAGGAACCACTGCTATACGGGTTAAAAACGTTATAGTAATTAGTTTAATTTTGAAATTTTAATTACTTAGTAATTTTCTGGATAAAAATATTAAATTTGTTTAAATACTAATGCTTAAAAGATAAACAATGCCTTATTATTATAATATAGAAATGGTGGCCCCTAGGGCCCTTGTTGGAATCAGTTAGGTGTAGAGAATTGCAGTAAAATTTGTTATAAAACGTTGTGACCTCCCAAGATGATTGCTTCGCCATTGATTAGGAAAAGTTTGTCTAGAGATTTTTCTGGCTTCTTAATTTTAGGAAATTGCGGCGTTCATGTCAAACCAATCAAATGTAAACGTTTACAAGTGCATGCTGCTCAGATTACTTGGACGCTGTTCACTTGCCACTGAAGTACTCTTAGGCCCACTTGCACCATCCCTCTAACCCGGGGTTAAGCGGTTAAACCATTAACCTAGTGTCAAATTGTACTGGTAACCATAGTAACGCCAGATTTAACCGGTTAACTCCGGGTTAGTGGAATGATGCAAGTGGGCCTTAGTCTTCCGGATTGACGGCAACCGATTGAACATTGTCAGGTCCGCGGCATGCTGCAAGACATCGCGACGCTGGACACGGCGTGCCACACGGCCACGGACCGGCTGTCGTCGCTGCGGAGCGCGCAGCCCGACGAGCGCCGCGAGGAGCGCCTGCTCGTCGGGCACATCTGCGAGATACAGAAGGAGAAGGCCATACTCACCTCCAACCTGCCCACGCTTATCAGGTGAGGCTGCTTTTGTACGCCTAGTTTGCCTTTTGAACGCCACTAATAAGGTGATCCGTAACAATGTATGTAGATCAGGGGCCCGTTTCTCGGTACCTTGTAACTGGTTATACGAGCGGATGTCACTTTTTGATAGCTTTTGTTAGAAAGGGACTTCCACTTGTATTACAAGTTACCATGAATCTAGTATTAAACTGGATTGGGCATGAGTGGTGGGGATAACTGACAGAACGGGGTAGTCTTATGTATCTTTCAGTAGGAATAGCAGCGAAAGCGCTATTGGGCGTTTTTTTTTTTTTAAAGTTGTCCCCTACACTTTTTTTTTCAAATTTGGGATTTTTTATGTTATTTCTACTCAGAATCACGAGCTCTTTCTATCCTAATAGGAGAAAAAAGTGTCCCAAGGTTTTTATTTCCATTCCCTCACCATTTTTCATAGACTTTGTATGGCGGTCGCGGAATGGAAAGACCGAAAAATTTATGGAAATTTTGGGACACTTTTTTTCTTCTATTAGGATAGAAAGAGCTCGTGATTCTGAGTAGAAATAACATAAAAAATCCCAAATTTGAAAAAAAAGTGTAGGGGACAACTTAAAAAAAAACGCCCTATTATTGTTTGCCCTTGTCACAGTCTCACATTTTTTTTATTCCCCACCATAAATTAGTATAGATTATGGTGGGCAACAAATAAATTCGACAATTCGACCAATCATAGCGTCGCATTGCGTATGTTTTGTCCCTCACGGAGGCACGCGTACTTCTATAGAATGCTACCTTCTATGCAAGTTACAAGCTTTTGAGAAACGGGCCCCTGGCGAATAAACAGCTCGTACGCCAGTCGCGAATCGTTCGCGCGCTGCACTTCAGTCAAGGTATTAAAGTGTCCAAAATATGTACACCTTAATGTAAGAGTAATAAGGTCGTGTAAACGTATTTTTGGAGCTTTTCCCGTGTCTATATTTAATACCTTGAATGTACGAAAGAAAAGTTAGCGATCCTTTCGAAAATGGGTCGCGATTGGCACGCTATTAGCGGCGCATTCGCTAGATCAGGATTTGATTAAACATTGAGCTAATTTTGTTTCTAGCTCTCGCTTATTCATTCATGGCGTTCAAAGAGTTTATAATAGAAATAGTTATTTTGGCCGTCAATATGAAAACACATATTTAAAAGAAACGGAGTGGATAAGTGTTGGCATATTAATTGATGGCCGCTGGCTATTTCTAGCTTTGTAAATAACCACAAATAATATAAATATTTTTGCTTTTACAGGTTGAACGTCACATACATATTTTATACGTTTATCGTACTAGTGTTTATGTATAATATGCGATTGATCTGCGGATGCCTCATAAACTGTAGGTGTCGCCTCTAAACCCGTGTCGCTTCGTGTCGCCGTTATCTTGCATGACAGCTCCGACTAGCTATACGCTGCTGCCCGCGCCCGCCTTATAAGCTTTTAAATCGTACTAAAACCTCGTCTTATATTTAAAAGAAAATTAAGCCTTGTATAGGCTTTAAAGTTTAAATGATGCCTACTTGAAAAAGTTTCAACCCAAGCTAAATTTCTCCAGAAATTATGCCTCAGAAATTAATCAGCATTTACTTTCCTAAAATTACCTACTAAATGTTGCAATAGGGATGTTTCCTGTACTTAAAATAAATTATTTCAAACCGTGCACGAAATAAAGCACCAGATAATTATTAGAAAAACATAGACAACAGCTATTTTTATTTATAAATCGGATTGAAATATAAAAAGTAGGTGAGTTTACCGTGACGTCGCTACATTCGTTTTCATATAAATTCCATATTAGCAAATCGTTTTGACAGTTCTAAAAAAGAAGCTGATTTGACTAGTAGGAATGTAGCCTATTGTGCAAAGAATGATTTGATTACAAAAAAAACTGGCAAAGTCTAAAGCTTTGGTTTCCTCCGAAAGCGGTGCCGTCTCCATACAAATACTACGATATCCATATTTAGCCGTATTATTTAGTATGGAGACGGCCGCTATACGACGGCACCGCTTTCGGAGGAATCCAAAGCTTAATGGCGTAATTCATAAACGCATTACAAGCACGAATCAGCTGTGAATCGTTTGTCTTATCTGTAATTTTGACTTATATATTTGTAAAAAAGGGATAAAATGTAATTAACTAACTCAGGCTCGTAAAGTTTTATGAATATAATTTTATCATACTTTCCCAGTCAAGTAGCAGAAAAATTAAGTTTAATTTTCTAATCTCAATAGGTGAAATAAAATACACGTTTATCTTCCATAGTTACAAGATTGGCTTACATTGTAACTGTAAGCCTTACAGTGTTATAAGGCGACACCTTTCCTAAATACGACTAATTTCAGGACTATTTGGGAATGCGATCCCGAGCCCTCTCACGTGCTCGGCGCCACGTCGATCCCTGTCTGCTGTTACCGAAGATTGTCCTCGCAGGATTCCTCCGAGTGTCTAGTCGTTCAGAAGTCGCCGACCAAATATATCGACGAAGATTCCGAGTGTCTAGTCGATCAGAGGACAGAGACCAAATATATCGATGAAGATTCCGAGTGTCTAGTCGATCAGAGGACAGAGACCAAATATATCGATGAAGATTCCGAGTGTCTGGTCGATCAGAGGACATCGACCAAATATATCGAAGAATAAGGTTCCTCCGAGTAGACTAGACAGTCGGTCAGAAGACGGCGACCGAATATATCGACGAACTAACAAACTGTCTCATGTAATATCCCAATTGAATTTTACCCGGCGAGGCATTCACGGTATCTGAGGCTTTTTCCGATTGATCGTATATGTACAGATTCGCTAGTACTTTTACCTAAGTATATGGAATTATGATTACCATTAATTAAATAATTGTATATTTTAGTCAAACTTTCTCAGTCAATAGTTTACATCGTTTTTAATTATAATCGCTGATCGCCGCCGTAGAAATTATTTAAAATGTCCGATTCTGTTATTAAATGGTTATTGGGTTTTGAATCTTCTATTAAGGTCGGCAAAGTCGCTTTTTGCACGTTATACTTTGATGCAATTCGGACATTTTAGATAATCTCAAGTACATATATGTATTATTGTTTGTTGAACGCACGGTGACGTATTTGGTATGCAGGGCGACGTCGGACGACGACCTGCTGTCGGCCACGGAGCAAGACGGCGAGTTCGGCAGCACGGACGACCTGAGCGGGCTGTCGGCGCGGTCGCAGCGGCTGCTGCAGCGCCAGCTGTCATCAGACGACCCCATCATGGTGTAGCGGCCCGGCGCGCCGGACCCCGGCCGGACGCACCGCGTGATACACATGAGACTATACGACTTCCAGCTGAGTGCACATGAGCGTCGTAAAACCGCCTCTTGCCCGCGCAAGGCGCTATTATGACAAATAAACCTGCCGCTACAGCGAGGGGCGGGGGCTGTCAGGTTACATTTAGGTAAATATTTAAAAAACTTTATTTAGAGCAGGCAGGACGCTGACCTCGCTATTGTATTCGGAATGTACTTAGGCCTACTTGCACCATCCACCGGGGTTAAGCGGTTAAACCGTTAACCCGGTGTCAAATTGTACTGGTAACCGTGATAACGCCAGGTTTTACCGGTTAACCCCGGGTTAGTGAATGGTGCAAGTGGCCCTTAATGTCCGACGACTTTAATGTCGTTACATTGCAATGACAAAACTGTTCTTACTGTTGGTTGTTATTTCATAAAATGGGGTGACTTTACAAAATACCGGAATGCTTTGATAGAGACAAATTATATCTTATTTAGAAAATTATTAAGTAATCCACTGGATCAATTTTAATGGGCAGAAGAATATTGATAAATATTTATTTACACTGGTGCTGCAAGTAAAATAATTTTGGCCTAATAATAATTGTCATAGTCACCCAATTTTATGGTACACGACTGTTCAAATTTTATGTCAAGGTCTATAAGAATAACCCTAAAAAGGATCAGTCGATGGAGCTATAAAACTATTTTGAAAACTTGAGTTTTCAAGCTACTCGTCATTTAACTTGTTTTTAGGGGTTATATGGTGCGAAAAGCAATCTTTAGTTGTATCGTAGGGGTTGACGCCCAAAAGTGTACTATTTGAAATGAAGCCTATTAGGAGGTTGTGTACAAAACTCATCCGACCAGTTGCATCGATATTCTTGCCGTGGTACCTTACGCTATGGTAAGGGGATGTGTTAGTCATTAGTGTTGATGTTTACTAGTACGGTGAAATGTGATCATTGTGTCTTTATTACGTTAATGTTCAAAGGGCGTTCAGGTCCCGAACGGACGCGCCATGTTCAGTTCCTCGGTTTGTTAGTATATTGACATGAGAATGTCTTCATGTTCGGTTCTGTTATTCCTACAAGATGTTGATGTTTCTCTCGTTATTGAAGTTACTATATTCTTGCCAGTAGTCGAGCCACGAGCAGTCAAGGCCGAAGGCAATCTAGACGAGTACTTAAATAGTTACAGTGATCTCATACAATAATTTAAAAGTGTATGGTAAGACTTTGACATTCCGTTGTGCATTGACCACACGCGAACATTCCAAATTTCACATATTAGAGATTTGAGGCGAAATGTATCCACATAACTAAGTGGAAGGAAACGAATTAATAGTTTGTCTCCGGCCGGCAGCGAGCTGAGCTCTGCGGTGAACGTTCTCGAGTGATTCTTTATTTTTTTTAGTATAAAACTCTTACAGGACTTTATACGTGCATTGGGAGTTTTTTGTTCTTCAAAATTGTTATCATATTTGAAGACGAAACGCACTAAAACAACAAATACAAATTAAAAACTATTTGTTAAAACGCTGAGTTCACTCGCGTTGTCGACTGCCCCCGTGTCGCTGCGGCTGACGTAGAAAGAGCTTACTCGGGGCGGCGCGCACGTCGTCCCGCGCGTCCAAATGATAATTATGAAAAGTATTTTTCATACAAACTTTATCTTTGCTTATATTTTAAGATATATTTTCTGGCTGTACATATGTAAACCTTTACCGATTAGCAATATTGAGTTATAGTTCGATGCGAGTATGTTGGGAAATGTTCAATTGAGATTTTTCTTTATTTAGGCGATAGTGTTTCGATTGTGATTTAAATTCAGTAATCGTTATAAGAAATAACTATTTTTATCAAATACTACAGTCATTATATTTTTTTACTCTAAAACTTGTTTTAACTGTGCCGTTTCCATTTTTAACATGATCATGCTTATATTAACCATTTTAGTTCTGTATTTCCGCCATGACATACGAAGTCAGGTTGCCATATACTTACAAACAGATTACAATAACTAGTAAATGTACCTACTTCGCTTTATACTTTTAATTTCACTTCATTATCTAAAGACTGTCTATTAATAAGCTATTGAATTTATTATTAAGTCACAAATATTTTACCTGCTTTCTATTATTACTTAGTCAACTATTATACAACGAATATCTGAGAAATTTATCATTTAACTATATATTTATATATTCATGTTGTACCTTTGACCAAGACGAGGTATGTCGCTCAATTATATACAAGATGGCGCTTTCTATTAAGTTTAATTTGCATCTGTAATACAACGTATATTATGCCATAATATCCGTTTAGAATCTCAAAAGGGCAATGATTTTTTTTTTATAAATTAGTAGAAAATAATTCTTCAGACACTTGTGTTAAAAATTAAGTGCAAAGCATTGGGGTCCGTCCTACGTTGCCAGGGCGACGCCGTCGAAATTGCGTGTATTTTCTGTGCCTTTTATTATTATGTGAGAATTGCAATCATTTTTGTTGTTGGTGCTCGCTGTGGTGTCGATACTCTCAGTAAAATTCTATTTTATCGCTACCCTGTTAAATGGATATTAAGTTTGATTTCTAGATATTTTGTAGGTTTTCCCCAATTTTCAAACTACCTTGAGCAATGGGAACATAATCTACTCATAGGTCTTTTTAACATAAGTTATGCGTTTTGTATAGAATTATAACTGTACGATTAAAACCTATGGACACTTTAGAAGTGTGTGTAAATTAAGTTTCTTTTAGCATTTTTTAATTATGTAAATATTTTTATTAGTTTTAAAACAATTTTAGCAAAGTACCACATTTTATCTAAGAAACTGCTAAAACTCTTTATTACGTAAACAATTTAGTTTCTAAAAGTGCCTACCAATTTTATTGTTTCAATATGTATATGCCCTTCAGGTACCTAAAATATAAAAATATTACAAAATTATATCAGAATATAGTCATTAACGAATGTATTGAAAAGGCATGTTCGGAGGCGTTACGTCGTTGATCCTGTTGCTGTAGTGTTACGTATGGTCTGTGAATGTCTACTACGAACTTATCATGTCTAATGTAAATTTAAAACACGCTTTGGCCATTCTATCGTGTCTATCGCTTTCGGCAAATATCATTACATATATTTAAACAAATATATGACATGATATTACTTTGATATTTTACCAATTATAAATATGATCTAGAGACGTTCGTTTAGTATGATTAGTGTGCTAAGGACCAATACTATGCCGTTCAAGTTTGGTTAGATCATATTTATGTATGCTATTTGACTGTGAACATCCTATGTAATTGTTAATCTTGTAATATACGAAAAGCATGTATATTGTTCAATTTATTATTAGGGATCCTATAATGTGTCAATATAATGAATGTAACCAAAATGTTATACTGTATACAAACTATGAAAAAATAAAAATTGCTGTGGAATCAAATGTTTTATTCAGTATCCAAAATTAGAGGATCCTATTGATTAACACGTATTTGCCAAGGCAAAATTCCAACAGGACATAGGGACCAATTGTAATTTGAGGAAGCTCTTTGCCAAATACCTGTTTGAAACTCTTCTTCACAAACTGTGGTATTATCCAATATTTCTTCCTCACATATTTCCATGCAGTCAGAGTCTGGATCCTGAGCCACTACTCTGCTAGTTTGACCTGACTGCAAGTCTTCAATGGTGTATACTTTAGTTGAATGTGCAGGACCAGACTCTGGTGTTGAGATGATTTTAGCTAAATTACAAATTTTGTCAATATTTATTTTGGGAACACCTGGCTCCACCAAATCAAGTAGGGGTTTTATAAAGTAAATCAGATATGGGTTGTATGCTGATATGATGGGTTGAATGAATTTTATATCCATCCATTCACTGGGGACACCTTTGTGGAGGTCCAACAACAGTCCACTTTGTTTCTCATTCGGGAACCAATGTTTATATAAGAGTTTCAACTCTTTACTCTTCTTATTTCTGGTTTGATCAGGATCAGATCTGAAAGTGAAAGTAGCTTTGTTTGAAATTGTAGACATAGAGTGGATTTTAGTGATGACCCTCTTGTATACATTATGGAATTGCAATACTGTTTATACATGTCGGCGGCCGATCGTAAGATCAGGCAGATCGTAATGTTCCTGTGTAATGTTTTGACGATAGTGACATTAAACCGATATATAGGTAGGATAGGTTCATTAGGTTGCTTTAGATGCCCGAAGGGCAAACTGCCCCGAAATAGGAGCCCCGCTCCGTCAACTCGGGGAACGGGTCAAAGATTTTCACGTTTCACGATATGCCTAGGAATTTCACGATATGCCTGATCTTACGATCGCCAGCCTACATACATATAAGACCACACAAAATCAATTTATTTTGTTACAATAATGACCCAACTTGTACAGGAAACCATGGAATACACCTAAACATGATAAATTGATTATATTTCAAAATGCAAGAATTTACTCACCCATTTATTTTATGACTGAATAACACTGATTTTTTCAGTGCTTGTAATATTTCTGAAACCCACAGAGCTGCAAGCTTGCGTTTTTCACTATCATTTTCTTCATTAGTAAATTTAATTAAATCTTGGACTAAGTCCATTAGCAAATCATTTGTTTGTAAGAATGTGAGCAATACTTCAAAACACTGTACATACTGAAAACTGAGCTTGCTTTTGACATAAAAATCAGTTTCACACAAATAATGTAACAGGTCCGAAGAAAGGAAGAGTGAGTCCTCACTAGTCAAAGCTTTGTTCACTAAAGCAGGAGTATTTTTAGATTTTAGCAACCTCTTAGCATTGATATTTAGAGTGTTGACTAAGGATGCAATAGATACAGTTTTGAGGTTGGAAAAGTCCATACTATTAGTAAATAAATCCCTTGCATCATTTATTATTGCTTCCTTCATGTTGTTGTCAGCAATGTCGCTTACATTCTTTATTTTACAACTGGGGCTTGCACATATGCTCAATGTAGTACAGAAATTAATTAGAACTGATATTTTATTTTCATCTGTACTATTTATTTCCTTATGGCCGGATACAAAATCTTTTATATATTCTCTATGTTTTGACCAATAATTATTGTTTAACCATTCCAGGCCTATTAATGATGCTTCTCTGAGTATCTCAATTGATGGTAGAACATTATTATGTGCGGTGTCATGTCTCAAATCTATGATCCAATCCGGAACATCAGAAACTCTGGCCGCCTGATGTAAACTAGTGCCTTTGGCTATTTCTGCGTCAAGCATGTGATTCACAAACCGCATCATTGCAGTGGCATATGCCAAGCGAAGCAGTTTTTCATTTCCTTGCGTAGAATCCTGAATGTGAACTTCCAGTAGACCAAGGGTTGACTCGATGCCAGCCGGGAGAGAGGGACATCTAGCTTTCCACACTAATAATATTTCAAGTGCTTCTTGTTTAGTTTTTAACGAAGGCGCAGAATAAATCTTTTCATACACCTCAAACCACTCTTTGCTATCAAACCAGGGTACAATTTGACAAGACTGACTCATTTTTTTTAAACTTAATTGTATGTAATTAATAATGAAGGCGCCTGTAAGTATATTACGACTTTCTGAGCAATCCAAATTATCCAGAAGCCAGCATTTTGAGCATATATTTTGAGGTTAGTTTATCTTCATCTGTCATTTATTTTTATGTCAAATAGAATACGTTCAGAAACCTTTGCGATATCGATATACGCCAGCCCATCGACACCATATACGCTTCATTAGAAAATATATTTTGATCAATAACATGAAGCCCCCTCCACACTCGTGCGCGAATTGCGGTTTCGGCACAGTCTGGAGGGCCTTGAGGAAAAAACAAAAAACACGCAAACCCTACATACCCTTTCTTAAAGTGTAACACATTACCGCACCGCACCGAAAAAGATTTCTCGCTCTCGCGTGACCTTGAACGGTGCGGTAATGTGTTGCGGCTTTTACTTGACAATAGACAAAGGATTAGCCATTCGGGGCTTTGAGTATATAGCCTAAGGAGATGTGATACACGGGCGACCCCCTCCGGCAAAGTACATTGGTCAACTGTTCAAACACGTTATATAAAACTACTTGAAGTCGCTTCACCGCCATTTTGCATCGTTCCCTGTCGCGAGACGTTTCTCTTAAAAAATTGTGACTTGTGCAGTATTATCGTGTAAAAGGCGATCTGATAGCTCAAATTCGCAACAAGATCGTGTTTCCTATCATAAATAAGTATTTATACTAACTATTAAATGTATATTGAAGTACAATCTCCATTTAAAGAAAAAACCGTTGCGATACATAAACGACAGAAAAATGTAAACATGAATACAGTGGTACGGGGACGAATCGGTCTTAAGGGATGTGACAAAGTCAAAAAAGCGACTCAACATTTGAATGATTGAATGAATCATTCATTCATTCAATCACTGCAGTTTGTTTAATATAGCTAATCAAGCAAATAATGTCAGTAAAAAAAGGCGCGAAATTCAAATTTTCTATGGGACGATATCCCTATGTATCAGCCCGGAAAACCCGCGGGCGACAGTTCATTCCACAGTTTAGCCATACATACAAACAATCATTTTATTGGCTACCTAATATCTTCAATGTACAGAATTTTCATTTTTACAATAAATAGTATAAGACAATTCAGTTCATTCATCAAACTGATTTAACTCATTCTTTAGATGTGACCCATCACTATCATGTTCGTATGTATGCTGGATAGTTATGTAAAACTCTGTCTGTGTGCGTGTAATTTTTGACGTGTTGAAATTTTTTGTAGTGTGCGTTTGTCGCAACAGCAAAATCTGTGTCTGTTGAGTTACTTATCTTTTGGTGGTGTGCTGTAGGTGTTTACCTCGCCCCCCGCTTAAAGTGGTGAAAAAATTTGTTCGAAGAGTTTACGTTATCACATCTCCTTAGGCTATATACTCAAAGATTCGGGGCCAGCTACAAATCGAAAGAATAATTATACCAAAAAGTAACTATACCCACAACACAGCCTCTGCCTTTTACTATTTATTTATTTAGCCATCTGCCATCTGTCTCTTCATCTGTTCATGATTTCATGATGTGAGCCCCTGTCCCCTAATATCTTTCTATTCTAGGAACGGGTCTGGCACGTAGATGAGAAAATAAAAACGCAGTCCATAAGAATTATATTTTTTATTAAAAAATCGATTCCAAAGCAAATTCATGTTTCAATTCGCATGCAGTTAAAATGCAACATCCAAATTTATATGATATTAAGGCATGTGGCGCGCTCTCGAGCGTACTCGATCAACAGTTTCATTCTCGGCATGGATAAATCATTTACACGGATCGGTTACTACTATAGGACGACAGCTTAGTTTTCAACTGTACAGCTTATAAATACCTACTTCAATTGGTACTTTTTCATTATCGACCAAACAGTGAATAATTATTAATTGATTACACTTAGGCTACAATGTTGTTGGCACAACAATAACAAATTGATGTCTTAAATTTTAAATGAATGTGGCGTTTTCACTGCTTGCGAAATTGGACAGTTCAGTTTAAATGCACATTTTACTAAGTTTTCGGACACATAGACGACAATTAAATATCATTTGAAAACATTAAGCTCTTAAGGGAAATTAACAGACAAGAGATGTAACAAAGTTCAATGAAATTAGTAGAAAACAACAAATGCAAAAAGAAAGAATAAGAAGCCGATTCGAGGAATTATCATCGAGATTATAGAAGGTATCGTGACACTACGACTAATATTGTTCTAATGGATTGCGACCGGTCACCGGGACCGGAACTAATGAAACGATACCGAACGATCGGGAGTGCTGCGGAACGGAACTAGGTCGTCTAACACGTAAACAAATATTACGAAATACTACGCTTTCCGATATAAAAGAGTAATCTTAGCACGTACCATAATAAATATCTATCAATATATACTCTCGATCAACAAATATAATTTAATATAGGTAATAATATAATACGAAATTTAATTCTAGTAACGTTATCACAATATGAGTCGCGACGACATTATGCCGTCTATTTAAAAAATTATGGTTCGTTCGTAACCCTCTCAGTATTTACAAACTTTACTCTCGATATTATATTGTACATTTCGTCTTTTTAAGGAAATCACGGCCGCCCCGGGCCGAATAAATATTAAAGTACAAAAGGGGCCCTCGGCCCCGAGATCGCACGGGTCGCGTACACGTACAGCCCGCGACGTTACTCGCACACACGGGCACTAGCGAACTACAGTCCCGCGGGTCGGCGGCGGCGGCGCTCATAAGTCGACGGAGTCGAGGTCCTGCTTGGGCGCCCTGGGGCTGGGCGGCGTGCCGGGGGAGTTGGGGGAAGTGGGGGAGGTGGGGGAGGCGGGGGAAGTGGGATCGGGCTCGGCGGGCGGCGTGCCGGGCCGCGCGCTGAACTTGCCAGGCAGCGCGGCCAGCGCGTGCAGCGCCGCGTCCGCGTGCGGGATGCGCCGCATGATCTTGCCTGACGTGATGAGGCGCCCGAAGCCCTCCTGCACGATACAACGTATTTCCGCATTAGTAAAGGATAAAAAATGTATAAATGTTTTTATTATGCCATAAAGTATATTTATTATACTGCCCTCCTAAGGTAAAAGGCCGTATTTTCAAAGAACACTATATGAAAATACGGCCTTTTACCTTAGGACGGCAGTATAGTATTTTATGCAACCGTTGTTTAAGAGAGGTCAAAAAAGGCGAGTGGCGTGAGTAAAGTAAAGACGCCACGAGTATTTTTTGACTCAGTTAAACAACGTTGCATACAATACTTTTTCTACGACCAAGCACTTATTTTGAAATAAAATTGTAAATTTAACAAATATTTTTCATTCATATTTTTGAATGAATGAAATAAAAAAACATGTCTATGGTTCCCTCATCTGTCAGAGATGACAATTAAAATTAGGTTGGCGACAATGTATTTCATACAATATTTTTCAAGTGGTGATTACACGAAGTATCGTAAAAGTGCCAAATAGATACTGCGTGTGTA